>NC_086198.1:61984441-62339826 GCF_035770615.1 Melospiza melodia melodia
TACCAGAGAAAAGGGCCGTGGTTGTTTTTGGGGGCATATGGCTGATAGTGGCCGTCTGGCCCCTGAAAATCCACGATAGGCAGGATGGTTCCCAGACCAGAGGTGGCACCAGTGCCATGTCGGGCTGGTTTGATAGTACTAAATAGCACCTGCAATCTGCCATGCAGAAGCGGGGCAGCTTACTTTTGTTTGCCAGGGAAACGGGCCGAGGTTTGTGTCTGGGGGCCTATGGCTGGGAGTGACAGCCTGGCTCCTGAAAAGCTACGATAGGCAGGATGGTGACCAGACCCATGGTGGCACCAGTGCCAAGTTGGGCTGGTTTGATAGTACCAAGTGGCTCCTGCAATCTGCCATCAAAAAGTTGGCAGGCGAGTTTTGTTTTCCAGGGAAAAGCGCCGTTGTTTGTGTTTGGGGGTCTGTGGGTGGGAGTGGCCGGCTGGCTCCTTAGAACACACGATACGCAGGATGGTTCCCAGACCCAAGGTGGCACCAGTGCCACGTCGGGCTGGTTTGATGGTGAAAAGTGGCTCCTGCAATCTGCCATCCAGAAGCGGGGTAGCTTACTTTTGTGTACCAGGGAAACGGGCCGAGGTTTATGACTGGGGGCCTAGGGCTAGGAGTGACCGGCTGGCTCCTGAAAAGCAACAATAGGCAGGATGGTTCCCAGACCCAAGGTGGCACCAGTGCCAAGTTGGGCTGGTTTGATGGTACCAACTGGCTCCTGCAATCTGCCATCTAAAAGATGTCAGGCGAGTTTTGTTTTCCAGGGAAAAGCGCCGTTGATTTTGTTTGGAGGCCGGTGGCTGGCAGTGGCTGCCTGTCGTCTTAGAATCCGGGTTACGCAGCATGATTCCCAGAGCCAAGGTGGCACCAGTGTCAAGTTGGGCTGGTTTGATAGTACCAAGTGGCTCCTGCAATCTGCCATCCAGAAGCGGGGCAGCTTACTTTTGTTTGCCAGGGAAACGGGCCGAGGTATTTGTCTGGGGACCTATGGCTGGGAGTGACCGGCTGGCTCCTGAAAAGCTACGATAGGCAGGATGGTGACCAGACCCATGGTGGCACCAGTGCCAAGTTGGGCTGGTTTGATAGTACCAAGTGGCTCCTGCAATCTGCCATCAAAATGTTGGCAGGCCAGTTTTGTTTTCCAGGGAAAAGCGCCATTGTTTTTGTTTGGGGGACTGTGACTGGGAGTGGCCGGCTGGCTCCTTAGAACACACGATACGCAGGATGGTTCCCAGACCCAAGGTGGCACCAGTGCCAAGTCGGGCTGGTTTGATAACACCAAGTGGCTCCTGCAATCTGCCATCCAGAAGCAGGGCAGCTTACTTTTGTTTTCCAGGGAAACGGACCGAGGTTTTTTTCTGGGGGCCTATGGCTGGGAGTGAAGGGCTGGCTCCTGAAAAGCTACGATAGGCAGGATGGTGACCAGACCCATGGTGGCACCAGTGCCAAGTTGGGCTGGTTTGATAGTACCAAGTGGCTCCTGCACTCTGCCATCAAAATGTTGGCAGGCGAGTTTTGTTTTCCAGGGAAAAGCGCCGTTGTTTGTGTTTGGAGGCCTGTGGCTGGGAGTGGCCGGCTGGCTCCTTAGAATCCACGATACGCAGCATGGTTCCCAGACCAGAGGTGGCACCAGTGCCAAGTCGGGCTGGTTTGATGGTGCAAAGTGGCTCCTGCAATCTGCCATCCAGAAGTGCGGTAGCTTACTTTTGTGTGCCAGGGAAACAGGCCGAGGTTTGTGTCTGGGGGCCTATGGCTGGGAGTGACCGGCTGGCTCCTGAAAAGCTACGATAGGCAGGATGGTGACCAGACCCATGGTGGCACCAGTGCCAAGTTGGGCTGGTTTGATAGTACCAAGTGGCTCCTGCAATCTGCCATCAAAAAGTTGGCAGGCGAGTTTTGTTTTCCAGGGAAAAGCGCCGTTGTGTGTGTTTTGGGGCCTGTGGCTGGGAGTGGCCAGCTGGCTCCTTAGAATCCACGATACGCAGGATGGTTCCCAGACCCAAGGTGGCACCAGTGCCAAGTCGGGCTGGTTTGTTAGTACCAAGTGGTTCCTGCAATCTGCCATCCAGAAGCGGGGCAGCTGAATTTTGTTTGCCAGAGAAAAAGGCTGTTGTTTGTGTTTCGGGGCCTGTGGCTGGCAGTGGACGGCTGGCTCCTGAAAATCCATGATACGCAGCATGGTTCCCAGACCCAAGGTGGCACCAGTGCCAAGTAGGGCTGGTTTCATAGTACCCAGTGTCTCCTGCAATCTGCCATCCAGAAGAGGGGCAGTTGAGTTTTGTTTTCCAGAGAAAAGGGCCGTGGTTTGTGTTTGGGGCCTATGGCTGAGAGTGACCGGCTGACCCCTGAAAATCCGCTATACGCCGGATGGTTCCCAGATCCAAGGTGGCACCAGTGCCATGTTGTGCTGGTGTGATAGTCCCAAGTGGCTCCTGCAATCTGCCATCCAGAAGTGGGGCAGCTGAATTTTGTTTGCCAGAGAAAAAGGCTGTGGTTTTTGTTTGGGGGCCTATGGCTGGGAGTGGCCGGCTGGCTCCTGAAAATCCATGATACGCAGCATGGTTCCCAGACCCAAGGTGGCACCAGTGCCAAGTGGGGCTGGTTTCACAGTGTCAAGTGCCTCCTGCAATCTCCCATCCAGAAGCGGGGCAGCTGAGTTTTGTTTGCCTGTGAAACGGGCCGTTGTTTTTGATTGGGGTCTGTGGCCGAGAGTGTTCAGCTGGCTCCTGACAATCCACAATACGCAGGATGGTTCCCAGACCCAAGGTGGCACCAGTGCCAAGTCGTGCTGGTTTGATAGTACCAAGTGGCTCCTGCAATCTGCCATCCAGAAGCGGTGCAGCTGAGTTTTGATTGCCAGAGGACAGGGCCGTGGGTTGTGTTCGGGGGCATATGGCTGGGAGTGGCCGGCTGTCTCATTAAAAAGATCGATACGCACGATGGTTCCCAGACCCAAGGTGGCACCAGTGCCAAGTCGGGCTGTTTTTATAGTACCAAGTGCGTCCTGCAATTTGCCATCCAGAAGAGGGGCAGTTGAGTTTTGTTTGCCAGAGAAAAGCGCCGTTGTTTGTGTTTGGGGGCTTGTGGCTGGGAGTGGCCGACTGGCGCCTTAGAATCTGCGATACGCAGCATGGTTCCCAGACCCAAGGTGGCACCAGTTCCAAGTTGGGCTGGTTTGATAGTACCAAGTGGCTCCTGCAATCTGCCATCCAGAAGCGGGGTAGCTTACTTTTGTTTGCCAGGGAAACGGGCCGAGGTTTGTGACTGGGGGCCTATGGCTGGGAGTGACCGGCTGGCTCCTGGAAAGCTACGATAGGCAGGATGGTGACCAGACCCATGGTGGCACCAGTGCCAAGTTGGGCTGGTTTGATAGTACCAAGTGGCTCCTGCAATCTGCCATCAAAAAGTTGGCAGGCGAGTTTTGTTTTCCAGGGAAAAGCGCCGTTGTTTGTGTCTGGGGGCCTGTGGCTGGAGTGACCGGCTGGCTAATTAGAATCCACGATACGCAGGATGGTTCCCAGACCAGAGGTGGCACCAGTGCCAAGTCGGGCTGGTTTGATACTACCAAGTGCGTCCTGCAATCTGCCATGCAGAAGCGGGGCAGCTTACTTTTGTTTGCCAGGGAAACGGGCCGAGGTTTGTGTCTGGGGGCCTATGGCTGGGAGTGACCGCCTGGCTCCTGAAAAGCTACGATAGGCAGGATGGTGACCAGACCCATGGTGGCACCAGTGCCACGTCGGGCTGGTTTGATGGTGAAAAGTGGCTCCTGCAATCTGCCATCCAGAAGCGGGGTAGCTTACTTTTGTGTACCAGGGAAACGGGCCGAGGTTTATGACTGGGGGCCTAGGGCTAGGAGTGACCGGCTGGCTCCTGAAAAGCAACAATAGGCAGGATGGTTCCCAGACCCATGGTGGCACCAGTGCCAAGTTGGGCTGGTTTGATGGTACCAACTGGCTCCTGCAATCTGCCATCTAAAAGATGTCAGGCGAGTTTTGTTTTCCAGGGAAAAGCGCCGTTGATTTTGTTTGGAGGCCGGTGGCTGGCAGTGGCTGCCTGTCGTCTTAGAATCCGGGTTACGCAGCATGGTTCCCAGAGCCAAGGTGGCACCAGTGTCAAGTTGGGCTGGTTTGATAGTACCAAGTGGCTCCTGCAATCTGCCATCCAGAAGCGGGGCAGCTTACTTTTGTTTGCCAGGGAAACGGGCCGAGGTATTTGTCTGGGGACCTATGGCTGGGAGTGACCGGCTGGCTCCTGAAAAGCTACGATAGGCAGGATGGTGACCAGACCCATGGTGGCACCAGTGCCAAGTTGGGCTGGTTTGATAGTACCAAGAGGCTCCTGCAATCTGCCATCAAAAAGTTGGCAGGCCAGTTTTGTTTTCCAGGGAAAAGCGCCATTGTTTGTGTTTGGGGCACTGTGGCTGGGAGTGGCCGGCTGGCTCCTTAGAACACACGATACGCAGGATGGTTCCCAGACCCAAGGTGGCACCAGTGCCAAGTCGGGCTGGTTTGATGGTGAAAAGTGGCTCCTGCAATCTGCCATCCAGTAGCGGGATAACTTACTTTTGTTTGCCAGGGAAACGGGCCAAGGTTTTTGTCTGGGGGCCTATGGCTGGGAGTCACCGGCTGGCTCCTGAAATGCTACGATAGGCAGGATGGTGACCAGACCCATGGTGGCACCAGTGTCAAGTTGGGCTGGTTTGATAGTACCAAGTGGCTCCTGCAATCTGCCATCAAAATGTTGGCAGGCGAGTTTTGTTTCCCAGGGAAAAGCGCCGTTGTTTGTGTTTGGAGGCCTGTGGCTGGGAGTGGCCGGCTGGCTCCTTAGAATCCACGATACGCGGCATGGTTCCCAGACCAGAGGTGGCACCAGTGCCAAGTCGGGCTGGTTTGATGGTGCAAAGTGGCTCCTGCAATCTGCCATCCAGAAGTGCGGTAGCTTACTTTTGTGTGCCAGGGAAACAGGCCGAGGTTTGTGTCTGGGGGCCTATGGCTGGGAGGGACCGGCTGGCTCCTGAAAAGCTACGATAGGCAGGATGGTGAACAGACCCATGGTGGCACCAGTGCCAAGTTGGGCTGATGTGATAGTACCAAGTGGCTCCTGCAATCTGCCATCAAAAAGTTGGCAGGCGAGTTTTGTTTTCCAGGGAAAAGCGCCGTTGTGTGTGTTTTGGGGCCTGTGGCTGGGAGTGGCCAGCTGGCTCCTTAGAATCCACGATACGCAGGATGGTTCCCAGACCCAAGGTGGCACCAGTGCCAAGTCGGGCTGGTTTGTTAGTACCAAGTGGTTCCTGCAATCTGCCATCCAGAAGCGGGGCAGCTGAATTTTTTTTGCCAGAGAAAAAGGCTGTTGTTTGTGTTTCGGGGCCTGTGGCTGGCAGTGGACGGCTGGCTCCTGAAAATCCATGATACGCAGCATGGTTCCCAGACCCAAGGTGGCACCAGTGCCAAGTAGGGCTGGTTTCATAGTACCCAGTGGCTCCTGCAATCTGCCATCCAGAAGAGGGGCAGTTGAGTTTTGTTTTCCAGAGAAAAGGGCCGTGGTTTGTGTTTGGGGCCTATGGCTGAGAGTGACCGGCTGACCCCTGAAAATCCACTATACGCCGGATGGTTCCCAGATCCAAGGTGGCACCAGTGCCATGTTGTGCTGGTGTGATAGTCCCAAGTGGCTCCTGCAATCTGCCATCCAGAAGTGGGGCAGCTGAATTTTGTTTGCCAGAGAAAAAGGCTGTGGTTTTTGTTTGGGGGCCTATGGCTGGGAGTGGCCGGCTGGCTCCTGAAAATCCATGATACGCAGCATGGTTCCCAGACCCAAGGTGGCACCAGTGCCAAGTGGGGCTGGTTTCACAGTGTCAAGTGCCTCCTGCAATCTCCCATCCAGAAGCGGGGCAGCTGAGTTTTGTTTGCCTGTGAAACGGGCCGTTGTTTTTGATTGGGGTCTGTGGCCGAGAGTGTTCAGCTGGCTCCTGACAATCCACAATACGCAGGATGGTTCCCAGACCCAAGGTGGCACCAGTGCCAAGTTGGGCTGGTTTGATAGTACCAAGTGGCTCCTGCAATCTGCCATCAAAATGTTGGCAGGCGAGTTTTGTTTTCCAGGGAAAAGCGCCGTTGTTTGTGTCTGGGGGCCTGTGGCTGGAGTGACCGGCTGGCTCCTTAGAATCCACGATACGCAGGATGGTTCCCAGACCAGAGGTGGCACCAGTGCCAAGTTGGGCTGGTTTGATAGTACCAAGTGGCTCCTGCAATCTGCCCTCAAAAAGTTGGCAGGCGAGTTTTGTTTTCCAGGGAATAGCGTCGTTGTTTGTGTTTGGGGGCCTGTGGGTGGGAGTGGCCGGCTGGCTCCTTAGAATCCACGATACGCAGGATGGTTCCCAGACCTGACGTGGCACCAGTGCCAAGTCGGGCTGGTTTTATAGTACCAAGTGGTTCCTGCAATCTGCCATCCAGAAGCGGGGCAGCTTACTTTTGTTTGCCAGGGTAACGGGCCGAGGTTTTTGTCTGGGCGCCTATGGCTGGGAGTGACCTGCTAGGTCCTGAAAAGCTACGATAGGCAGGATGGTGACCATATCCATGGTGGCACCAGTGCCAAGTTGGGCTGGTTTGATAGTACCAAGTGGCTCCTGCAATCCGCCATCAAAAAGTTGGCAGGCGAGTTTTGTTTTCCAGGTAAAAGTGCCGTTGTTTGTGTTTGGGTGCCTGTGGCAGGGAGTGGCCGGCGGGTTCCTCAGAATCCACGATACGCAGGATGGTTCCCAGACCCAAGGTGGCACCAGTGCCAAGTTGGGCTGGTTTGATACTACCAAGTGCGTCCTGCAATCTGCCATCCAGAAGCGGGGTAGCTTACTTTTGTTTGCCAGGGAAACGGGCCGAGGTTTTTTTCTCGGGGCCTATGGCTGGGGGTGACCTGCTGGCTCCTGAAAAGCTACGATAGGCAGGATGGTGACCAGACCCATGGTGGCACCAGTGCCAAGTTGGGCTTATTTGATAGTACCAAGTGGCTCCTGCAATCTGCCATCAAAATGTTGGCAGGCGAGTTTTGTTTTCCAGGGAAAAGCGCCGTTGTTTGTGTTTGGGGGCCTGTGGCTGGGAGTGGCCGGCTGGCTAATTAGAATCCACGATACGCAGGATGGTTCCCAGACCAGAGGTGGCACCAGTGCCAAGTCGGGCTGGTTTGATACTACCAAGTGCGTCCTGCAATCTGCCATCCAGAAGCGGGACAGCTTACTTTTGTTTGCCAGGGAAACGGGCCGAGGTTTGTGTCTGGGGGCCTATGGCTGGGAGTGACCGGCTGGCTCCTGAAAAGCTACGATAGGCAGGATGGTGACCAGACCCATGGTGGCACCAGTGCCAAGTTGGGCTGGTTTGATAGTACCAAGTGGCTCCTGCAATCTGCCATCAAAAAGTTGGCAGGCGAGTTTGTTATCTAGGGAAAAGCGCCGTTGTTTGTGTTTGGGGGCCTGTGGCTGGGAGTGGCCGGCTGGCTCCTTAGAATCCACGATACGCAGGATGGTTCCCAGACCCATGGTGGCACCAGTGCCAAGTTGGGCTGGTTCGATACTACCAAGTGGCTCCTGCAATCTGCCATGAAAAAGTTGGCAGGCGAGTTTTGTTTTCCAGGGTAAAGCGCCATTGTTTGTGTTTGGGGGCCTGTGGGTGGGAGTGGCCGGCTGGCTCCTTAGAATCCACGATACGCAGGATGGTTCCCAGACCTGAGGTGGCACCAGTGGCAAGTCGGGCTAGTTTGATGCTGCAAAGTGGCTCCTGCAATCTGCCATCCAGAAGCGGGGTAGCTTACTTTTGTTTGCCAGGGAAACGGGCCGAGCTTTGTGTCTGGGGGCCTATGGCTTGGAGTGACCGGCTGGCTCCTGAAAAGCTACGATAGGCAGGATGGTGACCAGACCCATGGTGGCACCAGTGCCAAGTTGGGCTGGTTTGATAGTACCAAGTGGCTCCTGCAATCTGCCATCAAAATATTGGCAGGCGAGTTTTGTTTTCCAGGGAAAAGCGCCGTTGATTTTGTTTGGAGGCCGGTGGCTGGCAGTGGCCGTCTGGTTCCTTAGACTCCACGATACGCAGCATGGTTCCCAGACCTGAGGTGGCACCAGTGCCAAGTCGGGCTAGTTTGATGGTGCAAAGTGGCTCCTGCAATCTGCCATCCAGAAGCAGGGCAGCTTACTTTTGTTTGCCAGGGAAACGGGCCGAGGTTTTTCTCTGGGGGCCTATGGCAGGGAGGGACCGGCTGGCTCCTGAAAAGCTACGATAGGAAGGATGGTGACCAGACCCATGGTGGCACAAGTGCCAAGTTGGGCTGATTTGATAGTAGCAAGTGGCTCCTGCAATCTGCCATCAAAATGTTGGCAGACGAGTTTTGTTTTCCAGGGAAAAGCGCCGTTGATTGTGTTTGGGGGCCTGTGGCTGGGAGTGACCAGGTGGCTCCTTTGAATCCACGATACGCAGGATGGTTCCCAGACCCAAGGTGGAACCACTGCCAAGTTGGGCTGGTTTGATAGTACCAAGTGATTCCTGCAATCTGCCGTCCAGATGCGGGGCAGCTTACTTTTGTTTGCCAGGGAAACGGGCCGAGCTTTGTGTCTGGGGGCCTATGGCTGGGAGTGACCGGCTGGCTCCTGAAAAGCTACGATAGGCAGGATGGTGACCAGACCCATGGTGGCACCAGTGCCAAGTTGGGCTGGTTTGATAGTACCAAGTGGCTCCTGCAATCTGCCATCAAAAAGTTGGCAGGCGAGTTTTGTTTTCCAGGGAAAAGCGCCGTTGTTTGTGTTTGGGGGCCTGTGGCTGGGAATGGCCGGCTTGCTAATTGGAATCCACGATACGCAGCATGGTTCCCAGACCTGAGGTGGCACCAGTGACAAGTCGGGCCAGTTTGATGGTGCAAAGTGGCTCCTGCAATCTGCCATCCAGAAGCGGGGCAGCTTACTTTTGTTTTCCAGGGAAAAGGGCCGAGGTTTTTCTCTGGGGGCCTATGGCTGGGAGTGACCGGCTGGCGCCTGAACAGCTACGATAGGCAGGATGGTTCCCAGACCCATGGTGGCACCAGTGCCATGTTGGGCTGATTTGATAGTACCAAGTGCCTCCTGCAATCTGCCATCAAAATGTTGGCAGGCGAGTTTTGTTTTCCAGGGAAAAGCGCTGTTGTTGTATTTGGGGGCCTGTGGCTGGGAGTGGCCGGCTGGCTCCTTAGAATCCACGATACGCAGGATGGTTCCCAGACCCAAGGTGGCACCAGTGCCAAGTTGGGCTGGTTTGATAGTACCAAGTGGTTCCTGCAATCTGCCATCCAGAAGCGGGGCAGCTTACTTTTGTTTGCCAGGGAAACGGGCCGAGGTTTTTGTCTGGGGGCCTATGGCTGGGAGTGTTTGGCTGGCTCCTGAAAAGCTACGATAGGCAGGATGGTGACCAGACCCATGGTGGCACCAGTGCCAAGTTGGGCTGGTTTGATAGTACCAAGTGGCTCCTGCAATCTGCCATCAAAAATTTGGCAGGCGAGTTTTGATTTCCAGGGAAAAGCGCCGTTGTTTGTGTTTGGGGGCCTGTGGCTGGGAGTGGCCGGCTTGCTAATTGGAATCCACGATACGCAGGATGTTTCCCAGACCCAAGGTGGCACCAGTGCCAAGTCGGGCTAGTTTGATGCTGCAAAGTGGCTCCTGAAATCTGCCATGCAGAAGCGGGGTAGCTTACTTTTGTTTGCCAGGGAAAATGGCCGAGGTTTTTCTCTGGGGGCCTATGGCTGGGAGTGACCGGCTGGCTCCTGAAAAGCTACGATAGGCAGGATGGTGACCAGACCCATGGTGGCACCAGTGCCAAGTTGGGCTGATTTGATAGTAGCAAGTGGCTCCTGCAATCTGCCATCAAAAAGTTGTCAGGCGAGTTTTGTTTTCCAGGGAAAAGCGCCGTTGTTTTTGTTTAGAGGCCTGTGGCTGGGAGTGGCCGGCTGCCTCCTTTGAACCCAGGATACGTAGGATGGTTCCCAGAGCCAAGGTGGCACCAGTGCAAAATTGGGCTGGTTTGATAGTACCAAGTGGCTCCTGCAATCTGCCATCAAAAAGTTGTCAGGCGAGTTTTGTTTTCCAGGGAAAAGCGCCGTTGCTTTTGTTTAGAGGCCTGTGGCAGGGAGTGGCCGCCTGTCCTCGTAGAATCTACGTTACGCAGCATGGTTCCCAGAGCCAAGGTGGCACCAGGGCCAAGTCGGGCTGGTTTGATAGTACCAAGTGCATCCTGCAATCAGCCATCCAAAAGCGGGGCAGCTTACTTTTGTTTGCCAGGGAAACGGGTCGAGCTTTGTGTCTGGGGGCCTATGGCTGGGAGTGACCGGCTGGCTCCTGAAAAGCTACGATAGGCAGGATGTTTACCAGACCCATGGTGGCACCAGTGCCAAGTTTGGCTGATTTCATAGTACCAAGTGGCTCCTGCAATCTGCCATCCAGAATCGGGGCAGCTTACTTTTGTTTTCCAGGGAAACGGGCCGAGGTTTGTGTCTGGGGGCCTATGGCTGGGAGTGACCGGCTGGCTCCTGAAAAGCTACGATAGGCAGGATGGTGACCAGACCCATGGTGGCACCAGTGCCAAGTTGGGCTGGTTTGATAGTACCAAGTGGCTCCTGCAATCTGCCATCAAAATGTTGGCAGGCGAGTTTTGTTTTCCAGGGAAAAGCGCCGTTGTTTGTGTTTGGGGGCCTGTGGCTCAGAGTGGCCGGGTGGCTGCTTAGAATCCACGATACGCAGGATGGTTCCCAGACCCAAGGTGGCACCAGTGCCAAGTCGGGCTGGTTTGACACTACCAAGTGCGTCCTGCACTCTGCCATCCAGAATCGGGGCAGCTTAATTTTGTTTGCCAGGTAAACGGTCCGAGGTTTGTGTCTGGGGGCCTATGGCTGGGAGTGACCGGCTGGCTCCTGAAAAGCTACGATAGTCAGGATGGTTCCCTGATCCAAGATGGCACCAGTGCCAAGTCGGGGTGGTTTGATGGTGCAAAGTGGCTCCTGCAATCTGCCATCCTGACGCGGGGCAGCGGATTTTTGTTTCCAAGAGAAATGGTCTGTGGTTTGTTTTTGGGGCTATATGGCTGGGCGTGGCCTGCTGGCTCCTTAAAAAGCTACGATAGGCAGGATGGTTCCCTGACCCAAGGTGGCACCAGTGCCAAGTCGGGCGGTTTTCGTAGTACAAAGTGCGTCCTAAAATTTGCCATCCAGAAGAGGGTCAGTTGAGTTTTGTTTACCAGAGAAAAGGGCCGTGGTTGTTTTTGGGGGCATATGGCTGATAGTGGCCGTCTGGCCCCTGAAAATCCACGATAGGCAGGATGGTTCCCAGACCAGAGGTGGCACCAGTGCCATGTCGGGCTGGTTTGATAGTACTAAATAGCACCTGCAATCTGCCATGCAGAAGCGGGGCAGCTTACTTTTGTTTGCCAGGGAAACGGGCCGAGGTTTGTGTCTGGGGGCCTATGGCTGGGAGTGACAGCCTGGCTCCTGAAAAGCTACGATAGGCAGGATGGTGACCAGACCCATGGTGGCACCAGTGCCAAGTTGGGCTGGTTTGATAGTACCAAGTGGCTCCTGCAATCTGCCATCAAAAAGTTGGCAGGCGAGTTTTGTTTTCCAGGGAAAAGCGCCGTTGTTTGTGTTTGGGGGTCTGTGGGTGGGAGTGGCCGGCTGGCTCCTTAGAACACACGATACGCAGGATGGTTCCCAGACCCAAGGTGGCACCAGTGCCACGTCGGGCTGGTTTGATGGTGAAAAGTGGCTCCTGCAATCTGCCATCCAGAAGCGGGGTAGCTTACTTTTGTGTACCAGGGAAACGGGCCGAGGTTTATGACTGGGGGCCTAGGGCTAGGAGTGACCGGCTGGCTCCTGAAAAGCAACAATAGGCAGGATGGTTCCCAGACCCAAGGTGGCACCAGTGCCAAGTTGGGCTGGTTTGATGGTACCAACTGGCTCCTGCAATCTGCCATCTAAAAGATGTCAGGCGAGTTTTGTTTTCCAGGGAAAAGCGCCGTTGATTTTGTTTGGAGGCCGGTGGCTGGCAGTGGCTGCCTGTCGTCTTAGAATCCGGGTTACGCAGCATGATTCCCAGAGCCAAGGTGGCACCAGTGTCAAGTTGGGCTGGTTTGATAGTACCAAGTGGCTCCTGCAATCTGCCATCCAGAAGCGGGGCAGCTTACTTTTGTTTGCCAGGGAAACGGGCCGAGGTATTTGTCTGGGGACCTATGGCTGGGAGTGACCGGCTGGCTCCTGAAAAGCTACGATAGGCAGGATGGTGACCAGACCCATGGTGGCACCAGTGCCAAGTTGGGCTGGTTTGATAGTACCAAGTGGCTCCTGCAATCTGCCATCAAAATGTTGGCAGGCCAGTTTTGTTTTCCAGGGAAAAGCGCCATTGTTTTTGTTTGGGGGACTGTGACTGGGAGTGGCCGGCTGGCTCCTTAGAACACACGATACGCAGGATGGTTCCCAGACCCAAGGTGGCACCAGTGCCAAGTCGGGCTGGTTTGATAACACCAAGTGGCTCCTGCAATCTGCCATCCAGAAGCAGGGCAGCTTACTTTTGTTTTCCAGGGAAACGGACCGAGGTTTTTTTCTGGGGGCCTATGGCTGGGAGTGAAGGGCTGGCTCCTGAAAAGCTACGATAGGCAGGATGGTGACCAGACCCATGGTGGCACCAGTGCCAAGTTGGGCTGGTTTGATAGTACCAAGTGGCTCCTGCACTCTGCCATCAAAATGTTGGCAGGCGAGTTTTGTTTTCCAGGGAAAAGCGCCGTTGTTTGTGTTTGGAGGCCTGTGGCTGGGAGTGGCCGGCTGGCTCCTTAGAATCCACGATACGCAGCATGGTTCCCAGACCAGAGGTGGCACCAGTGCCAAGTCGGGCTGGTTTGATGGTGCAAAGTGGCTCCTGCAATCTGCCATCCAGAAGTGCGGTAGCTTACTTTTGTGTGCCAGGGAAACAGGCCGAGGTTTGTGTCTGGGGGCCTATGGCTGGGAGTGACCGGCTGGCTCCTTAGAATCCACGATACGCAGGATGGTTCCCAGACCCAAGGTGGCACCAGTGCCATGTCGGGCTGGTTTGTTAGTACCAAGTGGTTCCTGCAATCTGCCATCCAGAAGCGGGGCAGCTGAATTTTGTTTGCCAGAGAAAAAGGCTGTTGTTTGTGTTTCGGGGCCTGTGGCTGGCAGTGGACGGCTGGCTCCTGAAAATCCATGATACGCAGCATGGTTCCCAGACCCAAGGTGGCACCAGTGCCAAGTAGGGCTGGTTTCATAGTACCCAGTGGCTCCTGCAATCTGCCATCCAGAAGAGGGGCAGTTGAGTTTTGTTTTCCAGAGAAAAGGGCCGTGGTTTGTGTTTGGGGCCTATGGCTGAGAGTGACCGGCTGACCCCTGAAAATCCGCTATACGCCGGATGGTTCCCAGATCCAAGGTGGCACCAGTGCCATGTTGTGCTGGTGTGATAGTCCCAAGTGGCTCCTGCAATCTGCCATCCAGAAGTGGGGCAGCTGAATTTTGTTTGCCAGAGAAAAAGGCTGTGGTTTTTGTTTGGGGGCCTATGGCTGGGAGTGGCCGGCTGGCTCCTGAAAATCCATGATACGCAGCATGGTTCCCAGACCCAAGGTGGCACCAGTGCCAAGTGGGGCTGGTTTCACAGTGTCAAGTGCCTCCTGCAATCTCCCATCCAGAAGCGGGGCAGCTGAGTTTTGTTTGCCTGTGAAACGGGCCGTTGTTTTTGATTGGGGTCTGTGGCCGAGAGTGTTCAGCTGGCTCCTGACAATCCACAATACGCAGGATGGTTCCCAGACCCAAGGTGGCACCAGTGCCAAGTCGTGCTGGTTTGATAGTACCAAGTGGCTCCTGCAATCTGCCATCCAGAAGCGGTGCAGCTGAGTTTTGATTGCCAGAGGACAGGGCCGTGGGTTGTGTTCGGGGGCATATGGCTGGGAGTGGCCGGCTGTCTCATTAAAAAGATCGATACGCACGATGGTTCCCAGACCCAAGGTGGCACCAGTGCCAAGTCGGGCTGTTTTTATAGTACCAAGTGCGTCCTGCAATTTGCCATCCAGAAGAGGGGCAGTTGAGTTTTGTTTGCCAGAGAAAAGCGCCGTTGTTTGTGTTTGGGGGCTTGTGGCTGGGAGTGGCCGACTGGCGCCTTAGAATCTGCGATACGCAGGATGGTTCCCAGACCCAAGGTGGCACCAGTTCCAAGTTGGGCTGGTTTGATAGTACCAAGTGGCTCCTGCAATCTGCCATCCAGAAGCGGGGTAGCTTACTTTTGTTTGCCAGGGAAACGGGCCGAGGTTTGTGACTGGGGGCCTATGGCTGGGAGTGACCGGCTGGCTCCTGGAAAGCTACGATAGGCAGGATGGTGACCAGACCCATGGTGGCACCAGTGCCAAGTTGGGCTGGTTTGATAGTACCAAGTGGCTCCTGCAATCTGCCATCAAAAAGTTGGCAGGCGAGTTTTGTTTTCCAGGGAAAAGCGCCGTTGTTTGTGTCTGGGGGCCTGTGGCTGGAGTGACCGGCTGGCTAATTAGAATCCACGATACGCAGGATGGTTCCCAGACCAGAGGTGGCACCAGTGCCAAGTCGGGCTGGTTTGATACTACCAAGTGCGTCCTGCAATCTGCCATGCAGAAGCGGGGCAGCTTACTTTTGTTTGCCAGGGAAACGGGCCGAGGTTTGTGTCTGGGGGCCTATGGCTGGGAGTGACCGCCTGGCTCCTGAAAAGCTACGATAGGCAGGATGGTGACCAGACCCATGGTGGCACCAGTGCCACGTCGGGCTGGTTTGATGGTGAAAAGTGGCTCCTGCAATCTGCCATCCAGAAGCGGGGTAGCTTACTTTTGTGTACCAGGGAAACGGGCCGAGGTTTATGACTGGGGGCCTAGGGCTAGGAGTGACCGGCTGGCTCCTGAAAAGCAACAATAGGCAGGATGGTTCCCAGACCCAAGGTGGCACCAGTGCCAAGTTGGGCTGGTTTGATGGTACCAACTGGCTCCTGCAATCTGCCATCTAAAAGATGTCAGGCGAGTTTTGTTTTCCAGGGAAAAGCGCCGTTGATTTTGTTTGGAGGCCGGTGGCTGGCAGTGGCTGCCTGTCGTCTTAGAATCCGGGTTACGCAGCATGGTTCCCAGAGCCAAGGTGGCACCAGTGTCAAGTTGGGCTGGTTTGATAGTACCAAGTGGCTCCTGCAATCTGCCATCCAGAAGCGGGGCAGCTGACTTTTGTTTGCCAGGGAAACGGGCCGAGGTATTTGTCTGGGGACCTATGGCTGGGAGTGACCGGCTGGCTCCTGAAAAGCTACGATAGGCAGGATGGTGACCAGACCCATGGTGGCACCAGTGCCAAGTTGGGCTGGTTTGATAGTACCAAGAGGCTCCTGCAATCTGCCATCAAAAAGTTGGCAGGCCAGTTTTGTTTTCCAGGGAAAAGCGCCATTGTTTGTGTTTGGGGCACTGTGGCTGGGAGTGGCCGGCTGGCTCCTTAGAACACACGATACGCAGGATGGTTCCCAGACCCAAGGTGGCACCAGTGCCAAGTCGGGCTGGTTTGATGGTGAAAAGTGGCTCCTGCAATCTGCCATCCAGTAGCGGGATAACTTACTTTTGTTTGCCAGGGAAACGGGCCAAGGTTTTTGTCTGGGGGCCTATGGCTGGGAGTCACCGGCTGGCTCCTGAAATGCTACGATAGGCAGGATGGTGACCAGACCCATGGTGGCACCAGTGTCAAGTTGGGCTGGTTTGATAGTACCAAGTGGCTCCTGCAATCTGCCATCAAAATGTTGGCAGGCGAGTTTTGTTTCCCAGGGAAAAGCGCCGTTGTTTGTGTTTGGAGGCCTGTGGCTGGGAGTGGCCGGCTGGCTCCTTAGAATCCACGATACGCGGCATGGTTCCCAGACCAGAGGTGGCACCAGTGCCAAGTCGGGCTGGTTTGATGGTGCAAAGTGGCTCCTGCAATCTGCCATCCAGAAGTGCGGTAGCTTACTTTTGTGTGCCAGGGAAACAGGCCGAGGTTTGTGTCTGGGGGCCTATGGCTGGGAGGGACCGGCTGGCTCCTGAAAAGCTACGATAGGCAGGATGGTGACCAGACCCATGGTGGCACCAGTGCCAAGTTGGGCTGATGTGATAGTACCAAGTGGCTCCTGCAATCTGCCATCAAAAAGTTGGCAGGCGAGTTTTGTTTTCCAGGGAAAAGCGCCGTTGTGTGTGTTTTGGGGCCTGTGGCTGGGAGTGGCCAGCTGGCTCCTTAGAATCCACGATACGCAGGATGGTTCCCAGACCCAAGGTGGCACCAGTGCCAAGTCGGGCTGGTTTGTTAGTACCAAGTGGTTCCTGCAATCTGCCATCCAGAAGCGGGGCAGCTGAATTTTTTTTGCCAGAGAAAAAGGCTGTTGTTTGTGTTTCGGGGCCTGTGGCTGGCAGTGGACGGCTGGCTCCTGAAAATCCATGATACGCAGCATGGTTCCCAGACCCAAGGTGGCACCAGTGCCAAGTAGGGCTGGTTTCATAGTACCCAGTGGCTCCTGCAATCTGCCATCCAGAAGAGGGGCAGTTGAGTTTTGTTTTCCAGAGAAAAGGGCCGTGGTTTGTGTTTGGGGCCTATGGCTGAGAGTGACCGGCTGACCCCTGAAAATCCACTATACGCCGGATGGTTCCCAGATCCAAGGTGGCACCAGTGCCATGTTGTGCTGGTGTGATAGTCCCAAGTGGCTCCTGCAATCTGCCATCCAGAAGTGGGGCAGCTGAATTTTGTTTGCCAGAGAAAAAGGCTGTGGTTTTTGTTTGGGGGCCTATGGCTGGGAGTGGCCGGCTGGCTCCTGAAAATCCATGATACGCAGCATGGTTCCCAGACCCAAGGTGGCACCAGTGCCAAGTGGGGCTGGTTTCACAGTGTCAAGTGCCTCCTGCAATCTCCCATCCAGAAGCGGGGCAGCTGAGTTTTGTTTGCCTGTGAAACGGGCCGTTGTTTTTGATTGGGGTCTGTGGCCGAGAGTGTTCAGCTGGCTCCTGACAATCCACAATACGCAGGATGGTTCCCAGACCCAAGGTGGCACCAGTGCCAAGTCGTGCTGGTTTGATAGTACCAAGTGGCTCCTGCAATCTGCCATCCAGAAGCGGTGCAGCTGAGTTTTGATTGCCAGAGGACAGGGCCGTGGGTTGTGTTCGGGGGCATATGGCTGGGAGTGGCCGGCTGTCTCATTAAAAAGATCGATACGCACGATGGTTCCCAGACCCAAGGTGGCACCAGTGCCAAGTCGGGCTGTTTTTATAGTACCAAGTGCGTCCTGCAATTTGCCATCCAGAAGAGGGGCAGTTGAGTTTTGTTTGCCAGAGAAAAGCGCCGTTGTTTGTGTTTGGGGGCTTGTGGCTGGGAGTGGCCGACTGGCGCCTTAGAATCTGCGATACGCAGCATGGTTCCCAGACCCAAGGTGGCACCAGTTCCAAGTTGGGCTGGTTTGATAGTACCAAGTGGCTCCTGCAATCTGCCATCCAGAAGCGGGGCAGCTTACTTTTGTTTGCCAGGGAAACGGGCCGAGGTTTGTGACTGGGGGCCTATGGCTGGGAGTGACCGGCTGGCTCCTGAAAAGCTACGATAGGCAGGATGGTGACCAGACCCATGGTGGCACCAGTGCCAAGTTGGGCTGGTTTGATAGTACCAAGTGGCTCCTGCAATCTGCCATCAAAATGTTGGCAGGCGAGTTTTGTTTTCCAGGGAAAAGCGCCGTTGTTTGTGTCTGGGGGCCTGTGGCTGGAGTGACCGGCTGGCTCCTTAGAATCCACGATACGCAGGATGGTTCCCAGACCAGAGGTGGCACCAGTGCCAAGTTGGGCTGGTTTTATAGTACCAAGTGGTTCCTGCAATCTGCCATCCAGAAGCGGGGCAGCTTACTTTTGTGTGCCAGGGAAACGGGCCGAGCTTTGTGTCTGGGCGCCTATGGCTGGGAGTGACCGGCGAGGTCCTGAAAAGCTACGATAGGCAGGATGGTGACCACATCCATTGTGGCACCAGTGACAAGTTGGGCTGGTTTGATAGTACCAAGTGGCTCCTGCAATCCGCCATCAAAATGTTGGCAGGCGAGTTTTGTTTTCCAGGGAAAAGCGCCGTTGTTTGTGTTTGGGCGCCTGTGGCTGGGAGTGGCCGGCTGGCTCCTTAGAATCCACGATACGCGGCATGGTTCCCAGACCAGAGGTGGCACCAGTGACAAGTCGGGCTGGTTTGATAGTACCAAGGGCGTCCTGCAATCTGCCATCCAGAAGCGGGGCAGCTTACTTTTGTTTGCCAGGGAAACGGTCCGAGGTTTGTGTCTGGGGGCCTATGGCTGGGAGTGACCGGCTGGCTCCTGAAAAGCTACGATAGGCAGGATGGTGACCAGACCCATGGTGGCACCAGTGCCAAGTTGGGCTGGTTTGATAGTACCAAGTGGCTCCTGCAATCTGCCCTCAAAAAGTTGGCAGGCGAGTTTTGTTTTCCAGGGAATAGCGTCGTTGTTTGTGTTTGGGGGCCTGTGGGTGGGAGTGGCCGGCTGGCTCCTTAGAATCCACGATACGCAGGATGGTTCCCAGACCTGACGTGGCACCAGTGCCAAGTCGGGCTGGTTTTATAGTACCAAGTGGTTCCTGCAATCTGCCATCCAGAAGCGGGGCAGCTTACTTTTGTTTGCCAGGGTAACGGGCCGAGGTTTTTGTCTGGGCGCCTATGGCTGGGAGTGACCTGCTAGGTCCTGAAAAGCTACGATAGGCAGGATGGTGACCATATCCATGGTGGCACCAGTGCCAAGTTGGGCTGGTTTGATAGTACCAAGTGGCTCCTGCAATCCGCCATCAAAAAGTTGGCAGGCGAGTTTTGTTTTCCAGGTAAATGTGCCGTTGTTTGTGTTTGGGTGCCTGTGGCAGGGAGTGGCCGGCGGGTTCCTCAGAATCCACGATACGCAGGATGGTTCCCAGACCCAAGGTGGCACCAGTGCCAAGTTGGGCTGGTTTGATACTACCAAGTGCGTCCTGCAATCTGCCATCCAGAAGCGGGGTAGCTTACTTTTTTTTGCCAGGGAAACGGGCCGAGGTTTTTTTCTCGGGGCCTATGGCTGGGGGTGACCTGCTGGCTCCTGAAAAGCTACGATAGGCAGGATGGTGACCAGACCCATGGTGGCACCAGTGCCAAGTTGGGCTTATTTGATAGTACCAAGTGGCTCCTGCAATCTGCCATCAAAATGTTGGCAGGCGAGTTTTGTTTTCCAGGGAAAAGCGCCGTTGTTTGTGTTTGGGGGCCTGTGGCTGGGAGTGGCCGGCTGGCTAATTAGAATCCACGATACGCAGGATGGTTCCCAGACCAGAGGTGGCACCAGTGCCAAGTCGGGCTGGTTTGATACTACCAAGTGCGTCCTGCAATCTGCCATCCAGAAGCGGGACAGCTTACTTTTGTTTGCCAGGGAAACGGGCCGAGGTTTGTGTCTGGGGGCCTATGGCTGGGAGTGACCGGCTGGCTCCTGAAAAGCTACGATAGGCAGGATGGTGACCAGACCCATGGTGGCACCAGTGCCAAGTTGGGCTGGTTTGATAGTACCAAGTGGCTCCTGCAATCTGCCATCAAAAAGTTGGCAGGCGAGTTTGTTATCTAGGGAAAAGCGCCGTTGTTTGTGTTTGGGGGCCTGTGGCTGGGAGTGGCCGGCTGGCTCCTTAGAATCCACGATACGCAGGATGGTTCCCAGACCCATGGTGGCACCAGTGCCAAGTTGGGCTGGTTCGATACTACCAAGTGGCTCCTGCAATCTGCCATGAAAAAGTTGGCAGGCGAGTTTTGTTTTCCAGGGTAAAGCGCCATTGTTTGTGTTTGGGGGCCTGTGGGTGGGAGTGGCCGGCTGGCTCCTTAGAATCCACGATACGCAGGATGGTTCCCAGACCTGAGGTGGCACCAGTGGCAAGTCGGGCTAGTTTGATGCTGCAAAGTGGCTCCTGCAATCTGCCATCCAGAAGCGGGGTAGCTTACTTTTGTTTGCCAGGGAAACGGGCCGAGCTTTGTGTCTGGGGGCCTATGGCTTGGAGTGACCGGCTGGCTCCTGAAAAGCTACGATAGGCAGGATGGTGACCAGACCCATGGTGGCACCAGTGCCAAGTTGGGCTGGTTTGATAGTACCAAGTGGCTCCTGCAATCTGCCATCAAAATATTGGCAGGCGAGTTTTGTTTTCCAGGGAAAAGCGCCGTTGATTTTGTTTGGAGGCCGGTGGCTGGCAGTGGCCGTCTGGTTCCTTAGACTCCACGATACGCAGCATGGTTCCCAGACCTGAGGTGGCACCAGTGCCAAGTCGGGCTAGTTTGATGGTGCAAAGTGGCTCCTGCAATCTGCCATCCAGAAGCAGGGCAGCTTACTTTTGTTTGCCAGGGAAACGGGCCGAGGTTTTTCTCTGGGGGCCTATGGCAGGGAGGGACCGGCTGGCTCCTGAAAAGCTACGATAGGAAGGATGGTGACCAGACCCATGGTGGCACAAGTGCCAAGTTGGGCTGATTTGATAGTAGCAAGTGGCTCCTGCAATCTGCCATCAAAATGTTGGCAGACGAGTTTTGTTTTCCAGGGAAAAGCGCCGTTGATTGTGTTTGGGGGCCTGTGGCTGGGAGTGACCAGGTGGCTCCTTTGAATCCACGATACGCAGGATGGTTCCCAGACCCAAGGTGGAACCACTGCCAAGTTGGGCTGGTTTGATAGTACCAAGTGATTCCTGCAATCTGCCGTCCAGATGCGGGGCAGCTTACTTTTGTTTGCCAGGGAAACGGGCCGAGCTTTGTGTCTGGGGGCCTATGGCTGGGAGTGACCGGCTGGCTCCTGAAAAGCTACGATAGGCAGGATGGTGACCAGACCCATGGTGGCACCAGTGCCAAGTTGGGCTGGTTTGATAGTACCAAGTGGCTCCTGCAATCTGCCATCAAAAAGTTGGCAGGCGAGTTTTGTTTTCCAGGGAAAAGCGCCGTTGTTTGTGTTTGGGGGCCTGTGGCTGGGAATGGCCGGCTTGCTAATTGGAATCCACGATACGCAGCATGGTTCCCAGACCTGAGGTGGCACCAGTGACAAGTCGGGCCAGTTTGATGGTGCAAAGTGGCTCCTGCAATCTGCCATCCAGAAGCGGGGCAGCTTACTTTTGTTTTCCAGGGAAAAGGGCCGAGGTTTTTCTCTGGGGGCCTATGGCTGGGAGTGACCGGCTGGCGCCTGAACAGCTACGATAGGCAGGATGGTTCCCAGACCCATGGTGGCACCAGTGCCATGTTGGGCTGATTTGATAGTACCAAGTGCCTCCTGCAATCTGCCATCAAAATGTTGGCAGGCGAGTTTTGTTTTCCAGGGAAAAGCGCTGTTGTTGTATTTGGGGGCCTGTGGCTGGGAGTGGCCGGCTGGCTCCTTAGAATCCACGATACGCAGGATGGTTCCCAGACCCAAGGTGGCACCAGTGCCAAGTTGGGCTGGTTTGATAGTACCAAGTGGTTCCTGCAATCTGCCATCCAGAAGCGGGGCAGCTTACTTTTGTTTGCCAGGGAAACGGGCCGAGGTTTTTGTCTGGGGGCCTATGGCTGGGAGTGTTTGGCTGGCTCCTGAAAAGCTACGATAGGCAGGATGGTGACCAGACCCATGGTGGCACCAGTGCCAAGTTGGGCTGGTTTGATAGTACCAAGTGGCTCCTGCAATCTGCCATCAAAAATTTGGCAGGCGAGTTTTGATTTCCAGGGAAAAGCGCCGTTGTTTGTGTTTGGGGGCCTGTGGCTGGGAGTGGCCGGCTTGCTAATTGGAATCCACGATACGCAGGATGTTTCCCAGACCCAAGGTGGCACCAGTGCCAAGTCGGGCTAGTTTGATGCTGCAAAGTGGCTCCTGCAATCTGCCATGCAGAAGCGGGGTAGCTTACTTTTGTTTGCCAGGGAAAATGGCCGAGGTTTTTCTCTGGGGGCCTATGGCTGGGAGTGACCGGCTGGCTCCTGAAAAGCTACGATAGGCAGGATGGTGACCAGACCCATGGTGGCACCAGTGCCAAGTTGGGCTGATTTGATAGTAGCAAGTGGCTCCTGCAATCTGCCATCAAAATGTTGGCAGGCGAGTTTTGTTTTCCAGGGAAAAGCGCCGTTGTTTGTGTTTGGGGGCCTGTGGCTGGGAGTGACCGGCTGGCTCCTTAGAATCCACGATACGCAGGATGGTTCCCAGACCCAAGGTGGCACCAGTGCCAAGTTGGGCTGGTTTCATAGTACCAAGTGCGTCCTGCAATCTGCCATCCAGAAGCGGGGTAGCTTACTTTTTTTTGCCAGGGAAACGGGCCGAGGTTTTTGTCTCGGGGCCTATGGCTGAGGGTGACCGGCTGGCTCCTGAAAAGCTACCATAGGCAGGATGGTGACCAGACCCATGGTGACACCAGTGCCAAGTTGGGCTGGTTTGATAGTACCAAGTGGCTCCTGCAATCTGCCATCAAAAAGTTGGCAGGCGAGTTTTGTTTTCCAGGGAAAAGCGCCGTTGTTTGTGTTTGGGGACCTGTGGCTGGGAGTGGCCGGCTGGCTGCTTAGAATCCACGATACGCAGGATGGTTCCCAGACCAGAGGTGGCACCAGTGCCAAGTCGGGCTGGTCTGATAGTACCAAGTGCGTCCTGCAATCTGCCATCCAGAAGCGGGGCAGCTTAATTTTGTTTGCCAGGGTAACGGGCCGAGGTTTTTGTTTGGGGGCCTGTGGCTGGGAGTTGCCGACTGGCTCCTTAGAACCCATGATACGCAGGATGGTTCCCAGACCAGAGGTGGCACCAGTGCCAAGTTGGGCTAGTTTGATAGTACCAAGTGGCTTCTGCAATCTGCCATCCAGAAGCGGGGCAGCTTACTTTTGTTTGCCAGGGAAACGGGCTGTTGTTTGTGTTTGGGGGCCTGTGGCTGGGAGTTGCCGACTGGCTCCTTAGAATCCACGATACGCGGGATGGTTCCCAGACCAGAGGTGGCACCAGTGCCTAGTCGGGCTGATTTGATAGTACCAAGTGGCTCCTGCAATCTGCCATCCAGAAGCGGGGCAGCTTACTTTTGTTTTCCAGGGAAAAGCGCCATTGTTTGTGTTTGGGGGCCTGTGGGTGGGAGTGGCCGGATGGCTCCTTAGAATCCACGATACGCAGCATGGTTCCCAGACCAGAGGTGGCACCAGTGCCAAGTCGGGCTGGTTTGATAGTACCAAGTGGCTCCTGCAATCTGCCATCCAGAATCGGGGCAGCTTACTTTTGTTTGCCAGGGAAACGGGCCGAGGTTTGTGTCTGGGGGCCTATGGCTGGGAGTGACCGGCTGGCTCCTGAAAAGTTACGATAGGCAGGATGGTGACCAGACCCATGGTGGCACCAGTGCCAAGTCGGGCTGGTTTGATAGTACCAAGTGGCTCCTGCAATCTGCCATGAAAAAGTTGGCAGGCGAGTTTTGTTTTCCAGGGAAAAGCGCCGTTGTTTGTGTTTGGGGGCCTGTGGCTGGGAGTGGCCGGCTGGCTCCTTAGAATCCACGATACGCAGCATGGTATCCAGACCCAAGGTGGCACCAGTGCCAAGTTGGGCTGGTTTGATAATACCAAGTTGTTCCTGCAAACTCCATCAAAAAGTTGGCAGGCGTGTTTTGTTTTCCAGGGAACAGCGCCGTTGATTTTGTTTGGGGGCCTGTGGCTGGGAGTGGCCGGCTGGCTCCTTAGAATCCACGATACGCAGGATGGTTCCCAGACCCAAGGTGGCACCAGTGCCAAGTCGGGCTGGTTTGATTACACCAAGTGGCTCCTGCAATCTGCCATCCAGAAGTGAGGCAGCTAAGTTTTGTTTGCGAGAAAAAAGGGCCGTGGTTTTTGTTGGGGGCCTGTGGCTGGGAGTAGCCGGCTGGCTCCTTAAAATCCACGATAGGCAGGATGGTTCCCAGACCCAAGGTGGCACCAGTGCCAGTCGGGCTGGTTTGATAGTACCAAGTGGCACCTGCAATCTGCCATCCAGAAGCGGGGCAGCTGAGTTTTGTTTGCCAGAGAAAAAGGCTGTGGTTTTTGTTTGGGGGCCTGTGGCTGGCAGTGGCCGGCTGGCTCCTGAAAATCCACGATACGCAGCATGGTTCCCAGACCCAAGGTGGCACCAGTACAAAGTGGGGCTCGTTTGACAGTGTCAAGTGCCTCCTGCAATCTCCCATCCAGAAGCGGGGCAGCTGAGTTTTTTTTGCCAGGGAAACGGACCTTTGTTTTTGATTGGGGTCTGTGGCCGAGAGTGTTCAGCTGGCTCCTGACAATCCAGAATACGCAGGATGGTTCCCAGACCCAAGGTGGCACCAGTGCCAAGTCGGGCTGGTTTGATAGTACCAAGTGCCTCCTGTAATCTGCCATCCAGAAGCGGGGCAGCTGAGTTTTGTTTGCCAGAGAAAAGGGCCGTGGGTTGTGTTTGGGGGCATATGGCTGGGAGTGGCCACCTGGCTCCTTAAAATGCACGATACGCCGCATGGTAACCAGACGCAAGGTGGCACCAGTGCCAAGTCGGGCTGTTTTTGTAGTACCCAGTGGCTCCTGCAATTTGCCATCCAGAAGCGGGGCAGCTAAATTTTGTTTGCTAGAGAAAAGGGCTGTGGTTTGTGTTTGGGGGCCTATGGCCGAGAGTGGTAGGCTGGCCCCTGAAAATCAACGATAGGCAGGATGGTTCCCAGATCCAAGGTGGCACCAGTGCCAAGTAAGGCTGGTTGTATGGTTCAAAGTGACTCCTGCAATCTGCCATCCAGAAGCGGGACAGCTGAGTTTTTTTTGCCAGAGAAAAGGTCCGTGGTTTCTTTTTGGGGCATGCGGCTGGGAATTGCCGGCTGGCTCCTTAAAATGCTCGATACGCAGGATGGTTCCCAGAGCCAAGGTGGCACCACTGCCAAGTCGGGCTCTTTTTGTAGTACCAAGTGCGTCCTGCAATTTGCCATCCAGAAGAGGGGCAGTTGAGTTTTGTTTGCCAGAGAAAAGGGCCGAGGTTTGTGTTTGGGAGCATATGGCTGGGAATGACCGGCTGGCCCCTGAAAATCCACGATACGCCGGATGGTTCCCAGATCCAAGGTGGTACCATTACCAAGTCGGGCTGGTTTGATAGTCCCAAGTGGCTCCTGCAAACTGCCATCCAGAAGCGGGGCAGCTGAGTTTTGTTTGCCAGGGAAATGGGCCGTTGTTTGTGTTTGGGGGCCTGTGGCTGGGAGTGTTCGGCTGGTTCCTGAATATGTACGATACGCAGTATTGTTCCCAGATTCAAGGTGGCAGCAGTGCCATGTTGTGCTGGTTTGATAGTCCCAAGTGGCTCCTGCAATCTGCCATCCAGAAGTGGGGCAGCTGAATTTTGTTTGCCAGAGAAAAGGTCCGTGGTTTGTGTTTGGGGGCATATGGCTGAGAGTGGCCGGCTGGGCCCTGAAAATCCACGATACACAGGATGGTTCCCAGATCCAAGGTGGCACCTGTGCCAAGTCGGGCTGATTTGATAGTACTAAGTAGCTCCTGCAATCTGCCATCCAGAAGCGGGGCAGCTTACTTTTGTTTGCCAGGGAAACGGGCCGAGGTTTCTGTTTGGGGGCCTATGGCTGGGAGTGACCGGCTGGCTCCTGAAAAGCTACGATAGGCAGGATGGTTCCCAGAGCCAAGGTGGCACCAGTGCCAAGTTGGGCTGGTTTGATAGTACCAAGTGGCTCCTGCAATCTGCCATCCAGAAGCAGGGCAGCTGAGTTTTGTTTGCCAGAGAAAAGGGCTTGGTTTGTGTTTGGGGGCATATGGCTGGGTGTGGCCAGCTGGCTCCTTAAAATGCACGATATGCAACATGGCTCCCAGACCCATAGTGGCACCAGTGCCAAGTCGGGCTGGTTTGATAGTACCAAGTGGCTCCTGCAATCTTCCATGATCACGTGGAGAAATACTTTCTGGTTTCAGCCTCATGCTCTTTCTTCTCTCCCTCAACTTCTCTATCACCTCTCATCTGGTTCACATGCGCTGTCTTCAAGGTCCACAGGCTACTTTTCACAGAATCTTCTGGCCTGATGAAGTAAGAATGATGAATAGAACAGAGCTGGGATCTATTTTCCAGTTTGGATAAAATGCATTCTGCACACAAATCCAAGGAGAACGTGGTGCCCCAATGCCCAGAAAATCTTTCACTCCTGCTAGTGTTCTACGTCAACCGCAACTTAGTCTGAAAGAAAAGCTTTTTCTCTGAGAGCATCTGAGAGGTTTGCATGAAGCACTGATATCTGACATATGCAATTTTGAATAGGAGAGGAAAAAGAAAATGGCAAGGAGTTTTTAATTTTAGTGGTTTCAATTTTAATTTCCGTGCACTTTTTCAAAACTTGTCAGCTCAAATGCCCATCAACATCTTTTAGTCATCTGTAAGTCAGTATTCATATAAAATGTGCTTCAAATCCAAAGAATTTCAAATTTGCACTCCAAGCTTCTATGCCTAGATTTATGATTTCCTACACATATTAGATGAAAGGAAGGCCTTTTTTACTGTGGGAGTGCTGGAACACTGGAACAGGTTGCCCAGAGAAGTTGTGGGTGTCCCATCCCTGAAAGTATTCAAGGTCACCTTGGACGGGGCTTGGAGCAGCAACAAAGGAGAAGCTTGATGGTAGAGAAACAAAGTTGGACTATAGAAGAAACTCGGATTGAAGTATAGGATCAAGTTTTCTCTCAGCTCTTGGGGTAAATTCAAGGTTGTACAAAATGACATTTATCTGTGCTATTCACTACTGTAACAGAAAGTTTCATGAAAACTGTACAGAAGATAGTAAATTTTAAAAGAGATAAGAATTACAGCATAAAATCCATGGGATAGGTTACAACATGAGACACTCTCTAAGAGAAAATCTCTGTGTTTCAGCACTTCATCGGGGTAAGATTTCATGAAGTGCCAAAGAAGGCGGCAAAATATCATTCGGGACATTATTTACTGGAATTCAGCCTGGCCATTAGTAGGAACTGCCTTTGAACATATCATGTAGATATACCACACACGCTTTCCCTTCACTGAAAAATTACTGTTTACAACAAATAAGCAATTGACGATCAAAATTGATTGAAAGCATCTTAAACATGTCAAGTATTTCATTGTAGATGATCTGTGATCCAAATGCTTCTTCCACCTTCGAGAGGGACAGAAGAATTCTTCCATATCATGATGGTTTAAAATTGTATCAACCAATGTTTTCTGCTGAAAAGATATCATCTATTTTTTTCTATTTTTGGAAGAAAATATTCCTAGACATACAACAGGTGAGAACTAAGTAATTTTAAAGAAACAAATGAAATGAAAATATTCTGTAAATAGAATGAAATGAAAAGCTGTGTTTTAAATAGGAGCTAAATATTAAACAGAATTTTTGTACCAGGCATTTGAATTACTGCACCAGCTCTTTTGCCCATCAAGAGAGGCATTTAGCATTTCAGTCTTTTCCAAGGTGTTCATGATCTGCTATGCTGATCTCTGTGTGTGCCTAGGTGTGTGTGGAGGGGGGGGCATATGAAGGGGAGTGTGTATGTTTGCTTTACAATTGTTGTGGCAGATTCATGCCTCAGCTCCACATTTTGTTTTAAAAAGGTCACACCGAGTGGATATGAAGTTTACTATCAACAAGAGATCGATTCCCAAATCATCCATTTGACTCTCCCTTATAAATCATGTGCTTTGTTGCATATTTTATCAAATATACTTTCAAGCCAGATGGAGGAAGGAGGATGTGGGAATCCCTCCACCATCTTGCAACTTTTATGTAAGTAGGTTTTCAAGAAAATCATCATTTCTCTTTTAAATATGTCTGGAACAGGCATGATGGTAGTGTCAACCTGTTGGAGTTTTTGTTGCTGGAAGAAGTTGTACAAAAGGATTGGTTTTTACATTGACCAGTTACTGAATCAAGCGCAGGAATACATTGGAAATTTAGCTGGGGGTTCCTTTTCCCAGCAGACTACTTCTAGAACGAGCTTGTACACTGAAGCTGACTCTTTTGCTCTCTTTTTGTTTCTTTCCTATTTTCTTGGCTTCTTTGCCACTATCTAGACAATTTTGGAACTTTGTTCCCAACTAAAATGGTTTCAATAGTCTGATTGTGATCATACATTTTTACAAGGAATTTTTAAAATCTTTCCTCGAGTCCAGAAAGTCAAGGACTTAGATCTTTTTCTTCCCTTATCAATATTGCCATGAAATTGATAAATAAAGACCAACTCTTTATTTTTGTTTTTAACCCACGTAGATAATTCCCATCCATTAATCCATTTTGTGGACCAATAGCTGCCATTCTGATGGAAGCTGTCACTTCTTAACAATAGGCATTCTGTGACTATGTTGACTGCACTTTGGGTGAAGATCCTAACTGGTCTTAGATATACATAGGGAGAAATTTGCTCAGCCAGTGTCAGTCTTAAGCATGCGTATCAGAAGATCTTTCTAGAGCTGGGAATTTTCCCATGAAAGGGATTCAGTTAGGGAAGAGACACTTGTGCCAGAGTTTTACATTCTTCTTGAACACTGCTTAAGGAACTTAGATGCCATGTCCATTTGGATCTCTGTCTGCACAGAACTTTGTCATGCCAGCGCTTTGAAATGCATCTTGAAGAGAATTCACTAGCACAGAATGAAAGAGAGTGGAAGGGGTTGGTGGGGCTAACCAGGCCCAACCCCCCTGCCTAAACCAGGATACCTAGAGCCTCTTGCCCAGGATTCTATCTGGGTGTACTTTTAATGTCTTCAAAGATCCAGGCTCCACAATCTTTCTGGGCAGTCTGTGCCGTGGTTCAGTCACCCTGACAGTAAAGAAACATTTACTGATGTTCAAAGGCAATCTCCTGTATTTCAGTGTGTGCCCACTGCCTCTTGTCTTTTCCCTCAGCATCACTGAAAAGACACTGATTCCCT
This sequence comes from Melospiza melodia melodia, assembly GCF_035770615.1. NCBI lineage: Eukaryota > Metazoa > Chordata > Aves > Passeriformes > Passerellidae > Melospiza > Melospiza melodia. Next base: position 62,013,333 of record NC_086198.1, read on the forward strand.
CCCCTTTGCACTATTGCTTCCATATGTATGTGTGATGCCATGTAGAGGTATGTCAAAAACCTCCCTGAAGCCCAGGCAGATAATATTCCCTTCATCTACCAGTCAAGTTGATTCATCAGAGGAGTTTAAAGTGATGTTCAGCATGAAATTCCCCTGAAAAATCATGCTAACTACATTATTTGGTCATCTGTCATGTGCCTGGCAAGGATTTCCAGGAAGAGCTGCTTCATCAACTTCCTGGGGATAAAAAAGAGGCTGGCTGGTTTGTACTATGGCGAGTCCTCTTAATTGCCTTTTTTGAAGATGGGTGTCATTTGCTAACATCCACTCTTTAGCTCCTCTTCTCATCTACACCTCGGCAAAAAGCTTTTCCACTATGTCTGGCTAGGAAAAACTGTGCCAGCACAGAAAACATCTCCCATCGTGTTCTAGAAGTTGCACGGATGTCTGCCAAGTGTTTGGCAGGAAGAAAAGAAAAGTTGTCCAAAACAGCTTCCAATCGAATGTTCCTGTGATTGGAAAAGTCAGGAGAGTGCAAAGGTACTGTTTTCTATCAGTTGGCAAGGTGCGCACACAATCCCAGTGTTGTACAGCTTGCTTCTTCACCTTCCCGAAGCTGCCGCTCTCGCCGGCTGCCGGAGCCCAAGAAGCGGCTTCTTCGCGCAAAGACGATTGTGCCGCTCACAGTGCTCTCCTTAGCGCGGCTTCTGCCGAAAGACGCCCGGCAGCGGCTCTTACCTCCGGAGAGCATCCTACCTTCGTCTTTAGCTCCTCTTCTCATCTACACCTCGGCAAAACGCTTTTCCACTATGTCTGGCTAGGAAAAACTGTGCCAGCACAGAAAACATCTCCCATCGTGTTCTAGAAGTTGCACGGATGTCTGCCAAGTGTTTGGCAGGAAGAAAAGAAAAGTTGTCCAAAACAGCTTCCAATCGAATGTTCCTGTGATTGGAAAAGTCAGGAGAGTGCAAAGGTACTGTTTTCTATCAGTTGGCAAGGTGCGCACACAATCCCAGTGTTGTACAGCTTGCTTCTTCACCTTCCCGAAGCTGCCGCTCTCGCCGGCTGCCGGAGCCCAAGAAGCGGCTTCTTCGCGCAAAGACGATTGTGCCGCTCACAGGGCTCTCCTTAGCGCGGCTTCTGCCGAAAGACGCCCGGCAGCGGCTCTTACCTCCGGAGAGCATCCTACCTTCGTCTTTCGCGTCTTTTGTAGTCTACATCTTAGCAAAACGCTTTTCCACTATGTCTGGCTAGGAAAAACTGTGCCAGCACAGAAAACATCTCCCATCGTGTTCTAGAAGTTGCACGGATGTCTGCCAAGTGTTTGGCAGGAAGAAAAGAAAAGTTGTCCAAAACAGCTTCCAATCGAATGTTCCTGTGATTGGAAAAGTCAGGAGAGTGCAAAGGTACTGTTTTCTATCAGTTGGCAAGGTGCGCACACAATCCCAGTGTTGTACAGCTTGCTTCTTCACCTTCCCGAAGCTGCCGCTCTCGCCGGCTGCCGGAGCCCAAGAAGCGGCTTCTTCGCGCAAAGACGATTGTGCCGCTCACAGTGCTCTCCTTAGCGCGGCTTCTGCCGAAAGACGCCCGGCAGCGGCTCTTACCTCCGGAGAGCATCCTACCTTCGTCTTTCGCGTCTTTTGTAGTCTACATCTTAGCAAAACGCTTTTCCACTATGTCTGGCTAGGAAAAACTGTGCCAGCACAGAAAACATCTCCCATCGTGTTCTAGAAGTTGCACGGATGTCTGCCAAGTGTTTGGCAGGAAGAAAAGAAAAGTTGTCCAAAACAGCTTCCAATCGAATGTTCCTGTGATTGGAAAAGTCAGGAGAGTGCAAAGGTACTGTTTTCTATCAGTTGGCAAGGTGCGCACACAATCCCAGTGTTGTACAGCTTGCTTCTTCACCTTCCCGAAGCTGCCGCTCTCGCCGGCTGCCGGAGCCCAAGAAGCGGCTTCTTCGCGCAAAGACGATTGTGCCGCTCACAGTGCTCTCCTTAGCGCGGCTTCTGCCGAAAGACGCCCGGCAGCGGCTCTTACCTCCGGAGAGCATCCTACCTTCGTCTTTCGCGTCTTTTGTAGTCTACATCTTAGCAAAACGCTTTTCCACTATGTCTGGCTAGGAAAAACTGTGCCAGCACAGAAAACATCTCCCATCGTGTTCTAGAAGTTGCACGGATGTCTGCCAAGTGTTTGGCAGGAAGAAAAGAAAAGTTGTCCAAAACAGCTTCCAATCGAATGTTCCTGTGATTGGAAAAGTCAGGAGAGTGCAAAGGTACTGTTTTCTATCAGTTGGCAAGGTGCGCACACAATCCCAGTGTTGTACAGCTTGCTTCTTCACCTTCCCGAAGCTGCCGCTCTCGCCGGCTGCCGGAGCCCAAGAAGCGGCTTCTTCGCGCAAAGACGATTGTGCCGCTCACAGGGCTCTCCTTAGCGCGGCTTCTGCCGAAAGACGCCCGGCAGCGGCTCTTACCTCCGGAGAGCATCCTACCTTCGTCTTTCGCGTCTTTTGTAGTCTACATCTTAGCAAAACGCTTTTCCACTATGTCTGGCTAGGAAAAACTGTGCCAGCACAGAAAACATCTCCCATCGTGTTCTAGAAGTTGCACGGATGTCTGCCAAGTGTTTGGCAGGAAGAAAAGAAAAGTTGTCCAAAACAGCTTCCAATCGAATGTTCCTGTGATTGGAAAAGTCAGGAGAGTGCAAAGGTACTGTTTTCTATCAGTTGGCAAGGTGCGCACACAATCCCAGTGTTGTACAGCTTGCTTCTTCACCTTCCCGAAGCTGCCGCTCTCGCCGGCTGCCGGAGCCCAAGAAGCGGCTTCTTCGCGCAAAGACGATTGTGCCGCTCACAGGGCTCTCCTTAGCGCGGCTTCTGCCGAAAGACGCCCGGCAGCGGCTCTTACCTCCGGAGAGCATCCTACCTTCGTCTTTAGCTCCTCTTCTCATCTACACCTCGGCAAAACGCTTTTCCACTATGTCTGGCTAGGAAAAACTGTGCCAGCACAGAAAACATCTCCCATCGTGTTCTAGAAGTTGCACGGATGTCTGCCAAGTGTTTGGCAGGAAGAAAAGAAAAGTTGTCCAAAACAGCTTCCAATCGAATGTTCCTGTGATTGGAAAAGTCAGGAGAGTGCAAAGGTACTGTTTTCTATCAGTTGGCAAGGTGCGCACACAATCCCAGTGTTGTACAGCTTGCTTCTTCACCTTCCCGAAGCTGCCGCTCTCGCCGGCTCCCGGAACCGAAGAATCGGCTTCTTCGCGCAAAGACGATTGTGCCGTTCACAGTGCTCTCCTTAGCGCGGCTTCTGCCGAAAGACGCCCGGCAGCGGCTCTTACCTCCGGAGAGCATCCTACCTTCGTCTTTCGCGTCTTTTGTAGTCTACATCTTAGCAAAACGCTTTTCCACTATGTCTGGCTAGGAAAAACTGTGCCAGCACAGAAAACATCTCCCATCGTGTTCTAGAAGTTGCACGGATGTCTGCCAAGTGTTTGGCAGGAAGAAAAGAAAAGTTGTCCAAAACAGCTTCCAATCGAATGTTCCTGTGATTGGAAAAGTCAGGAGAGTGCAAAGGTACTGTTTTCTATCAGTTGGCAAGGTGCGCACACAATCCCAGTGTTGTACAGCTTGCTTCTTCACCTTCCCGAAGCTGCCGCTCTCGCCGGCTGCCGGAGCCCAAGAAGCGGCTTCTTCGCGCAAAGACGATTGTGCCGCTCACAGGGCTCTCCTTAGCGCGGCTTCTGCCGAAAGACGCCCGGCAGCGGCTCTTACCTCCGGAGAGCATCCTACCTTCGTCTTTAGCTCCTCTTCTCATCTACACCTCGGCAAAACGCTTTGCCACTATGTCTGGCTAGGAAAAACTGTGCCAGCACAGAAAACATCTCCCATCGTGTTCTAGAAGTTGCACGGATGTCTGCCAAGTGTTTGGCAGGAAGAAAAGAAAAGTTGTCCAAAACAGCTTCCAATCGAATGTTCCTGTGATTGGAAAAGTCAGGAGAGTGCAAAGGTACTGTTTTCTATCAGTTGGCAAGGTGCGCACACAATCCCAGTGTTGTACAGCTTGCTTCTTCACCTTCCCGAAGCTGCCGCTCTCGCCGGCTCCCGGAACCGAAGAAGCGGCTTCTTCGCGCAAAGACGATTGTGCCGCTCACAGGGCTCTCCTTAGCGCGGCTTCTGCCGAAAGACGCCCGGCAGCGGCTCTTACCTCCGGAGAGCATCCTACCTTCGTCTTTCGCGTCTTTTGTAGTCTACATCTTAGCAAAACGCTTTTCCACTATGTCTGGCTAGGAAAAACTGTGCCAGCACAGAAAACATCTCCCATCGTGTTCTAGAAGTTGCACGGATGTCTGCCAAGTGTTTGGCAGGAAGAAAAGAAAAGTTGTCCAAAACAGCTTCCAATCGAATGTTCCTGTGATTGGAAAAGTCAGGAGAGTGCAAAGGTACTGTTTTCTATCAGTTGGCAAGGTGCGCACACAATCCCAGTGTTGTACAGCTTGCTTCTTCACCTTCCCGAAGCTGCCGCTCTCGCCGGCTGCCGGAGCCCAAGAAGCGGCTTCTTCGCGCAAAGACGATTGTGCCGCTCACAGTGCTCTCCTTAGCGCGGCTTCTGCCGAAAGACGCCCGGCAGCGGCTCTTACCTCCGGAGAGCATCCTACCTTCGTCTTTCGCGTCTTTTGTAGTCTACATCTTAGCAAAACGCTTTTCCACTATGTCTGGCTAGGAAAAACTGTGCCAGCACAGAAAACATCTCCCATCGTGTTCTAGAAGTTGCACGGATGTCTGCCAAGTGTTTGGCAGGAAGAAAAGAAAAGTTGTCCAAAACAGCTTCCAATCGAATGTTCATGTGATTGGAAAAGTCAGGAGAGTGCAAAGGTACTGTTTTCTATCAGTTGGCAAGGTGCGCACACAATCCCAGTGTTGTACAGCTTGCTTCTTCACCTTCCCGAAGCTGCCGCTCTCGCCGGCTGCCGGAGCCCAAGAAGCGGCTTCTTCGCGCAAAGACGATTGTGCCGCTCACAGTGCTCTCCTTAGCGCGGCTTCTGCCGAAAGACGCCCGGCAGCGGCTCTTACCTCCGGAGAGCATCCTACCTTCGTCTTTCGCGTCTTTTGTAGTCTACATCTTAGCAAAACGCTTTTCCACTATGTCTGGCTAGGAAAAACTGTGCCAGCACAGAAAACATCTCCCATCGTGTTCTAGAAGTTGCACGGATGTCTGCCAAGTGTTTGGCAGGAAGAAAAGAAAAGTTGTCCAAAACAGCTTCCAATCGAATGTTCCTGTGATTGGAAAAGTCAGGAGAGTGCAAAGGTACTGTTTTCTATCAGTTGGCAAGGTGCGCACACAATCCCAGTGTTGTACAGCTTGCTTCTTCACCTTCCCGAAGCTGCCGCTCTCGCCGGCTGCCGGAGCCCAAGAAGCGGCTTCTTCGCGCAAAGACGATTGTGCCGCTCACAGGGCTCTCCTTAGCGCGGCTTCTGCCGAAAGACGCCCGGCAGCGGCTCTTACCTCCGGAGAGCATCCTACCTTCGTCTTTCGCGTCTTTTGTAGTCTACATCTTAGCAAAACGCTTTTCCACTATGTCTGGCTAGGAAAAACTGTGCCAGCACAGAAAACATCTCCCATCATGTTCTAGAAGTTGCACGGATGTCTGCCAAGTGTTTGGCAGGAAGAAAAGAAAAGTTGTCCAAAACAGCTTCCAATCGAATGTTCCTGTGATTGGAAAAGTCAGGAGAGTGCAAAGGTACTGTTTTCTATCAGTTGGCAAGGTGCGCACACAATCCCAGTGTTGTACAGCTTGCTTCTTCACCTTCCCGAAGCTGCCGCTCTCGCCGGCTGCCGGAGCCCAAGAAGCGGCTTCTTCGCGCAAAGACGATTGTGCCGTTCACAGTGCTCTCCTTAGCGCGGCTTCTGCCGAAAGACGCCCGGCAGCGGCTCTTACCTCCTGAGAGTGGCAGCTTCGGGAAGGTGAAGAAGCAAGCTGTACAACACTGGGATTGTGTGCGCACCTTGCCAACTCATAGAAAACAGTACCTTTGCACTCTCCTGACTTTTCCAATCACAGGAACATTCGATTGGAAGCTGTTTTGGACAACTTTTCTTTTCTTCCTGCCAAACACTTGGCAGACATCCGTGCAACTTCTAGAACACGATGGGAGATGTTTTCTGTGCTGGCACAGTTTTTCCTAGCCAGACATAGTGGAAAAGCGTTTTGCCGAGGTGTAGACTACAAAAGACGCGAAAGACGAAGGTAGGATGCTCTCCGGAGGTAAGAGCCGCTGCCGGGCGTCTTTCGGCAGAAGCCGCGCTAAGGAGAGCACTGTGAGCGGCACAATCGTCTTTGCGCGAAGAAGCCGCTTCTTGGGCTCCGGCAGCCGGCGAGAGCGGCAGCTTCGGGAAGGTGAAGAAGCAAGCTGTACAACACTGGGATTGTGTGCGCACCTTGCCAACTGATAGAAAACAGTACCTTTGCACTCTCCTGACTTTTCCAATCACAGGAACATTCGATTGGAAGCTGTTTTGGACAACTTTTCTTTTCTTCCTGCCAAACACTTGGCAGACATCCGTGCAACTTCTAGAACACGATGGGAGATGTTTTCTGTGCTGGCACAGTTTTTCCTAGCCAGACATAGTGGAAAAGCGTTTTGCTAAGATGTAGACTACAAAAGACGCGAAAGACGAAGGTAGGATGCTCTCCGGAGGTAAGAGCCGCTGCCGGGCGTCTTTCGGCAGAAGCCGCGCTAAGGAGAGCCCGGTGAGCGGCACAATCGTCTTTGCGCGAAGAAGCCGCTTCTTGGGCTCCGGCAGCCGGCGAGAGCGGCAGCTTCGGGAAGGTGAAGAAGCAAGCTGTACAACACTGGGATTGTGTGCGCACCTTGCCAACTGATAGAAAACAGTACCTTTGCACTCTCCTGACTTTTCCAATCACAGGAACATTCGATTGGAAGCTGTTTTGGACAACTTTTCTTTTCTTCCTGCCAAACACTTGGCAGACATCCGTGCAACTTCTAGAACACGATGGGAGATGTTTTCTGTGCTGGCACAGTTTTTCCTAGCCAGACATAGTGGAAAAGCTTTTTGCCGAGGTGTAGATGAGAAGAGGAGCTAAAGAGTGGATGTTAGCAAATGACACCCATCTTCAAAAAAGGCAATTAAGAGGACTCGCCATAGTACAAACCAGCCAGCCTCTTTTTTATCCCCAGGAAGTTGATGAAGCAGCTCTTCCTGGAAATCCTTGCCAGGCACATGACAGATGACCAAATAATGTAGTTAGCATGATTTTTCAGGGGAATTTCATGCTGAACATCACTTTAAACTCCTCTGATGAATCAACTTGACTGGTAGATGAAGGGAATATTATCTGCCTGGGCTTCAGGGAGGTTTTTGACATACCTCTACATGGCATCACACATACATATGGAAGCAATAGTGCAAAGGGGAGGGAATCAGTGTCTTTTCAGTGATGCTGAGGGAAAAGACAAGAGGCAGTGGGCACACACTGAAATACAGGAGATTGCCTTTGAACATCAGTAAATGTTTCTTTACTGTCAGGGTGACTGAACCACGGCACAGACTGCCCAGAAAGATTGTGGAGCCTGGATCTTTGAAGACATTAAAAGTACACCCAGATAGAATCCTGGGCAAGAGGCTCTAGGTATCCTGGTTTAGGCAGGGGGGTTGGGCCTGGTTAGCCCCACCAACCCCTTCCACTCTCTTTCATTCTGTGCTAGTGAATTCTCTTCAAGATGCATTTCAAAGCGCTGGCATGACAAAGTTCTGTGCAGACAGAGATCCAAATGGACATGGCATCTAAGTTCCTTAAGCAGTGTTCAAGAAGAATGTAAAACTCTGGCACAAGTGTCTCTTCCCTAACTGAATCCCTTTCATGGGAAAATTCCCAGCTCTAGAAAGATCTTCTGATACGCATGCTTAAGACTGACACTGGCTGAGCAAATTTCTCCCTATGTATATCTAAGACCAGTTAGGATCTTCACCCAAAGTGCAGTCAACATAGTCACAGAATGCCTATTGTTAAGAAGTGACAGCTTCCATCAGAATGGCAGCTATTGGTCCACAAAATGGATTAATGGATGGGAATTATCTACGTGGGTTAAAAACAAAAATAAAGAGTTGGTCTTTATTTATCAATTTCATGGCAATATTGATAAGGGAAGAAAAAGATCTAAGTCCTTGACTTTCTGGACTCGAGGAAAGATTTTAAAAATTCCTTGTAAAAATGTATGATCACAATCAGACTATTGAAACCATTTTAGTTGGGAACAAAGTTCCAAAATTGTCTAGATAGTGGCAAAGAAGCCAAGAAAATAGGAAAGAAACAAAAAGAGAGCAAAAGAGTCAGCTTCAGTGTACAAGCTCGTTCTAGAAGTAGTCTGCTGGGAAAAGGAACCCCCAGCTAAATTTCCAATGTATTCCTGCGCTTGATTCAGTAACTGGTCAATGTAAAAACCAATCCTTTTGTACAACTTCTTCCAGCAACAAAAACTCCAACAGGTTGACACTACCATCATGCCTGTTCCAGACATATTTAAAAGAGAAATGATGATTTTCTTGAAAACCTACTTACATAAAAGTTGCAAGATGGTGGAGGGATTCCCACATCCTCCTTCCTCCATCTGGCTTGAAAGTATATTTGATAAAATATGCAACAAAGCACATGATTTATAAGGGAGAGTCAAATGGATGATTTGGGAATCGATCTCTTGTTGATAGTAAACTTCATATCCACTCGGTGTGACCTTTTTAAAACAAAATGTGGAGCTGAGGCATGAATCTGCCACAACAATTGTAAAGCAAACATACACACTCCCCTTCATATGCCCCCCCCTCCACACACACCTAGGCACACACAGAGATCAGCATAGCAGATCATGAACACCTTGGAAAAGACTGAAATGCTAAATGCCTCTCTTGATGGGCAAAAGAGCTGGTGCAGTAATTCAAATGCCTGGTACAAAAATTCTGTTTAATATTTAGCTCCTATTTAAAACACAGCTTTTCATTTCATTCTATTTACAGAATATTTTCATTTCATTTGTTTCTTTAAAATTACTTAGTTCTCACCTGTTGTATGTCTAGGAATATTTTCTTCCAAAAATAGAAAAAAATAGATGATATCTTTTCAGCAGAAAACATTGGTTGATACAATTTTAAACCATCATGATATGGAAGAATTCTTCTGTCCCTCTCGAAGGTGGAAGAAGCATTTGGATCACAGATCATCTACAATGAAATACTTGACATGTTTAAGATGCTTTCAATCAATTTTGATCGTCAATTGCTTATTTGTTGTAAACAGTAATTTTTCAGTGAAGGGAAAGTGTGTGTGGTATATCTACATGATATGTTCAAAGGCAGTTCCTACTAATGGCCAGGCTGAATTCCAGTAAATAATGTCCCGAATGATATTTTGCCGCCTTCTTTGGCACTTCATGAAATCTTACCCCGATGAAGTGCTGAAACAAAGAGATTTTCTCTTAGAGAGTGTCTCATGTTGTAACCTATCCCATGGATTTTATGCTGTAATTCTTATCTCTTTTAAAATTTACTATCTTCTGTACAGTTTTCATGAAACTTTCTGTTACAGTAGTGAATAGCACAGATAAATGTCATTTTGTACAACTTTGAATTTACCCCAAGAGCTGAGAGAAAACTTGATCCTATACTTCAATCCGAGTTTCTTCTATAGTCCAACTTTGTTTCTCTACCATCAAGCTTCTCCTTTGTTGCTGCTCCAAGCCCCGTCCAAGGTGACCTTGAATACTTTCAGGGATGGGACACCCACAACTTCTCTGGGCAACCTGTTCCAGTGTTCCAGCACTCCCACAGTAAAAAAGGCCTTCCTTTCATCTAATATGTGTAGGAAATCATAAATCTAGGCATAGAAGCTTGGAGTGCAAATTTGAAATTCTTTGGATTTGAAGCACATTTTATATGAATACTGACTTACAGATGACTAAAAGATGTTGATGGGCATTTGAGCTGACAAGTTTTGAAAAAGTGCACGGAAATTAAAATTGAAACCACTAAAATTAAAAACTCCTTGCCATTTTCTTTTTCCTCTCCTATTCAAAATTGCATATGTCAGATATCAGTGCTTCATGCAATCCTCTCAGATGCTCTCAGAGAAAAAGCTTTTCTTTCAGACTAAGTTGCGGTTGACGTAGAACACTAGCAGGAGTGAAAGATTTTCTGGGCATCGGGGCAGCCCGTTCTCCTTGGATTTGTGTGCAGAATGCATTTTATCCAAACTGGAAAATAGATCCCAGCTCTGTTCTATTCATCATTCTTACTTCATCAGGCCAGAAGATTCTGTGAAAAGTAGCCTGTGGACCTTGAAGACAGCGCATGTGAACCAGATGAGAGGTGATAGAGAAGTTGAGGGAGAGAAGAAAGAGCATGAGGCTGAAACCAGAAAGTATTTCTCCACGTGATCATGGAAGATTGCAGGAGCCACTTGGTACTATCAAACCAGCCCAACTTGGCACTGGTGCCACCTTGGGTCTGGGAGCCATGTTGCATATCGTGCATTTTAAGGAGCCAGCTGGCCACACCCAGCCATATGCCCCCAAACACAAACCAAGGCCCTTTTCTCTGGCAAACAAAACTCAGCTGCCCTGCTTCTGGATGGCAGATTGCAGGAACCACTTGGTACTATCAAACCAGCCCAACTTGGCACTGGTGCCACCATGGGTCTGGTCACCATCCTGCCTATTGTAGCTTTTCAGGAGCCAGCCGGTCACTCTCAGCCATAGGCCCCCAAACACAAACCTCGGCCCGTTTCCCTGGCAAACAAAAGTAAGCTGCCCCGCTTCTGGATGGCAGATTGCAGGAGCTACTTAGTACTATCAAATCAGCCCGACTTGGCACAGGTGCCACCTCTGATCTGGGAACCATCCTGTGTATCGTGGATTTTCAGGGGCCAGCCAGCCACTCTCAGCCATATGCCCCCAAAAACAAACCACGGACCTTTTCTCTGGCAAACAAAACTCAACTGCCCCTCTTCTGGATGGCAAATTTTAGGACGCACTTTGTACTACGAAAACCGCCCGACGTGGCACTGGTGCCACCTTGTGTCAGGGAACCATCCTGCATATCGAGCTTTTTAAGGAGCCAGCCGGCCAGGCCCAGCCATATACCCCCAAAAACAAACCACGGACCATTTCTCATGGAAACAAAAATCCGCTGCCCCGCGTCTGGATGGCAGATTGCAGGAGCCACTTTGCACCATCAAACCAGCCCGACTTGGCACTGGTGCCACCTTGGGTCTGGGAACAATCCTGCGTATCGTACATATTCAGGAACCAGCCGAACACTCCCAGCCACAGGCCCCCAAACACAAACAACGGCCCATTTCCCTGGCAAACAAAAGTCAGCTGCCCCGCTTCTGGATGGCAGTTTGCAGGAGTCACTTGGGACTATCAAACCAGCCCGACTTGGCACTGGTGCCACCTTGGGTCTGGGAACCATCCTGCGTATGGTGGATTCTAAGGAGCCAGCCGGCCACTCCCAGCCACAGGCCCCCAACAAAAACCACGGCCCTTTTTTCTGGCAAACAAAACTTAGCTGCCTCACTTCTGGATGGCAGATTGAAGGAGCCACTTGGTGTAATCAAACCAGCCCGACTTGGCACTGGTGCCACCTTGGGTCTGGGAACCATCCTGCGTATCGTGGATTCTAAGGAGCCAGCCGGCCACTCCCAGCCACAGGCCCCCAAACAAAATCAACGGCGCTGTTCCCTGGAAAACAAAACACGCCTGCCAACTTTTTGATGGAGTTTGCAGGAGCCACTTGGTACTATCAAACCAGCCCGACTTGGCACTGGTGCCACCTTGGGTCTGGGAAACATCCTGCGTATCGTGGATTCTTAGGAGCCAGCCGGCCACTCCTAGCCACAGGCCCCCAAACAAAAACCTAGGCCTATTTCTCTGGCAAACAAAAGTAAGCTGCCCCGCTTCTGGATGGCAGATTGCAGGAGACACTTGGTACTATCAAACCAGCCCAACTTGGCACTGGTGCCACCTTGGATCTGGGAACCATGCTGTGTATCGTGGATATTCAGGGGCCACCCGGCCACTCTCAGCCATATGTCCCCAAACAGAAACCTCGGCCCGTTTCTCTGGCAAACAAAACTCAACTGCCCCTCTTCTGGATGGCAAATTGCAGGATGAACTTGATACTAAAACCGCAGGCCGACTTGGTAGTGGTGACACCTTGGACCTGGGAACCATCATGCCTATCGAGCATTTTAAGGAGCCAGCCGGCCACTCCCAGCAATATGCCCCCAAAAACAATCCACGGAATTTTTCTCTGGCAAACAAAAATCAGCTGCCCCGCTTCTGGATGGCAGATTGCAGGAGCCACTTTGCACCATCAAACCAGCCCGACTTGGCACTGGTGCCACCTTGCATCTGGGAACCATGCTGCCTAGCGTGGATTTTCAGGAGACAGCCGGCCACTCTCAGCCATAGGCCCCCAAACAAAACCCACGGCCCGTTTCCCTGGCAAACAAAATTAAGCTGCCCCGCTTCTGGATGGCAGATTGCAGGACGCACTTGGTAGTATCAAACCAGCCCGACTTGGCACTGGTGCCACCTTGGGTCTGGGAACCATCCTGCGTATCGTGGGTTCAAAGGAGCCAGCTGGCCACTCCCAGCCACAGGCCCCCAAATACAAACAACGGCGCTTTTCCCTGGAAAACAAAACTCGCCTGCCAACTTTTTGATGGCAGATTGCAGGAGCCACTTGGTACTATCAAACCAGCCCAACTTGGCACTGGTGCCACCATGGGTCTGGTCACCATCCTGCCTATTGTAGCTTTCCAGGAGCCAGCCGGTCACTCCCAGCCATAGGTCCCCAGTCACAAACCTCGGCCCGTTTACCTGGCAAACAAAAGTAAGCTGCCCCGCTTCTGGATGGCAGATTGCAGGAGCCACTTGGTACTATCAAACCAGCCCAACTTGGCACTGGTGCCACCTCTGGTCTGGGAACCATGCTGCGTAACACAGATTCTAAGGCGCCAGTCGGCCACTCCCAGCCACAAGCCCCCAAACACAAACAACGGCGCTATTCTCTGGCAAACAAAACTCCACTGCCCCTCTTCTGGATGGCAAATTGCAGGACGCACTTGGTACTATAAAAACAGCCCGACTTGGCACTGGTGCCACCTTGGTTCTGGGAACCATCCTGCGTATCGATCTTTTTAATGAGACAGCCGGCCACTCCCAGCCATATGCCCCCAAACACAACCCACGGCCCTTTTCTCTGGCAAACAAAACTCAACTGCACCGCTTCTGGATGGCAGATTGCAGGAGCCACTTGGTACTATCAAACCAGCCCGACTTGGCACTGGTGCCACCTTGGGTCTGGGAACCATCCAGCCTATCGTGGATTTTAAGGAGCCAGCCGGCTACTCCCAGCCACAGGCCCCCAACAAAAACCACGGCCCTTTTTTCTGGCAAACAAAACTTAGCTGCCTCACTTCTGGATGGCAGATTGCAGGAGCCACTTGGTGTAATCAAACCAGCCCGACTTGGCACTGGTGCCACCTTGGGTCTGGGAACCATCCTGCGTATCGTGGATTCTAAGGAGCCAGCCGGCCACTCCCAGCCACAGGTCCCCAAACATAATCAACGGCGCTGTTCCCTGGAAAACAAAACACGTCTGCCAACATTTTGATGGAGTTTGCAGGAGCCACTTGGTACTATCAAACCAGCCCGACTTGGCACTGGTGCCACCTTGGGTCTGGGAAACATCCTGCGTATCGTGGATTCTTAGGAGCCAGCCGGCCACTCCTAGCCACAGGCCCCCAGACAAAAACCTAGGCCTATTTCTCTGGCAAACAAAAGTAAGCTGCCCCGCTTCTGGATGGCAGATTGCAGGAGACACTTGGTACTATCAAACCAGCCCAACTTGGCACTGGTGCCACCTTGGATCTGGGAACCATGCTGTGTATCGTGGATATTCAGGGGCCACCCGGCCACTCTCAGCCATATGTCCCCAAACAGAAACCTCGGCCCGTTTCTCTGGCAAACAAAACTCAACTGCCCCTCTTCTGGATGGCAAATTGCAGGATGAACTTGATACTAAAACCGCAGGCCGACTTGGTAGTGGTGACACCTTGGACCTGGGAACCATCATGCGTATCGAGCATTTTAAGGAGCCAGCCGGCCACTCCCAGCAATATGCCCCCAAAAACAATCCACGGAATTTTTCTCTGGCAAACAAAAATCAGCTGCCCCGCTTCTGGATGGCAGATTGCAGGAGCCACTTTGCACCATCAAACCAGCCCGACTTGGCACTGGTGCCACCTTGCATCTGGGAACCATGCTGCCTAGCGTGGATTTTCAGGAGCCAGCCGGCCACTCTCAGCTATAGGCCCCCATACAAAACCCACGGCCCGTTTCCCTGGCAAACAAAATTAAGCTGCCCCGCTTCTGGATGGCAGATTGCAGGACGCACTTGGTAGTATCAAACCAGCCCGACTTGGCACTGGTGCCACCTTGGGTCTGGGAACCATCCTGCGTATCGTGGGTTCAAAGGAGCCAGCTGGCCACTCCCAGCCATAGGCCCCCAAATACAAACAACGGCGCTTTTCCCTGGAAAACAAAACTCGCCTGCCAACTTTTTGATGGCAGATTGCAGGAGCCACTTGGTACTATCAAACCAGCCCAACTTGGCACTGGTGCCACCATGGGTCTGGTCACCATCCTGCCTATTGTAGCTTTCCAGGAGCCAGCCGGTCACTCCCAGCCATAGGTCCCCAGTCACAAACCTCGGCCCGTTTACCTGGCAAACAAAAGTAAGCTGCCCCGCTTCTGGATGGCAGATTGCAGGAGCCACTTGGTACTATCAAACCAGCCCAACTTGGCACTGGTGCCACCTCTGGTCTGGGAACCATGCTGCGTAACACAGATTCTAAGGCGCCAGTCGGCCACTCCCAGCCACAAGCCCCCAAACACAAACAACGGCGCTATTCTCTGGCAAACAAAACTCCACTGCCCCTCTTCTGGATGGCAAATTGCAGGACGCACTTGGTACTATAAAAACAGCCCGACTTGGCACTGGTGCCACCTTGGTTCTGGGAACCATCCTGCGTATCGATCTTTTTAATGAGACAGCCGGCCACTCCCAGCCATATGCCCCCAAACACAACCCACGGCCCTTTTCTCTGGCAAACAAAACTCAACTGCACCGCTTCTGGATGGCAGATTGCAGGAGCCACTTGGTACTATCAAACCAGCCCGACTTGGCACTGGTGCCACCTTGGGTCTGGGAACCATCCAGCCTATCGTGGATTTTAAGGAGCCAGCCGGCTACTCCCAGCCACAGGCCCCCAACAAAAACCACGGCCCATTTTTCTCGCAAACAAAACTTAGCTGCCTCACTTCTGGATGGCAGATTGCAGGAGCCACTTGGTGTAATCAAACCAGCCCGACTTGGCACTGGTGCCACCTTGGGTCTGGGAACCATCCTGCGTATCGTGGATTCTAAGGAGCCAGCCGGCCACTCCCAGCCACAGGTCCCCAAACAAAATCAACGGCGCTGTTCCCTGGAAAACAAAACACGTCTGCCAACATTTTGATGGAGTTTGCAGGAGCCACTTGGTACTATCAAACCAGCCCGACTTGGCACTGGTGCCACCTTGGGTCTGGGAAACATCCTGCGTATCGTGGATTCTTAGGAGCCAGCCGGCCACTCCTAGCCACAGGCCCCCAAACAAAAACCTAGGCCTATTTCTCTGGCAAACAAAAGTAAGCTGCCCCGCTTCTGGATGGCAGATTGCAGGAGACACTTGGTACTATCAAACCAGCCCAACTTGGCACTGGTGCCACCTTGGATCTTGGAACCATGCTGTGTATCGTGGATATTCAGGGGCCACCTGGCCACTCTCAGCCATATGTCCCCAAACAGAAACCTCGGCCCGTTTCTCTGGCAAACAAAACTCAACTGCCCCTCTTCTGGATGGCAAATTGCAGGATGAACTTGATACTAAAACCGCAGGCCGACTTGGTACTGGTGACACCTTGGACCTGGGAACCATCATGCGTATCGAGCATTTTAAGGAGCCAGCCGGCCACTCCCAGCAATATGCCCCCAAAAACAATCCACGGAATTTTTCTCTGGCAAACAAAAATCAGCTGCCCCGCTTCTGGATGGCAGATTGCAGGAGCCACTTTGCACCATCAAACCAGCCCGACTTGGCACTGGTGCCACCTTGCATCTGGGAACCATGCTGCCTAGCGTGGATTTTCAGGAGCCAGCCGGCCACTCTCAGCTATAGGCCCCCATACAAAACCCACGGCCCGTTTCCCTGGCAAACAAAATTAAGCTGCCCCGCTTCTGGATGGCAGATTGCAGGAGCCACTTGGTAGTATCAAACCAGCCCAACTTGGCACTGGTGCCACCTCTGGTCTGGGAACCATCCTGCGTATCGTGGGTTCAAAGGAGCCAGCCGGCCACTCCCAGCCATAGGCCCCCAAATGCAAACAACGGCGCTTTTCCCTGGAAAACAAAACTCGCCTGCCAACTTTTTGATGGCAGATTGCAGGAGCCACTTGGTACTATCAAACCAGCCCAACTTGGCACTGGTGCCACCATGGGTCTGGTCACCATCCTGCCTATTGTAGCTTTCCAGGAGCCAGCCGGTCACTCCCAGCCATAGGTCCCAAGTCACAAAGCTCGGCCCGTTTCCCTGGCAAACAAAATTAAGCTGCCCCGCTTCTGGATGGCAGATTGCAGGAGCCACTTGGTACTATCAAACCAGCCCAACTTGGCACTGGTGCCACTTTGGGTCTGGATACCATGCTGCGTAACACAGATTCTAAGGCGCCAGTCGGCCACTCCCAGCCACAAGCCCCCAAACACAAACAACGGCGCTATTCTCTGGCAAACAAAACTCAACTGCCCCTCTTCTGGATGGCAAATTGCAGGACGCACTTGGTACTATAAAAACAGCCCTACTTGGCACTGGTGCCACCTTGGTTCTGGGAACCATCCTGCGTATCGATCTTTTTAATGAGACAGCCGGCCACTCCCAGCCATATGCCCCCAAACACAACCCACGGCCCTTTTCTCTGGCAAACAAAACTCAACTGCACCGCTTCTGGATGGCAGATTGCAGGAGCCACTTGGTACTATCAAACCAGCCCGACTTGGCACTGGTGCCACCTTGGGTCTGGGAACCATCCTGCGTATTGTGGGTTGTCAGGAGCCAGCCGAACACTCTAGGCCACAGACCCCAATCAAAAACAACGGCCCGTTTCACAGGCAAACAAAACTCAGCTGCCCCGCTTCTGGATGGGAGATTGCAGGAGGCACTTGACACTGTGAAACCAGCCCCACTTGGCACTGGTGCCACCTTGGGTCTGGGAACCATGCTGCGTATCATGGATTTTCAGGAGCCAGCCGGCCACTCCCAGCCACAGGCCCCCAAACACAAACCACAGCCTTTTTCTCTGGCAAACAAAATTCAGCTGCCCCGCTTCTGGATGGCAGATTGCAGGAGCCACTTGGGACTATCACACCAGCACAACATGGCACTGCTGCCACCTTGGATCTGGGAACCATCCTTCCTATCGTGGATTTTCAGGGGCCAGCCGGTCACTCTCAGCCATAGGCCCCAAACACAAACCACGGCCCTTTTCTCTGGAAAACAAAACTCAACTGCCCCTCTTCCTGATGGGAGATTGCAGGAGCCACTGGGTACTATGAAACCAGCCCTACTTGGCACTGGTGCCACCTTGGGTCTGGGAACCATGCTGCGTATCATGGATTTTAAGGAGCCAGCCGGCCACTGCCAGCCACAGGCCCCGAAACACAAACAACAGCCTTTTTCTCTGGCAAACAAAATTCAGCTGCCCCGCTTCTGGATGGCAGATTGCAGGAACCACTTGGTACTAACAAACCAGCCTGACTTGGCACTGGTGCCACCTTGGGTCTGGGAACCATCCTGCGTATCGTGGATTCTAAGGAGCCAGCTGGCCACTCCCAGCCACAGGCCCCAAAACACACACAACGGTGCTTTTCCCTGGAAAACAAAACTCGCCTTCCAAACATTTGATGGCAGATTGCAGGAGCCACTTGGTTTTATCAAATCAGCCCAACTTGGCACTGGTGCCACCATGGGTCTGGTCACCATCCTGCCTATCGTAGCTTTTCAGGTGCCAGCCAGCCACCCCCAGCCAGAGGCCCCTAGACAAATATTTCGGCCCGTTTCCCTGGCAAACAAAAGTAAGCTACCCCGCTTCTGGATGGCAGATTGCAGGAGCCACTTTGCACCATCAAACCAGCCCAACTTGGCACTGGTGCCACCTCTGGTCTGGGAACCATCCTGCGTATCGTGGGTTCTAAGGAGCCAGCTGGCCACTCCCAGCCACAGGCCCCCAAACACAAACAACGGCGCTTTTCCCTGGAAAACAAAACTCGCCTGCCAACTTTTTGATGGCAGATTGCCGGAGCCACTTGGTACTATCAAACCAGCCCAACTTGGCACTGGTGCCACCATGGGTCTGGTCACCATCCTGCCTATCGTAGCTTTTCAGGAGCCAGCCGGTCACTCCCAGCCATAGGCCCCCAGACACAAACCTCGGCCCGTTTCCCTGGCAACCAAAAGTAAGCTGCCCCACTTCTGCATGGCAGATTGCAGGAGCTATTTAGTACTATCAAACCAGCCCGACTTGGCACTGGTGACACCTCTGGTCTGGGAACCATCCTGCCTATCGTGGATTTTCAGGGGCCAGCCGGCCACTATCAGCCATATGCCCCCAAAAACAAACCACGGACCTTTTCTCTGGCAAACAAAACTCAACTGCCCCTCTTCTGGATGGCAAATTTTAGGACGCACTTTGTACTACGAAAACCGCCCGACGTGGCACTGGTTCCACCTTGTGTCAGGGAACAATCCTGCGTATCGAGCTTTTTAAGGAGCCAGCCGGCCACGTCCAGCCATATACCCCCAAAAAAAAACCACGGACCATTTCTCATGGAAACAAAAATCCGCTGCCCCGCGTCTGGATGGCAGATTGCAGGAGCCACTTTGCACCATCAAACCAGCCCGACTTGGCACTGGTGCCACCTTGGGTCTGGGAACAATCCTGCATATCGTGGATTCTAAGGAGCCAGCCGGCCACTCCCAGCCACAGGCCCCCAAACACAAACAACGGCGCTTTTCCCAGGAAAACAAAACTCGCCTGCCAGCTTTTTGATGGCAGATTGCAGGAGCCACTTGGTACTATCAAATCATCCCAACTTGGCACTGGTGCCACTATGGGTCTGGGAACCATCCTGCCTATTGTAGCATTTCAGGAGCCAGCCGGTCACTCCCAGCCATAGGCCCCCAGACACAAACCTCGGACCGTTTCCCTGGCAAACAAAATTAAGCTGCCCCGATTCTGGATGGCAGATTGCAGGAGCCACTTGGTAGTGTCAAACCAGCCCGACTTGGCACTGGTGCCACCTTGGGTCTGGGAACCATCCGGCGTATCGTGGATTCTAAGCAGCCACCCGGCCACTCCCAGCCACAGGCGCCCAAACACAAACAACGGCGCTTTTCCCTGGAAAACAAAAATCGCCTGCCAACATTTTGATGGCAGATTGCAGGAGCCACTTGGTGCTATCAAACCAGCCCAACTTGGCACTGGTGCCACCATGGGTCTGGTCACCATCCTGCCTATCGTAGCTTTTCAGGAGCCAGCCGGTCACTCCCAGCCATAGACCCCCAGACACAAACCTCCGCCCGTTTCCCTGGAAAACAAAAGTAAGCTGCCCCGATTCTGGATGGCAGATTGCAGGAGCCACTTGGTACTATCAAATCAGCCCAACTTGGCACTGGTGCCACCATGGGTCTGGTAAACATCCTGCCTATCGTAGCTTTTCAGGAGCCAGACGGTCACTCCCTGCCATAGGCCCCCAGACACAAACCTCGGCCCGTTTCCCTGGCAAACAAAAGTAAATTGCCCCGCTTTTGGATGGCAGATTGCAGGATGCATTTGGTACTATCAAACCTGCCCGACTTGGCCCTGGTGCCACCTTGGCTCTGGGAACCATGCTGCGTAACGTAGATTCTACGAGGACAGGCGGCCACTCCCAGCCACAGGACTCTAAACAAAAACAACGGCGCTTTTGCCTGGAAAACAAAACTCGCCTGCCAAATTTTTGATGGCAGATTGCAGGAGCCACTTGGTACTATCAAACCAGCCCAACTTGGTACTGGTTCCACTTTGGGTCTGGTCACCATCCTGCCTATCGTAGCTTTTCAGGAGCCAGCCGGTCACTCCCAGCCATAGGCCCCCAGACAAATATCTCGGCCCGTTTCCCTGGCAAACAAAAGTAAGCTGCCCCGCTTCTGGATGGCAGATTGCAGGAGCCACATGGTACTATCAAACCAGGCCAACATGGCACTGGTGCCACCTTGGCTCTGGGAACCATCCTGCCTATCGTGGATTTTCAGGGGCCAGCCGGCCACTCTCAGCCATATGCCCCCAAACACATACCACGGCCCTTTGCTCTGGCAAACAAAACTCCACTGCCCCTATTCTGGATGGCAAATTGCAGGACGCACTTGGTACTACGAAAACAGCCCGACTTGGCACTGATGCCACCTTGGGTCAGGGAACAATCCTGCATATCGAGCTTTTTAAGGAGCCAGCCGGCCACGTCCAGCCATATAACCCCAAAAACAAACCACGGAACTTTTGTCCAGCAAACAAAAATCCGCTGCCCCGCGTCTGGATGGCAGATTGCAGGAGCTATTTAGTATTATCAAACCAGCCCGACTTGGCTCTGGTACCACCATGAGTCTGGTAAACATCCTGCCTATCGTAGCTTTTCAGTAGCCAGCTAGTCACTCCCAGCCATAGGCCCCCAGACAAATACCTCGGCCCGTTTCCCTGGGAAACAAAATTAAGCTGTCCCGCTTCTGGATGGCAGATTGCAGGAGCCACTTGGTACTATCAAACCAGCCCAACTTGGCACTGGTGCCACCATGGGTCTGGTCACCATCCTGCCTATTGTAGCTTTCCAGGAGCCAGCCGGTCACTCCCAGCCATAGGTCCCCAGTCACAAACCTCGGCCCGTTTACCTGGCAAACAAAAGTAAGCTGCCCCGCTTCTGGATGGCAGATTGCAGGAGCCACTTGGTACTATCAAACCAGCCCAACTTGGCACTGGTGCCACCTCTGGTCTGGGAACCATGCTGCGTAACACAGATTCTAAGGCGCCAGTCGGCCACTCCCAGCCACAAGCCCCCAAACACAAACAACGGCGCTATTCTCTGGCAAACAAAACTCCACTGCCCCTCTTCTGGATGGCAAATTGCAGGACGCACTTGGTACTATAAAAACAGCCCGACTTGGCACTGGTGCCACCTTGGTTCTGGGAACCATCCTGCGTATCGATCTTTTTAATGAGACAGCCGGCCACTCCCAGCCATATGCCCCCAAACACAACCCACGGCCCTTTTCTCTGGCAAACAAAACTCAACTGCACCGCTTCTGGATGGCAGATTGCAGGAGCCACTTGGTACTATCAAACCAGCCCGACTTGGCACTGGTGCCACCTTGGGTCTGGGAACCATCCAGCCTATCGTGGATTTTAAGGAGCCAGCCGGCTACTCCCAGCC
Source organism: Melospiza melodia melodia (assembly GCF_035770615.1). Taxonomy (NCBI): domain Eukaryota; kingdom Metazoa; phylum Chordata; class Aves; order Passeriformes; family Passerellidae; genus Melospiza; species Melospiza melodia. The sequence continues at coordinate 62,034,962 of NC_086198.1, forward strand.
ACAGGCCCCCAACAAAAACCACGGCCCATTTTTCTCGCAAACAAAACTTAGCTGCCTCACTTCTGGATGGCAGATTGCAGGAGCCACTTGGTGTAATCAAACCAGCCCGACTTGGCACTGGTGCCACCTTGGGTCTGGGAACCATCCTGCGTATCGTGGATTCTAAGGAGCCAGCCGGCCACTCCCAGCCACAGGTCCCCAAACAAAATCAACGGCGCTGTTCCCTGGAAAACAAAACACGTCTGCCAACATTTTGATGGAGTTTGCAGGAGCCACTTGGTACTATCAAACCAGCCCGACTTGGCACTGGTGCCACCTTGGGTCTGGGAAACATCCTGCGTATCGTGGATTCTTAGGAGCCAGCCGGCCACTCCTAGCCACAGGCCCCCAAACAAAAACCTAGGCCTATTTCTCTGGCAAACAAAAGTAAGCTGCCCCGCTTCTGGATGGCAGATTGCAGGAGACACTTGGTACTATCAAACCAGCCCAACTTGGCACTGGTGCCACCTTGGATCTTGGAACCATGCTGTGTATCGTGGATATTCAGGGGCCACCTGGCCACTCTCAGCCATATGTCCCCAAACAGAAACCTCGGCCCGTTTCTCTGGCAAACAAAACTCAACTGCCCCTCTTCTGGATGGCAAATTGCAGGATGAACTTGATACTAAAACCGCAGGCCGACTTGGTACTGGTGACACCTTGGACCTGGGAACCATCATGCGTATCGAGCATTTTAAGGAGCCAGCCGGCCACTCCCAGCAATATGCCCCCAAAAACAATCCACGGAATTTTTCTCTGGCAAACAAAAATCAGCTGCCCCGCTTCTGGATGGCAGATTGCAGGAGCCACTTTGCACCATCAAACCAGCCCGACTTGGCACTGGTGCCACCTTGCATCTGGGAACCATGCTGCCTAGCGTGGATTTTCAGGAGCCAGCCGGCCACTCTCAGCTATAGGCCCCCATACAAAACCCACGGCCCGTTTCCCTGGCAAACAAAATTAAGCTGCCCCGCTTCTGGATGGCAGATTGCAGGAGCCACTTGGTAGTATCAAACCAGCCCAACTTGGCACTGGTGCCACCTCTGGTCTGGGAACCATCCTGCGTATCGTGGGTTCAAAGGAGCCAGCCGGCCACTCCCAGCCATAGGCCCCCAAATGCAAACAACGGCGCTTTTCCCTGGAAAACAAAACTCGCCTGCCAACTTTTTGATGGCAGATTGCAGGAGCCACTTGGTACTATCAAACCAGCCCAACTTGGCACTGGTGCCACCATGGGTCTGGTCACCATCCTGCCTATTGTAGCTTTCCAGGAGCCAGCCGGTCACTCCCAGCCATAGGTCCCAAGTCACAAAGCTCGGCCCGTTTCCCTGGCAAACAAAATTAAGCTGCCCCGCTTCTGGATGGCAGATTGCAGGAGCCACTTGGTACTATCAAACCAGCCCAACTTGGCACTGGTGCCACTTTGGGTCTGGATACCATGCTGCGTAACACAGATTCTAAGGCGCCAGTCGGCCACTCCCAGCCACAAGCCCCCAAACACAAACAACGGCGCTATTCTCTGGCAAACAAAACTCAACTGCCCCTCTTCTGGATGGCAAATTGCAGGACGCACTTGGTACTATAAAAACAGCCCTACTTGGCACTGGTGCCACCTTGGTTCTGGGAACCATCCTGCGTATCGATCTTTTTAATGAGACAGCCGGCCACTCCCAGCCATATGCCCCCAAACACAACCCACGGCCCTTTTCTCTGGCAAACAAAACTCAACTGCACCGCTTCTGGATGGCAGATTGCAGGAGCCACTTGGTACTATCAAACCAGCCCGACTTGGCACTGGTGCCACCTTGGGTCTGGGAACCATCCTGCGTATTGTGGGTTGTCAGGAGCCAGCCGAACACTCTAGGCCACAGACCCCAATCAAAAACAACGGCCCGTTTCACAGGCAAACAAAACTCAGCTGCCCCGCTTCTGGATGGGAGATTGCAGGAGGCACTTGACACTGTGAAACCAGCCCCACTTGGCACTGGTGCCACCTTGGGTCTGGGAACCATGCTGCGTATTATGGATTTTCAGGAGCCAGCCGGCCACTCCCAGCCACAGGCCCCCAAACACAAACCACAGCCTTTTTCTCTGGCAAACAAAATTCAGCTGCCCCGCTTCTGGATGGCAGATTGCAGGAGCCACTTGGGACTATCACACCAGCACAACATGGCACTGCTGCCACCTTGGATCTGGGAACCATCCTTCCTATCGTGGATTTTCAGGGGCCAGCCGGTCACTCTCAGCCATAGGCCCCAAACACAAACCACGGCCCTTTTCTCTGGAAAACAAAACTCAACTGCCCCTCTTCCTGATGGGAGATTGCAGGAGCCACTGGGTACTATGAAACCAGCCCTACTTGGCACTGGTGCCACCTTGGGTCTGGGAACCATGCTGCGTATCATGGATTTTAAGGAGCCAGCCGGCCACTGCCAGCCACAGGCCCCGAAACACAAACAACAGCCTTTTTCTCTGGCAAACAAAATTCAGCTGCCCCGCTTCTGGATGGCAGATTGCAGGAACCACTTGGTACTAACAAACCAGCCTGACTTGGCACTGGTGCCACCTTGGGTCTGGGAACCATCCTGCGTATCGTGGATTCTAAGGAGCCAGCTGGCCACTCCCAGCCACAGGCCCCAAAACACACACAACGGTGCTTTTCCCTGGAAAACAAAACTCGCCTTCCAAACATTTGATGGCAGATTGCAGGAGCCACTTGGTTTTATCAAATCAGCCCAACTTGGCACTGGTGCCACCATGGGTCTGGTCACCATCCTGCCTATCGTAGCTTTTCAGGTGCCAGCCAGCCACCCCCAGCCAGAGGCCCCTAGACAAATATTTCGGCCCGTTTCCCTGGCAAACAAAAGTAAGCTACCCCGCTTCTGGATGGCAGATTGCAGGAGCCACTTTGCACCATCAAACCAGCCCAACTTGGCACTGGTGCCACCTCTGGTCTGGGAACCATCCTGCGTATCGTGGGTTCTAAGGAGCCAGCTGGCCACTCCCAGCCACAGGCCCCCAAACACAAACAACGGCGCTTTTCCCTGGAAAACAAAACTCGCCTGCCAACTTTTTGATGGCAGATTGCCGGAGCCACTTGGTACTATCAAACCAGCCCAACTTGGCACTGGTGCCACCATGGGTCTGGTCACCATCCTGCCTATCGTAGCTTTTCAGGAGCCAGCCGGTCACTCCCAGCCATAGGCCCCCAGACACAAACCTCGGCCCGTTTCCCTGGCAACCAAAAGTAAGCTGCCCCACTTCTGCATGGCAGATTGCAGGAGCTATTTAGTACTATCAAACCAGCCCGACTTGGCACTGGTGACACCTCTGGTCTGGGAACCATCCTGCCTATCGTGGATTTTCAGGGGCCAGCCGGCCACTATCAGCCATATGCCCCCAAAAACAAACCACGGACCTTTTCTCTGGCAAACAAAACTCAACTGCCCCTCTTCTGGATGGCAAATTTTAGGACGCACTTTGTACTACGAAAACCGCCCGACGTGGCACTGGTTCCACCTTGTGTCAGGGAACAATCCTGCGTATCGAGCTTTTTAAGGAGCCAGCCGGCCACGTCCAGCCATATACCCCCAAAAACAAACCACGGACCATTTCTCATGGAAACAAAAATCCGCTGCCCCGCGTCTGGATGGCAGATTGCAGGAGCCACTTTGCACCATCAAACCAGCCCGACTTGGCACTGGTGCCACCTTGGGTCTGGGAACAATCCTGCATATCGTGGATTCTAAGGAGCCAGCCGGCCACTCCCAGCCACAGGCCCCCAAACACAAACAACGGCGCTTTTCCCAGGAAAACAAAACTCGCCTGCCAGCTTTTTGATGGCAGATTGCAGGAGCCACTTGGTACTATCAAATCATCCCAACTTGGCACTGGTGCCACTATGGGTCTGGGAACCATCCTGCCTATTGTAGCATTTCAGGAGCCAGCCGGTCACTCCCAGCCATAGGCCCCCAGACACAAACCTCGGACCGTTTCCCTGGCAAACAAAATTAAGCTGCCCCGATTCTGGATGGCAGATTGCAGGAGCCACTTGGTAGTGTCAAACCAGCCCGACTTGGCACTGGTGCCACCTTGGGTCTGGGAACCATCCGGCGTATCGTGGATTCTAAGCAGCCACCCGGCCACTCCCAGCCACAGGCGCCCAAACACAAACAACGGCGCTTTTCCCTGGAAAACAAAAATCGCCTGCCAACATTTTGATGGCAGATTGCAGGAGCCACTTGGTGCTATCAAACCAGCCCAACTTGGCACTGGTGCCACCATGGGTCTGGTCACCATCCTGCCTATCGTAGCTTTTCAGGAGCCAGCCGGTCACTCCCAGCCATAGACCCCCAGACACAAACCTCGGCCCGTTTCCCTGGAAAACAAAAGTAAGCTGCCCCGGTTCTGGATGGCAGATTGCAGGAGCCACTTGGTACTATCAAATCAGCCCAACTTGGCACTGGTGCCACCATGGGTCTGGTAAACATCCTGCCTATCGTAGCTTTTCAGGAGCCAGACGGTCACTCCCTGCCATAGGCCCCCAGACACAAACCTCGGCCCGTTTCCCTGGCAAACAAAAGTAAATTGCCCCGCTTTTGGATGGCAGATTGCAGGATGCATTTGGTACTATCAAACCTGCCCGACTTGGCCCTGGTGCCACCTTGGCTCTGGGAACCATGCTGCGTAACGTAGATTCTACGAGGACAGGCGGCCACTCCCAGCCACAGGACTCTAAACAAAAACAACGGCGCTTTTCCCTGGAAAACAAAACTCGCCTGCCAAATTTTTGATGGCAGATTGCAGGAGCCACTTGGTACTATCAAACCAGCCCAACTTGGTACTGGTTCCACTTTGGGTCTGGTCACCATCCTGCCTATCGTAGCTTTTCAGGAGCCAGCCGGTCACTCCCAGCCATAGGCCCCCAGACAAATATCTCGGCCCGTTTCCCTGGCAAACAAAAGTAAGCTGCCCCGCTTCTGGATGGCAGATTGCAGGAGCCACATGGTACTATCAAACCAGGCCAACATGGCACTGGTGCCACCTTGGCTCTGGGAACCATCCTGCCTATCGTGGATTTTCAGGGGCCAGCCGGCCACTCTCAGCCATATGCCCCCAAACACATACCACGGCCCTTTGCTCTGGCAAACAAAACTCCACTGCCCCTATTCTGGATGGCAAATTGCAGGACGCACTTGGTACTACGAAAACAGCCCGACTTGGCACTGATGCCACCTTGGGTCAGGGAACAATCCTGCATATCGAGCTTTTTAAGGAGCCAGCCGGCCACGTCCAGCCATATAACCCCAAAAACAAACCACGGAACTTTTGTCCAGCAAACAAAAATCCGCTGCCCCGCGTCTGGATGGCAGATTGCAGGAGCTATTTAGTATTATCAAACCAGCCCGACTTGGCTCTGGTACCACCATGAGTCTGGTAAACATCCTGCCTATCGTAGCTTTTCAGTAGCCAGCTAGTCACTCCCAGCCATAGGCCCCCAGACAAATACCTCGGCCCGTTTCCCTGGGAAACAAAATTAAGCTGTCCCGCTTCTGGATGGCAGATTGCAGGAGCCACTTGGTACTATCAAACCAGCCCAACTTGGCACTGGTGCCACCATGGGTCTGGTCACCATCCTGCCTATTGTAGCTTTCCAGGAGCCAGCCGGTCACTCCCAGCCATAGGTCCCCAGTCACAAACCTCGGCCCGTTTACCTGGCAAACAAAAGTAAGCTGCCCCGCTTCTGGATGGCAGATTGCAGGAGCCACTTGGTACTATCAAACCAGCCCAACTTGGCACTGGTGCCACCTCTGGTCTGGGAACCATGCTGCGTAACACAGATTCTAAGGCGCCAGTCGGCCACTCCCAGCCACAAGCCCCCAAACACAAACAACGGCGCTATTCTCTGGCAAACAAAACTCCACTGCCCCTCTTCTGGATGGCAAATTGCAGGACGCACTTGGTACTATAAAAACAGCCCGACTTGGCACTGGTGCCACCTTGGTTCTGGGAACCATCCTGCGTATCGATCTTTTTAATGAGACAGCCGGCCACTCCCAGCCATATGCCCCCAAACACAACCCACGGCCCTTTTCTCTGGCAAACAAAACTCAACTGCACCGCTTCTGGATGGCAGATTGCAGGAGCCACTTGGTACTATCAAACCAGCCCGACTTGGCACTGGTGCCACCTTGGGTCTGGGAACCATCCAGCCTATCGTGGATTTTAAGGAGCCAGCCGGCTACTCCCAGCCACAGGCCCCCAACAAAAACCACGGCCCATTTTTCTCGCAAACAAAACTTAGCTGCCTCACTTCTGGATGGCAGATTGCAGGAGCCACTTGGTGTAATCAAACCAGCCCGACTTGGCACTGGTGCCACCTTGGGTCTGGGAACCATCCTGCGTATCGTGGATTCTAAGGAGCCAGCCGGCCACTCCCAGCCACAGGTCCCCAAACAAAATCAACGGCGCTGTTCCCTGGAAAACAAAACACGTCTGCCAACATTTTGATGGAGTTTGCAGGAGCCACTTGGTACTATCAAACCAGCCCGACTTGGCACTGGTGCCACCTTGGGTCTGGGAAACATCCTGCGTATCGTGGATTCTTAGGAGCCAGCCGGCCACTCCTAGCCACAGGCCCCCAAACAAAAACCTAGGCCTATTTCTCTGGCAAACAAAAGTAAGCTGCCCCGCTTCTGGATGGCAGATTGCAGGAGACACTTGGTACTATCAAACCAGCCCAACTTGGCACTGGTGCCACCTTGGATCTTGGAACCATGCTGTGTATCGTGGATATTCAGGGGCCACCTGGCCACTCTCAGCCATATGTCCCCAAACAGAAACCTCGGCCCGTTTCTCTGGCAAACAAAACTCAACTGCCCCTCTTCTGGATGGCAAATTGCAGGATGAACTTGATACTAAAACCGCAGGCCGACTTGGTACTGGTGACACCTTGGACCTGGGAACCATCATGCGTATCGAGCATTTTAAGGAGCCAGCCGGCCACTCCCAGCAATATGCCCCCAAAAACAATCCACGGAATTTTTCTCTGGCAAACAAAAATCAGCTGCCCCGCTTCTGGATGGCAGATTGCAGGAGCCACTTTGCACCATCAAACCAGCCCGACTTGGCACTGGTGCCACCTTGCATCTGGGAACCATGCTGCCTAGCGTGGATTTTCAGGAGCCAGCCGGCCACTCTCAGCTATAGGCCCCCATACAAAACCCACGGCCCGTTTCCCTGGCAAACAAAATTAAGCTGCCCCGCTTCTGGATGGCAGATTGCAGGAGCCACTTGGTAGTATCAAACCAGCCCAACTTGGCACTGGTGCCACCTCTGGTCTGGGAACCATCCTGCGTATCGTGGGTTCAAAGGAGCCAGCCGGCCACTCCCAGCCATAGGCCCCCAAATGCAAACAACGGCGCTTTTCCCTGGAAAACAAAACTCGCCTGCCAACTTTTTGATGGCAGATTGCAGGAGCCACTTGGTACTATCAAACCAGCCCAACTTGGCACTGGTGCCACCATGGGTCTGGTCACCATCCTGCCTATTGTAGCTTTCCAGGAGCCAGCCGGTCACTCCCAGCCATAGGTCCCAAGTCACAAAGCTCGGCCCGTTTCCCTGGCAAACAAAAGTAAGCTGCCCCGCTTCTGGATGGCAGATTGCAGGAGCCACTTGGTACTATCAAACCAGCCCAACTTGGCACTGGTGCCACTTTGGGTCTGGATACCATGCTGCGTAACACAGATTCTAAGGCGCCAGTCGGCCACTCCCAGCCACAAGCCCCCAAACACAAACAACGGCGCTATTCTCTGGCAAACAAAACTCAACTGCCCCTCTTCTGGATGGCAAATTGCAGGACGCACTTGGTACTATAAAAACAGCCCTACTTGGCACTGGTGCCACCTTGGTTCTGGGAACCATCCTGCGTATCGATCTTTTTAATGAGACAGCCGGCCACTCCCAGCCATATGCCCCCAAACACAACCCACGGCCCTTTTCTCTGGCAAACAAAACTCAACTGCACCGCTTCTGGATGGCAGATTGCAGGAGCCACTTGGTACTATCAAACCAGCCCGACTTGGCACTGGTGCCACCTTGGGTCTGGGAACCATCCTGCGTATTGTGGGTTGTCAGGAGCCAGCCGAACACTCTAGGCCACAGACCCCAATCAAAAACAACGGCCCGTTTCACAGGCAAACAAAACTCAGCTGCCCCGCTTCTGGATGGGAGATTGCAGGAGGCACTTGACACTGTGAAACCAGCCCCACTTGGCACTGGTGCCACCTTGGGTCTGGGAACCATGCTGCGTATCATGGATTTTCAGGAGCCAGCCGGCCACTCCCAGCCACAGGCCCCCAAACACAAACCACAGCCTTTTTCTCTGGCAAACAAAATTCAGCTGCCCCGCTTCTGGATGGCAGATTGCAGGAGCCACTTGGGACTATCACACCAGCACAACATGGCACTGCTGCCACCTTGGATCTGGGAACCATCCTTCCTATCGTGGATTTTCAGGGGCCAGCCGGTCACTCTCAGCCATAGGCCCCAAACACAAACCACGGCCCTTTTCTCTGGAAAACAAAACTCAACTGCCCCTCTTCCTGATGGGAGATTGCAGGAGCCACTGGGTACTATGAAACCAGCCCTACTTGGCACTGGTGCCACCTTGGGTCTGGGAACCATGCTGCGTATCATGGATTTTAAGGAGCCAGCCGGCCACTGCCAGCCACAGGCCCCGAAAAACAAACAACAGCCTTTTTCTCTGGCAAACAAAATTCAGCTGCCCCGCTTCTGGATGGCAGATTGCAGGAACCACTTGGTACTAACAAACCAGCCTGACTTGGCACTGGTGCCACCTTGGGTCTGGGAACCATCCTGCGTATCGTGGATTCTAAGGAGCCAGCTGGCCACTCCCAGCCACAGGCCCCAAAACACACACAACGGTGCTTTTCCCTGGAAAACAAAACTCGCCTTCCAAACATTTGATGGCAGATTGCAGGAGCCACTTGGTTTTATCAAATCAGCCCAACTTGGCACTGGTGCCACCATGGGTCTGGTCACCATCCTGCCTATCGTAGCTTTTCAGGTGCCAGCCAGCCACCCCCAGCCAGAGGCCCCTAGACAAATATTTCGGCCCGTTTCCCTGGCAAACAAAAGTAAGCTACCCCGCTTCTGGATGGCAGATTGCAGGAGCCACTTTGCACCATCAAACCAGCCCAACTTGGCACTGGTGCCACCTCTGGTCTGGGAACCATCCTGCGTATCGTGGGTTCTAAGGAGCCAGCTGGCCACTCCCAGCCACAGGCCCCCAAACACAAACAACGGCGCTTTTCCCTGGAAAACAAAACTCGCCTGCCAACTTTTTGATGGCAGATTGCCGGAGCCACTTGGTACTATCAAACCAGCCCAACTTGGCACTGGTGCCACCATGGGTCTGGTCACCATCCTGCCTATCGTAGCTTTTCAGGAGCCAGCCGGTCACTCCCAGCCATAGGCCCCCAGACACAAACCTCGGCCCGTTTCCCTGGCAACCAAAAGTAAGCTGCCCCACTTCTGCATGGCAGATTGCAGGAGCTATTTAGTACTATCAAACCAGCCCGACTTGGCACTGGTGACACCTCTGGTCTGGGAACCATCCTGCCTATCGTGGATTTTCAGGGGCCAGCCGGCCACTATCAGCCATATGCCCCCAAAAACAAACCACGGACCTTTTCTCTGGCAAACAAAACTCAACTGCCCCTCTTCTGGATGGCAAATTTTAGGACGCACTTTGTACTACGAAAACCGCCCGACGTGGAACTGGTTCCACCTTGTGTCAGGGAACAATCCTGCGTATCGAGCTTTTTAAGGAGCCAGCCGGCCACGTCCAGCCATATACCCCCAAAAAAAAACCACGGACCATTTCTCATGGAAACAAAAATCCGCTGCCCCGCGTCTGGATGGCAGATTGCAGGAGCCACTTTGCACCATCAAACCAGCCCGACTTGGCACTGGTGCCACCTTGGGTCTGGGAACAATCCTGCATATCGTGGATTCTAAGGAGCCAGCCGGCCACTCCCAGCCACAGGCCCCCAAACACAAACAACGGCGCTTTTCCCAGGAAAACAAAACTCGCCTGCCAGCTTTTTGATGGCAGATTGCAGGAGCCACTTGGTACTATCAAATCATCCCAACTTGGCACTGGTGCCACTATGGGTCTGGGAACCATCCTGCCTATTGTAGCATTTCAGGAGCCAGCCGGTCACTCCCAGCCATAGGCCCCCAGACACAAACCTCGGACCGTTTCCCTGGCAAACAAAATTAAGCTGCCCCGATTCTGGATGGCAGATTGCAGGAGCCACTTGGTAGTGTCAAACCAGCCCGACTTGGCACTGGTGCCACCTTGGGTCTGGGAACCATCCGGCGTATCGTGGATTCTAAGCAGCCACCCGGCCACTCCCAGCCACAGGCGCCCAAACACAAACAACGGCGCTTTTCCCTGGAAAACAAAAATCGCCTGCCAACATTTTGATGGCAGATTGCAGGAGCCACTTGGTGCTATCAAACCAGCCCAACTTGGCACTGGTGCCACCATGGGTCTGGTCACCATCCTGCCTATCGTAGCTTTTCAGGAGCCAGCCGGTCACTCCCAGCCATAGACCCCCAGACACAAACCTCGGCCCGTTTCCCTGGAAAACAAAAGTAAGCTGCCCCGATTCTGGATGGCAGATTGCAGGAGCCACTTGGTACTATCAAATCAGCCCAACTTGGCACTGGTGCCACCATGGGTCTGGTAAACATCCTGCCTATCGTAGCTTTTCAGGAGCCAGACGGTCACTCCCTGCCATAGGCCCCCAGACACAAACCTCGGCCCGTTTCCCTGGCAAACAAAAGTAAATTGCCCCGCTTTTGGATGGCAGATTGCAGGATGCATTTGGTACTATCAAACCTGCCCGACTTGGCCCTGGTGCCACCTTGGCTCTGGGAACCATGCTGCGTAACGTAGATTCTACGAGGACAGGCGGCCACTCCCAGCCACAGGACTCTAAACAAAAACAACGGCGCTTTTCCCTGGAAAACAAAACTCGCCTGCCAAATTTTTGATGGCAGATTGCAGGAGCCACTTGGTACTATCAAACCAGCCCAACTTGGTACTGGTTCCACTTTGGGTCTGGTCACCATCCTGCCTATCGTAGCTTTTCAGGAGCCAGCCGGTCACTCCCAGCCATAGGCCCCCAGACAAATATCTCGGCCCGTTTCCCTGGCAAACAAAAGTAAGCTGCCCCGCTTCTGGATGGCAGATTGCAGGAGCCACATGGTACTATCAAACCAGGCCAACATGGCACTGGTGCCACCTTGGCTCTGGGAACCATCCTGCCTATCGTGGATTTTCAGGGGCCAGCCGGCCACTCTCAGCCATATGCCCCCAAACACATACCACGGCCCTTTGCTCTGGCAAACAAAACTCAACTGCCCCTATTCTGGATGGCAAATTGCAGGACGCACTTGGTACTACGAAAACAGCCCGACTTGGCACTGATGCCACCTTGGGTCAGGGAACAATCCTGCATATCGAGCTTTTTAAGGAGCCAGCCGGCCACGTCCAGCCATATAACCCCAAAAACAAACCACGGAACTTTTGTCCAGCAAACAAAAATCCGCTGCCCCGCGTCTGGATGGCAGATTGCAGGAGCTATTTAGTATTATCAAACCAGCCCGACTTGGCTCTGGTACCACCATGAGTCTGGTAAACATCCTGCCTATCGTAGCTTTTCAGTAGCCAGCTAGTCACTCCCAGCCATAGGCCCCCAGACAAATACCTCGGCCCGTTTCCCTGGGAAACAAAATTAAGCTGTCCCGCTTCTGGATGGCAGATTGCAGGAGCCACTTGGTACTATCAAACCAGCCCAACTTGGCACTGACGCCACCTTGGCTCTGGGAACCATCCTGCGTATCCTGGGTTCAAAGGAGACAGCCGGCCACTCCCAGCCACAGGCCTCCAAACACAAACAACGGCGCTTTTCCCTGGAAAACAAAACTGGCCTGCCAACTTTTTGATGGCAGATTGCAGGAGCCACTTGGTACTATCAAACCAGCCCAACTTGGCACTGGTGCCACCATGGGTCTGGTCACCATCCTGCCTATCGTAGCTTTTCAGGCGCCAGCCGGTCACTCCCACCCATAGGCCCCCAGAGAAAAACCTCGGCCCGTTTCCCTGGCAAACAAAAGTAAGCTACCCCGCTTCTGGATGGCAGATTGCAGGAGCCACTTTGTACCATCAAACCAGCCCGACTTGGCACTGGTGCCACCTCTGGTCTGGGAACCATCCTGCCTATCGTGGATTCTAAGGAGCCAGCTGGCCACTCCCAGCCACAGGCCCCCAAACACAAACAACGGTGCTTTTCCCTGGAAAACAAAACTCACCTGCCAACTTTTTGATGGCAGATTGCAGGAGCCACTTGGTACTATCAAACCAGCCCAACTTGGCACTGGTGCCACCATGGGTCTGGTCACCATCCTGCCTATCGTAGCTTTTCAGGAGCCAGCCGGTCACTCCCAGCCATAGGCCCCCAGACACAAAGCTCTGCCCGTTTCCCTGGTAAACAAAAGTAAGCTGCCCCGCTTCTGGATGGCAGATTGCAGGAGTCACTTTGCACCATCAAACCAGCCCGACTTGGCACTGGTGCCACCTCTGGTCTGGGACCAATCCTGCGTATCGTGGATTCTAAGGAGACAGCTGGCCACTCCCAGCCACAGGCCCCCAAAAACAAACAACGGCGCTTTTCCCTGGAAAACAAAACTCGCTTACAAACTTTTTGATGGCAGATTGCAGGAGCCACTTGGTACTATCAAACCACCCCAACTTGGCAACAAGTGGTTCCTGCAATCTGACATCCAGAAGCGGGGCAGCTTACTTTTTTTTGCCAGGGAAAGGGACCGTTGTTTGTGTTTGGAGGCGTATGGCTGGGAGTGGCCGACTGGCTCCTTAAAATCCACGATACGCAGCATGGTTCCCAGACCAGAGGTGGCACCAGTGCCAAGTCGGGCTGGTTTGATAGTACCAAGTGACTCCTGCAATCTGCCATCCAGAAGCGGGGCAGCTTACTTTTGTTTGCCAGGGAAACGGGCCGAGGTTTGTGACTGGGGACCTATGGCTTGGAGTGAGCGGCTGGCTCCTGAAAAGTTACGATAGGCAGGATGGTGACCAGACCCATGGTGGCACCAGTGCCAAGTTGGGCTGGTTTGATAGTACCAAGTGGCTCCTGTAATCTGCCATCAAATAGTTGGTAGGCGAGTTTTGTTTTCCAGGGAAAAGCGCCGTTGTTTGTGTTTGGGGGCCTGTGGTAGGGAGTGGCCGGCTGGCTAATTAGAATCCACGATACGCAGGATGGTTCCCAGACCCAAGGTGGGACCAGTGCCAAGACGGGCTAGTTTGATGGTGCAAAGTGGCTCCTGCAATCTGCCATCCAGAAGCGGGGTAGCTTACTTTTGTTTGCCAGGGAAACGGGCCGAGCTTTTTGTCTGGGGGCGTATGGCTGGGAGTGACCGGCTGGCTCCTGAAAAGCTACGATAGGCAGGATGGTGACCAGACCCATGGTGGCACCAGTGCCAAGTTGGGCTGATTTGATAAAACCAAGTGGCTCCTGCAATCTGCCATCAAAAATTTGGCAGGCGAGTTTTGTTTTCCAGGGAAAAGCGCCGTTGTTTGTGTTTGGGGGCCTGTGGCTGCGAGTGGCCGGCTTGCTAATTGGAATCCACGATACGCAGGATGGTTCCCAGACCTGACGTGGCACCAGTGCCAAGTCGGGCTAGTTTGATGCTGCAAAGTGGCTCCTGCAATCTGCCATGCAGAAGCGGGGAAGCATACTTTTGTTTGCCAGGGAAAATGGCCGAGGTTTTTGTCTGGGGCCTATGGCTGGGAGTGACCGGCTGGCTCCTGAAAAGCTACGATAGGCAGGATGGTGACCAGACCCATGGTGGCACCAGTGCCAAGTTGGGCTGATTTGATAGTAGCAAGTGGCTCCTGCAATCTGCCATCAAAATGTTGGCAGGCGAGTTTTTTTTTCCAGGGAAAAGCGCCGTTGTTTGTGTTTGGGGGCCTGTGGCTGGGAGTGACCGGCTGGTTCCTTAGAATCCACGATACGCAGGATGGTTCCCAGACCAGAGGTGGCACCAGTGCCATGTCGGGCTGGTTTGATAGTACCAAGTGGCTCCTGCAATCTGCCATCCAGAAGCGGGGTAGCTTACTTTTGTATGCCAGGGAAAGGGGCCGAGGTTTATGTCTGGGGGCCTATAGCTGGGAGTGACCGGCTGGCTCCTGAAAAGCTACGATAGGCAGGATGGTGACCAGACCCATGGTGGCACCAGTGCCATGTTGGGCTGATTTGATAGTACCAAGTTGCTCCTGCAATCTGCCATCAAAATGTTGGCAGGCGAGTTTTGTTTTCCAGGGAAAAGCGCCGTTGATTTTGTTTGGGGGCCTGTGGCTGGGAGTGACCGGCTGGCTCCTTAGAATCCACGATAAGCAGGATGGTTCCCAGACCCAAGGTGGCACCAGTGCCAAGTTGGGCTGGTTTGATAGTACCAAGTGCGTCCTGCAATCTGCCATCCAGAAGCGGGGTAGCTTACTTTTTTTTGCCAGGGAAACGGGCCGAGGTTTTTGTCTCGGGGCCTATGGCTGAGGGTGACCGGCTGGCTCCTGAAAAGCTACCATAGGCAGGATGGTGACCAGACCCATGGTGACACCAGTGCCAAGTTTGGCTGGTTTGATAGTACCAAGTTGCTCCTGCAATCTGCCATCAAAAAGTTGGCAGGCGAGTTTTGTTTTCCAGGGAAAAGCGCCGTTGTTTGTGTTTGGGGGCCTGTGGGTGGGAGTGGCCGGCTGGCTCCTTAGAATCCACGATACGCAGCATGGTATCCAGACCCAAGGTGGCACCAGTGCCAAGTCGGGCTGGTTTGATAGTACCAAGTGGCTCCTGCAATCTGCCATCCAGAAGCGGGGCAGCTTACTTTTGTTTGCCAGGGAAACGGGCCGAGATATTTGTCTGGGGGCCTATGGCTGGGAGTGACCGGCTGGCTCCTGAAAAGTTACGATAGGCAGGATGATGACCAGACCCATGGTGGCACCAGTGCCAAGTCGGGCTGGTTTGATAGTACCAAGTGGCTCCTGCAATCTGCCATGAAAATGTTGGCAGGCGAGTTTTGTTTTCCAGGGAAAAGCGCCGTTGTTTGTGTTTGGGGGCCTGTGGCTGGGAGTGGCCGGCTGGCTCGTTATAATCCACGATACGCAGCATGGTATCCAGACCCAAGGTGGCACCAGTGCCAAGTTGGGCTGGTTTGATAATACCAAGTGGTTCCTGCAAACTCCATCAAAATTTGGCAGGCGTGTTTTGTTTTCCAGGGAACAGCGCCGTTGATTTTGTTGGGGGGCCTGTGGCTGGGAGTGGCCGGCTGGCTCCTTAGAATCCACGATACGCAGGATGGTTCCCAGACCCAAGTGGCACCAGTGCCAAGTCGGGCTGGTTTGATTACACCAAGTGGCTCCTGCAATCTGCCATCCAGAAGTGAGGCAGCTGAGTTTTTTTTGCCAGGGAAACGGACCTTTGTTTTTGATTGGGGTCTGTGGCCGAGAGTGGTCGGCTGTCTCCTGACAATCCACAATACACAGGATGGTTCCCAGACCAAAGGTGGCACCAGTGCCAAGTCGGGCTGGTTTGATAGTACCAAGTGCCTCCTGCAATCTGCCATCCAGAAGCGGGGCAGCTGAGTTTTGTTTGCCAGAGAAAAGGGCCGTGGGTTGTGTTTGGGGGCATATGGCTGGGAGTGGCCACCTGGCTCCTTAAAATGCACGATACGCCGCATGGTAACCAGACGCAAGGTGGCACCAGTGCCAAGTCGGGCTGTTTTTGTAGTACCCAGTGGCTCCTGCAATTTGCCATCCAGAAGCGGGGCAGCTAAATTTTGTTTGCTAGAGAAAAGGGCTGTGGTTTGTGTTTGGGGGCCTATGGCCGAGAGTGGTAGGCTGGCCCCTGAAAATCAACGATAGGCAGGATGGTTCCCAGATCCAAGGTGGCACCAGTGCCAAGTAAGGCTGGTTGTATGGTTCAAAGTGACTCCTGCAATCTGCCATCCAGAAGCGGGACAGCTGAGTTTTTTTTGCCAGAGAAAAGGTCCGTGGTTTCTTTTTGGGGCATACGGCTGGGAATTGCCGGCTGGCTCCTTAAAATGCTCGATACGCAGGATGGTTCCCAGAGCCAAGGTGGCACCACTGCCAAGTCGGGCTCTTTTTGTAGTACCAAGTGCGTCCTGCAATTTGCCATCCAGAAGAGGGGCAGTTGAGTTTTGTTTGCCAGAGAAAAGGGCCGAGGTTTGTGTTTGGGAGCATATGGCTGGGAATGACCGGCTGGCCCCTGAAAATCCACGATACGCCGGATGGTTCCCAGATCCAAGGTGGTACCATTACCAAGTCGGGCTGGTTTGATAGTCCCAAGTGGCTCCTGCAAACTGCCATCCAGAAGCGGGGCAGCTGAGTTTTGTTTGCCAGGGAAATGGGCCGTTGTTTGTGTTTGGGGGCCTGTGGCTGGGAGTGTTCGGCTGGTTCCTGAATATGTACGATACGCAGGATTGTTCCCAGATCCAAGGTGGCAGCAGTGCCATGTTGTGCTGCTGTGATAGTCCCAAGTGGCTCCTGCAATCTGCCATCCAGAAGTGGGGCAGCTGAGTTTTGTTTGCCAGAGAAAAGGTCCGTGGTTTGTGTTTGGGGGCATATGGCTGAGAGTGGCCGGCTGGCCCCTGAAAATCCACGATACACAGGATGGTTCCCAGATCCAAGGTGGCACCTGTGCCAAGTCGGGCTGATTTGATAGTACTAAGTAGCTCCTGCAATCTGCCATCCAGAAGCGGGGCAGCTTACTTTTGTTTGCCAGGGAAACGGGCCGAGGTTTCTGTTTGGGGGCCTATGGCTGGGAGTGACCGGCTGGCTCCTGAAAAGCTACAATAGGCAGCATGGTTCCCAGAGCCAAGGTGGCACCAGTGCCAAGTTGGGCTGGTTTGATAGTACCAAGTGGCTCCTGCAATCTGCCATCCAGAAGCAGGGCAGCTGAGTTTTGTTTGCCAGAGAAAAGGGCTTGGTTTGTGTTTGGGGGCATATGGCTGGGTGTGGCCAGCTGGCTCCTTAAAATGCACGATATGCAACATGGCTCCCAGACCCATAGTGGCACCAGTGCCAAGTCGGGCTGGTTTGATAGTACCAAGTGGCTCCTGCAATCTTCCATGATCACGTGGAGAAATACTTTCTGGTTTCAGCCATATGCTCTTTCTTCTCTCCCTCAACTTCTCTATCACCTCTCATCTGGTTCACATGCGCTGTCTTCAAGGTCCACAGGCTACTTTTCACAGAATCTTCTGGCCTGATGAAGTAAGAATGATGAATAGAACAGAGCTGGGATCTATTTTCCAGTTTGGATAAAATGCATTCTGCACACAAATCCAAGGAGAACGTGCTGCCCCAATGCCCAGAAAATCTTTCACTCCTGCTAGTGTTCTACGTCAACCGCAACTTAGTCTGAAAGAAAAGCTTTTTCTCTGAGAGCATCTGAGAGGTTTGCATGAAGCACTGATATCTGACATATGCAATTTTGAATAGGAGAGGAAAAAGAAAATGGCAAGGAGTTTTTAATTTTAGTGGTTTCAATTTTAATTTCCGTGCACTTTTTCAAAACTTGTCAGCTCAAATGCCCATCAACATCTTTTAGTCATCTGTAAGTCAGTATTCATATAAAATGTGCTTCAAATCCAAAGAATTTCAAATTTGCACTCCAAGCTTCTATGCCTAGATTTATGATTTCCTACACATATTAGATGAAAGGAAGGCCTTTTTTACTGTGGGAGTGCTGGAACACTGGAACAGGTTGCCCAGAGAAGTTGTGGGTGTCCCATCCCTGAAAGTATTCAAGGTCACCTTGGACGGGGCTTGGAGCAGCAACAAAGGAGAAGCTTGATGGTAGAGAAACAAAGTTGGACTATAGAAGAAACTCGGATTGAAGTATAGGATCAAGTTTTCTCTCAGCTCTTGGGGTAAATTCAAAGTTGTACAAAATGACATTTATCTGTGCTATTCACTACTGTAACAGAAAGTTTCATGAAAACTGTACAGAAGATAGTAAATTTTAAAAGAGATAAGAATTACAGCATAAAATCCATGGGATAGGTTACAACATGAGACACTCTCTAAGAGAAAATCTCTGTGTTTCAGCACTTCATCGGGGTAAGATTTCATGAAGTGCCAAAGAAGGCGGCAAAATATCATTCGGGACATTATTTACTGGAATTCAGCCTGGCCATTAGTAGGAACTGCCTTTGAACATATCATGTAGATATACCACACACGCTTTCCCTTCACTGAAAAATTACTGTTTACAACAAATAAGCAATTGACGATCAAAATTGATTGAAAGCATCTTAAACATGTCAAGTATTTCATTGTAGATGATCTGTGATCCAAATGCTTCTTCCACCTTCGAGAGGGACAGAAGAATTCTTCCATATCATGATGGTTTAAAATTGTATCAACCAATGTTTTCTGCTGAAAAGATATCATCTATTTTTTTCTATTTTTGGAAGAAAATATTCCTAGACATACAACAAGTGAGAACTAAGTAATTTTAAAGAAACAAATGAAATGAAAATATTCTGTAAATAGAATGAAATGAAAAGCTGTGTTTTAAATAGGAGCTAAATATTAAACAGAATTTTTGTACCAGGCATTTGAATTACTGCACCAGCTCTTTTGCCCATCAAGAGAGGCATTTAGCATTTCAGTCTTTTCCAAGGTGTTCATGATCTGCTATGCTGATCTCTGTGTGTGCCTAGGTGTGTGTGGAGGGGGGGGCATATGAAGGGGAGTGTGTATGTTTGCTTTACAATTGTTGTGGCAGATTCATGCCTCAGCTCCACATTTTGTTTTAAAAAGGTCACACCGAGTGGATATGAAGTTTACTATCAACAAGAGATCGATTCCCAAATCATCCATTTGACTCTCCCTTATAAATCATGTGCTTTGTTGCATATTTTATCAAATATACTTTCAAGCCAGATGGAGGAAGGAGGATGTGGGAATCCCTCCACCATCTTGCAACTTTTATGTAAGTAGGTTTTCAAGAAAATCATCATTTCTCTTTTAAATATGTCTGGAACAGGCATGATGGTAGTGTCAACCTGTTGGAGTTTTTGTTGCTGGAAGAAGTTGTACAAAAGGATTGGTTTTTACATTGACCAGTTACTGAATCAAGCGCAGGAATACATTGGAAATTTAGCTGGGGGTTCCTTTTCCCAGCAGACTACTTCTAGAACGAGCTTGTACACTGAAGCTGACTCTTTTGCTCTCTTTTTGTTTCTTTCCTATTTTCTTGGCTTCTTTGCCACTATCTAGACAATTTTGGAACTTTGTTCCCAACTAAAATGGTTTCAATAGTCTGATTGTGATCATACATTTTTACAAGGAATTTTTAAAATCTTTCCTCGAGTCCAGAAAGTCAAGGACTTAGATCTTTTTCTTCCCTTATCAATATTGCCATGAAATTGATAAATAAAGACCAACTCTTTATTTTTGTTTTTAACCCACGTAGATAATTCCCATCCATTAATCCATTTTGTGGACCAATAGCTGCCATTCTGATGGAAGCTGTCACTTCTTAACAATAGGCATTCTGTGACTATGTTGACTGCACTTTGGGTGAAGATCCTAACTGGTCTTAGATATACATAGGGAGAAATTTGCTCAGCCAGTGTCAGTCTTAAGCATGCGTATCAGAAGATCTTTCTAGAGCTGGGAATTTTCCCATGAAAGGGATTCAGTTAGGGAAGAGACACTTGTGCCAGAGTTTTACATTCTTCTTGAACACTGCTTAAGGAACTTAGATGCCATGTCCATTTGGATCTCTGTCTGCACAGAACTTTGTCATGCCAGCGCTTTGAAATGCATCTTGAAGAGAATTCACTAGCACAGAATGAAAGAGAGTGGAAGGGGTTGGTGGGGCTAACCAGGCCCAACCCCCCTGCCTAAACCAGGATACCTAGAGCCTCTTGCCCAGGATTCTATCTGGGTGTACTTTTAATGTCTTCAAAGATCCAGGCTCCACAATCTTTCTGGGCAGTCTGTGCCGTGGTTCAGTCACCCTGACAGTAAAGAAACATTTACTGATGTTCAAAGGCAATCTCCTGTATTTCAGTGTGTGCCCACTGCCTCTTGTCTTTTCCCTCAGCATCACTGAAAAGACACTGATTCCCTCCCCTTTGCACTATTGCTTCCATATGTATGTGTGATGCCATGTAGAGGTATGTCAAAAACCTCCCTGAAGCCCAGGCAGATAATATTCCCTTCATCTACCAGTCAAGTTGATTCATCAGAGGAGTTTAAAGTGATGTTCAGCATGAAATTCCCCTGAAAAATCATGCTAACTACATTATTTGGTCATCTGTCATGTGCCTGGCAAGGATTTCCAGGAAGAGCTGCTTCATCAACTTCCTGGGGATAAAAAAGAGGCTGGCTGGTTTGTACTATGGCGAGTCCTCTTAATTGCCTTTTTTGAAGATGGGTGTCATTTGCTAACAACCACACTTTAGCTCCTCTTCTCATCTACACCTCGGCAAAAAGCTTTTCCACTATGTCTGGCTAGGAAAAACTGTGCCAGCACAGAAAACATCTCCCATCGTGTTCTAGAAGTTGCACGGATGTCTGCCAAGTGTTTGGCAGGAAGAAAAGAAAAGTTGTCCAAAACAGCTTCCAATCGAATGTTCCTGTGATTGAAAAAGTCAGGAGAGTGCAAAGGTACTGTTTTCTATCAGTTGGCAAGGTGCGCACACAATCCCAGTGTTGTACAGCTTGCTTCTTCACCTTCCCGAAGCTGCCGCTCTCGCCGGCTGCCGGAGCCCAAGAAGCGGCTTCTTCGCGCAAAGACGATTGTGCCGCTCACAGGGCTCTCCTTAGCGCGGCTTCTGCCGAAAGACGCCCGGCAGCGGCTCTTACCTCCGGAGAGCATCCTACCTTCGTCTTTCGCGTCTTATGTAGTCTACATCTTAGCAAAACGCTTTTCCACTATGTCTGGCTAGGAAAAACCGTGCCAGCACAGAAAACATCTCCCATCGTGTTCTAGAAGTTGCACGGATGTCTGCCAAGTGTTTGGCAGGAAGAAAAGAAAAGTTGTCCAAAACAGCTTCCAATCGAATGTTCATGTGATTGGAAAAGTCAGGAGTGCAAAGGTACTGTTTTCTATCAGTTGGCAAGGTGCGCACACAATCCCAGTGTTGTACATCTTGCTTCTTCACCTTCCCGAAGCTGCCACTCTCAGGAGGTAAGAGCCGCTGCCGGGCGTCTTTCGGCAGAAGCCGCACTAAGGAGAGCACTGTGAGCGGCACAATCGTCTTTGCGCGAAGAAGCCGCTTCTTGGGCTCCGGCAGCCGGCGAGAGCGGCAGCTTCGGGAAGGTGAAGAAGCAAGCTGTACAACACTGGGATTGTGTGCGCACCTTGCCAACTGATAGAAAACAGTACCTTTGCACTCTCCTGAATTTTCCAATCACAGGAACATTCGATTGGAAGCGTTTTGGACAACTTTTCTTTTCTTCCTGCCAAACACTTGGCAGACATCCGTGCAACTTCTAGAACACGATGGGAGATGTTTTCTGTGCTGGCACAGTTTTTCCTAGCCAGACATAGTGGAAAAGTGTTTTGCTAAGATGTAGACTACAAAAGACGCGAAAGACGAAGGTAGGATGCTCTCCGGAGGTAAGAGCCGCTGCCGGGCGTCTTTCGGCAGAAGCCGCGCTAAGGAGAGCACTGTGAGCGGCACAATCGTCTTTGCGCGAAGAAGCCGCTTCTTCGGTTCCGGGAGCCGGCGAGAGCGGCAGCTTCGGGAAGGTGAAGAAGCAAGCTGTACAACACTGGGATTGTGTGCGCACCTTGCCAACTGATAGAAAACAGTACCTTTGCACTCTCCTGACTTTTCCAATCACAGGAACATTCGATTGGAAGCTGTTTTGGACAACTTTTCTTCCTGCCAAACACTTGGCAGACATCCGTGCAACTTCTAGAACACGATGGGAGATGTTTTCTGTGCTGGCACAGTTTTTCCTAGCCAGACATAGTGGAAAAGCGTTTTGCTAAGATGTAGACTACAAAAGACGCGAAAGACGAAGGTAGGATGCTCTCCGGAGGTAAGAGCCGCTGCCGGGCGTCTTTCGGCAGAAGCCGCGCTAAGGAGAGCCCTGTGAGCGGCACAATCGTCTTTGCGCGAAGAAGCCGCTTCTTGGGCTCCGGCAGCCGGCGCGAGCGGCAGCTTCGGGAAGGTGAAGAAGCAAGCTGTACAACACTGGGATTGTGTGCGCACCTTGCCAACTGATAGAAAACAGTACCTTTGCACTCTCCTGACTTTTCCAATCACAGGAACATTCGATTGGAAGCTGTTTTGGACAACTTTTCTTTTCTTCCTGCCAAACACTTGGCAGACATCCGTGCAACTTCTAGAACACGATGGGAGATGTTTTCTGTGCTGGCACAGTTTTTCCTAGCCAGACATAGTGGAAAAGCGTTTTGCTAAGATGTAGACTACATAAGACGCGAAAGACGAAGGTAGGATGCTCTCCGGAGGTAAGAGCCGCTGCCGGGCGTCTTTCGGCAGAAGCCGCGCTAAGGAGAGCCCTGTGAGTGGCACAATCGTCTTTGCGCGAAGAAGCCGCTTCTTGGGCTCCGGCAGCCGGCGAGAGCGGCAGCTTCGGGAAGGTGAAGAAGCAAGCTGTACAACACTGGGATTGTGTGCGCACCTTGCCAACTGATAGAAAACAGTACCTTTGCACTCTCCTGACTTTTCCAATCACAGGAACATTCGATTGGAAGCTGTTTTGGACAACTTTTCTTTTCTTCCTGCCAAACACTTGGCAGACATCCGTGCAACTTCTAGAACACGATGGGAGATGTTTTCTGTGCTGGCACAGTTTTTCCTAGCCAGACATAGTGGAAAAGCTTTTTGCCGAGGTGTAGATGAGAAGAGGAGCTAAAGACGAAGGTAGGATGCTCTCCGGAGGTAAGAGCCGCTGCCGGGCGTCTTTCGGCAGAAGCCGCGCTAAGGAGAGCCCTGTGAGCGGCACAATCGTCTTTGCGCGAAGAAGCCGCTTCTTGGGCTCCGGCAGCCGGCGAGAGCGGCAGCTTCGGGAAGGTGAAGAAGCAAGCTGTACAACACTGGGATTGTGTGCGCACCTTGCCAACTGATAGAAAACAGTACCTTTGCACTCTCCTGACTTTTCCAATCACAGGAACATTCGATTGGAAGCTGTTTTGGACAACTTTTCTTTTCTTCCTGCCAAACACTTGGCAGACATCCGTGCAACTTCTAGAACACGATGGGAGATGTTTTCTGTGCTGGCACAGTTTTTCCTAGCCAGACATAGTGGAAAAGCTTTTTGCCGAGGTGTAGATGAGAAGAGGAGCTAAAGACGAAGGTAGGATGCTCTCCGGAGGTAAGAGCCGCTGCCGGGCGTCTTTCGGCAGAAGCCGCGCTAAGGAGAGCCCTGTGAGCGGCACAATCGTCTTTGCGCGAAGAAGCCGCTTCTTGGGCTCCGGCAGCCGGCGAGAGCGGCAGCTTCGGGAAGGTGAAGAAGCAAGCTGTACAACACTGGGATTGTGTGCGCACCTTGCCAACTGATAGAAAACAGTACCTTTGCACTCTCCTGACTTTTCCAATCACAGGAACATTCGATTGGAAGCTGTTTTGGACAACTTTTCTTTTCTTCCTGCCAAACACTTGGCAGACATCCGTGCAACTTCTAGAACACGATGGGAGATGTTTTCTGTGCTGGCACAGTTTTTCCTAGCCAGACATAGTGGAAAAGTGTTTTGCTAAGATGTAGACTACAAAAGACGCGAAAGACGAAGGTAGGATGCTCTCCGGAGGTAAGAGCCGCTGCCGGGCGTCTTTCGGCAGAAGCCGCGCTAAGGAGAGCACTGTGAGCGGCACAATCGTCTTTGCGCGAAGAAGCCGCTTCTTGGGCTCCGGCAGCCGGCGCGAGCGGCAGCTTCGGGAAGGTGAAGAAGCAAGCTGTACAACACTGGGATTGTGTGCGCACCTTGCCAACTGATAGAAAACAGTACCTTTGCACTCTCCTGACTTTTCCAATCACAGGAACATTCGATTGGAAGCTGTTTTGGACAACTTTTCTTTTCTTCCTGCCAAACACTTGGCAGACATCCGTGCAACTTCTAGAACACGATGGGAGATGTTTTCTGTGCTGGCACAGTTTTTCCTAGCCAGACATAGTGGAAAAGCGTTTTGCCGAGGTGTAGATGAGAAGAGGAGCTAAAGACGAAGGTAGGATGCTCTCCGGAGGTAAGAGCCGCTGCCGGGCGTCTTTCGGCAGAAGCCGCGCTAAGGAGAGCACTGTGAGCGGCACAATCGTCTTTGCGCGAAGAAGCCGCTTCTTGGGCTCCGGCAGCCGGCGAGAGCGGCAGCTTCGGGAAGGTGAAGAAGCAAGCTGTACAACACTGGGATTGTGTGCGCACCTTGCCAACTGATAGAAAACAGTACCTTTGCACTCTCCTGACTTTTCCAATCACAGGAACATTCGATTGGAAGCTGTTTTGGACAACTTTTCTTTTCTTCCTGCCAAACACTTGGCAGACATCCGTGCAACTTCTAGAACACGATGGGAGATGTTTTCTGTGCTGGCACAGTTTTTCCTAGCCAGACATAGTGGAAAAGCTTTTTGCCGAGGTGTAGATGAGAAGAGGAGCTAAAGACGAAGGTAGGATGCTCTCCGGAGGTAAGAGCCGCTGCCGGGCGTCTTTCGACAGAAGCCGCGCTAAGGAGAGCACTGTGAGCGGCACAATCGTCTTTGCGCGAAGAAGCCGCTTCTTGGGCTCCGGCAGCCGGCGAGAGCGGCAGCTTCGGGAAGGTGAAGAAGCAAGCTGTACAACACTGGGATTGTGTGCGCACCTTGCCAACTGATAGAAAACAGTACCTTTGCACTCTCCTGACTTTTCCAATCACATGAACATTCGATTGGAAGCTGTTTTGGACAACTTTTCTTTTCTTCCTGCCAAACACTTGGCAGACATCCGTGCAACTTCTAGAACACGATGGGAGATGTTTTCTGTGCTGGCACAGTTTTTCCTAGCCAGACATAGTGGAAAAGCGTTTTGCTAAGATGTAGACGACAAGAGAGGCTAAAGAGTGGATGTTAGCAAATGACACCCATCTTCAAAAAAGGCAATTAAGAGGACTCGCCATAGTACAAACCAGCCAGCCTCTTTTTTATCCCCAGGAAGTTGATGAAGCAGCTCTTCCTGGAAATCCTTGCCAGGCACATGACAGATGACCAAATAATGTAGTTAGCATGATTTTTCAGGGGAATTTCATGCTGAACATCACTTTAAACTCCTCTGATGAATCAACTTGACTGGTAGATGAAGGGAATATTATCTGCCTGGGCTTCAGGGAGGTTTTTGACATACCTCTACATGGCATCACACATACATATGGAAGCAATAGTGCAAAGGGGAGGGAATCAGTGTCTTTTCAGTGATGCTGAGGGAAAAGACAAGAGGCAGTGGGCACACACTGAAATACAGGAGATTGCCTTTGAACATCAGTAAATGTTTCTTTACTGTCAGGGTGACTGAACCACGGCACAGACTGCCCAGAAAGATTGTGGAGCCTGGATCTTTGAAGACATTAAAAGTACACCCAGATAGAATCCTGGGCAAGAGGCTCTAGGTATCCTGGTTTAGGCAGGGGGGTTGGGCCTGGTTAGCCCCACCAACCCCTTCCACTCTCTTTCATTCTGTGCTAGTGAATTCTCTTCAAGATGCATTTCAAAGCGCTGGCATGACAAAGTTCTGTGCAGACAGAGATCCAAATGGACATGGCATCTAAGTTCCTTAAGCAGTGTTCAAGAAGAATGTAAAACTCTGGCACAAGTGTCTCTTCCCTAACTGAATCCCTTTCATGGGAAAATTCCCAGCTCTAGAAAGATCTTCTGATACGCATGCTTAAGACTGACACTGGCTGAGCAAATTTCTCCCTATGTATATCTAAGACCAGTTAGGATCTTCACCCAAAGTGCAGTCAACATAGTCACAGAATGCCTATTGTTAAGAAGTGACAGCTTCCATCAGAATGGCAGCTATTGGTCCACAAAATGGATTAATGGATGGGAATTATCTACGTGGGTTAAAAACAAAAATAAAGAGTTGGTCTTTATTTATCAATTTCATGGCAATATTGATAAGGGAAGAAAAAGATCTAAGTCCTTGACTTTCTGGACTCGAGGAAAGATTTTAAAAATTCCTTGTAAAAATGTATGATCACAATCAGACTATTGAAACCATTTTAGTTGGGAACAAAGTTCCAAAATTGTCTAGATAGTGGCAAAGAAGCCAAGAAAATAGGAAAGAAACAAAAAGAGAGCAAAAGAGTCAGCTTCAGTGTACAAGCTCGTTCTAGAAGTAGTCTGCTGGGAAAAGGAACCCCCAGCTAAATTTCCAATGTATTCCTGCGCTTGATTCAGTAACTGGTCAATGTAAAAACCAATCCTTTTGTACAACTTCTTCCAGCAACAAAAACTCCAACAGGTTGACACTACCATCATGCCTGTTCCAGACATATTTAAAAGAGAAATGATGATTTTCTTGAAAACCTACTTACATAAAAGTTGCAAGATGGTGGAGGGATTCCCACATCCTCCTTCCTCCATCTGGCTTGAAAGTATATTTGATAAAATATGCAACAAAGCACATGATTTATAAGGGAGAGTCAAATGGATGATTTGGGAATCGATCTCTTGTTGATAGTAAACTTCATATCCACTCGGTGTGACCTTTTTAAAACAAAATGTGGAGCTGAGGCATGAATCTGCCACAACAATTGTAAAGCAAACATACACACTCCCCTTCATATGCCCCCCCCTCCACACACACCTAGGCACACACAGAGATCAGCATAGCAGATCATGAACACCTTGGAAAAGACTGAAATGCTAAATGCCTCTCTTGATGGGCAAAAGAGCTGGTGCAGTAATTCAAATGCCTGGTACAAAAATTCTGTTTAATATTTAGCTCCTATTTAAAACACAGCTTTTCATTTCATTCTATTTACAGAATATTTTCATTTCATTTGTTTCTTTAAAATTACTTAGTTCTCACCTGTTGTATGTCTAGGAATATTTTCTTCCAAAAATAGAAAAAAATAGATGATATCTTTTCAGCAGAAAACATTGGTTGATACAATTTTAAACCATCATGATATGGAAGAATTCTTCTGTCCCTCTCGAAGGTGGAAGAAGCATTTGGATCACAGATCATCTACAATGAAATACTTGACATGTTTAAGATGCTTTCAATCAATTTTGATCGTCAATTGCTTATTTGTTGTAAACAGTAATTTTTCAGTGAAGGGAAAGCGTGTGTGGTATATCTACATGATATGTTCAAAGGCAGTTCCTACTAATGGCCAGGCTGAATTCCAGTAAATAATGTCCCGAATGATATTTTGCCGCCTTCTTTGGCACTTCATGAAATCTTACCCCGATGAAGTGCTGAAACACAGAGATTTTCTCTTAGAGAGTGTCTCATGTTGTAACCTATCCCATGGATTTTATGCTGTAATTCTTATCTCTTTTAAAATTTACTATCTTCTGTACAGTTTTCATGAAACTTTCTGTTACAGTAGTGAATAGCACAGATAAATGTCATTTTGTACAACCTTGAATTTACCCCAAGAGCTGAGAGAAAACTTGATCCTATACTTCAATCCGAGTTTCTTCTATAGTCCAACTTTGTTTCTCTACCATCAAGCTTCTCCTTTGTTGCTGCTCCAAGCCCCGTCCAAGGTGACCTTGAATACTTTCAGGGATGGGACACCCACAACTTCTCTGGGCAACCTGTTCCAGTGTTCCAGCACTCCCACAGTAAAAAAGGCCTTCCTTTCATCTAATATGTGTAGGAAATCATAAATCTAGGCATAGAAGCTTGGAGTGCAAATTTGAAATTCTTTGGATTTGAAGCACATTTTATATGAATACTGACTTACAGATGACTAAAAGATGTTGATGGGCATTTGAGCTGACAAGTTTTGAAAAAGTGCACGGAAATTAAAATTGAAACCACTAAAATTAAAAACTCCTTGCCATTTTCTTTTTCCTCTCCTATTCAAAATTGCATATGTCAGATATCAGTGCTTCATGCAAACCTCTCAGATGCTCTCAGAGAAAAAGCTTTTCTTTCAGACTAAGTTGCGGTTGACGTAGAACACTAGCAGGAGTGAAAGATTTTCTGGGCATTGAGGCAGCCCGTTCTCCTTGGATTTGTGTGCAGAATGCATTTTATCCAAACTGGAAAATAGATCCCAGCTCTGTTCTATTCATCATTCTTACTTCATCAGGCCAGAAGATTCTGTGAAAAGTAGCCTGTGGACCTTGAAGACAGCGCATGTGAACCAGATGAGAGGTGATAGAGAAGTTGAGGGAGAGAAGAAAGAGCATATGGCTGAAACCAGAAAGTATTTCTCCACGTGATCATGGAAGATTGCAGGAGCCACTTGGAACTATCAAACCAGCCCGACTTGGCACTGGTGCCACTATGGGTCTGGGAGCCATGTTGCATATCGTGCATTTTAAGGAGCCAGCTGGCCACACCCAGCCATATGCCCCCAAACACAAACCAAGCCCTTTTCTCTGGCAAACAAAACTCAGCTGCCCTGCTTCTGGATGGCAGATTGCAGGAGCCACTTGGTACTATCAAACCAGCCCAACTTGGCACTGGTGCCACCTTGGCTCTGGGAACCATCCTGCCTATTGTAGCTTTTCAGGAGCCAGCCGGTCACTCCCAGCCATAGGCCCCCAAACAGAAACCTCGGCCCGTTTCCCTGGCAAACAAAAGTAAGCTGCCCCGCTTCTGGATGACAGATTGCAGGAGCTACTTAGTACTATCAAATCAGCCCGACTTGGCACAGGTGCCACCTTGGATCTGGGAACCATCCTGTGTATCGTGGATTTTCAGGGGCCAGCCGGCCACTCTCAGCCATATGCCCCCAAACACAAACCACGGACCTTTTCTCTGGCAAACAAAAATCAGCTGCCCCACTTCTGGATGGCAGATTGCAGGAGCCACTTGGGACTATCACAGCAGCACAACATGGCACTGCTGCCACCTTGGATCTGGGAACAATCCTGCGTATCGTACATATTCAGGAACCAGCCGAACACTCCCAGCCACAGGCCCCCAAACACAAACAACGGCCCATTTCCCTGGCAAACAAAACTCAGCTGCCCCGCTTCTGGATGGCAGTTTGCAGGAGCCACTTCGGACTATCAAACCAGCCCGACTTGGTAATGGTACCACCTTGGATCTGGGAACCATCCGGCGTATCGTGGATTTTCAGGGGCCAGCCGGTCATTCCCAGCCATATGCTCCCAAACACAAACCTCGGCCCTTTTCTCTGGCAAACAAAACTCAGCTGCCCCGCTTCTGGATGGCAAATTGCAGGACGCACTTGGTACTACAAAAAGAGCCCGACTTGGCAGTGGTGCCACCTTGGCTCTGGGAACCATCCTGCGTATCGAGCATTTTAAGGAGCCAGCCGGCAATTCCCAGCCGTATGCCCCAAAAAGAAACCACGGACCTTTTCTCTGGCAAAAAAAACTCAGCTGTCCCGCTTCTGGATGGCAGATTGCAGGAGTCACTTTGAACCATACAACCAGCCTTACTTGGCACTGGTGCCACCTTGGATCTGGGAACCATCCTGCCTATCGTTGATTTTCAGGGGCCAGCCTACCACTCTCGGCCATAGGCCCCCAAACACAAACCACAGCCCTTTTCTCTAGCAAACAAAATTTAGCTGCCCCGCTTCTGGATGGCAAATTGCAGGAGCCACTGGGTACTACAAAAACAGCCCGACTTGGCACTGGTGCCACCTTGCGTCTGGTTACCATGCGGCGCATCGTGCATTTTAAGGAGCCAGGTGGCCACTCCCAGCCATATGCCCCCAAACACAACCCATGGCCCTTTTCTCTGGCAAACAAAACTCAGCTGCCCCGCTTCTGGATGGCAGATTGCAGGAGGCACTTGGTACTATCAAACCAGCCCGACTTGGCACTGGTGCCACCTTGGGTCTGGGAACCATCCTGCGTATTGTGGATTGTCAGGAGACAGCCGACCACTCTCGGCCACAGACCCCAATCAAAAACAAAGGTCCGTTTCCCTGGCAAAAAAAACTCAGCTGCCCCGCTTCTGGATGGGAGATTGCAGGAGGCACTTGACACTGTCAAACGAGCCCCACTTTGTACTGGTGCCACCTTGGGTCTGGGAACCATGCTGCGTATCGTGGATTTTCAGGAGCCAGCCGGCCACTGCCAGCCACAGGCCCCCAAACAAAAACCACAGCCTTTTTCTCTGGCAAACAAAACTCAGCTGCCCCGCTTCTGGATGGCAGATTGCAGGAGCCACTTGGTACTATCAAACCAGCCCGACTTGGCACTGGTGCCACCTTGGGTCTGGGAACCATCCTGCCTATCGTGGATTTTAAGGAGCAAGCCAGCTACTCCCAGCCACAGGCCCCCAACAAAAACCACGGCCCTTTTTTCTCGCAAACAAAACTTAGCTGCCTCACTTCTGGATGGCAGATTGCAGGAGCCACTTGGTGTAATCAAACGAGCCCGACTTGGCACTGGTGCCACCTTGGGTCTGGGAACCATCCTGCGTATCGTGGATTCTAAGGAGCCAGCCGGTCACTCCCAGCCACAGGCCCCCAAACAAAATCAACGGCGCTGTTCCCTGGAAAACAAAACACGCCTGCCAACTTTTTGATGGAGTTTGCAGGAACCACTTGGTATTATCAAACCAGCCCAACTTGGCACTGGTGCCACCTTGGGTCTGGATACCATGCTGCGTATCGTGGATTCTAAGGAGCCAGCCGGCCACTCCCAGCCACAGGCCCCCAAACACAAACAACGGCGCTTTTCCCTGGAAAACAAAACTCGCCTGCCAACTTTTTCATGGCAGATTGCAGGAGCCACTTGGTACTATCAAACCAGCCCGACTTGGCACTGGTGCCACCATGGGTCTGGTCACCATCCTGCCTATTGTAACTTTTCAGGAGCCAGCCGGTCACTCCCAGCCATAGGCCCTGAGACACAAAGCTCGGCCCGTTTCCCTGGCAAACAAAAGTAAGCTGCCCCGCTTCTGGATGGCAGATTGCAGGAGCCACTTGGTACTATCAAACCAGCCCGACTTGGCACTGGTGCCACCTCTGGTCTGGGAACCATCCTGCGTATCGTGGATTCTAAGGAGCCATCCGGCCACTCCCACCCACAGGCCCCCAAACACAAACAACGGCGCTTTTCCCTGGAAAACAAAAGTAAGCTGCCCCGCTTCTGGATGGCAGATTGCAGGAGCCACTTGGTACTATCAAACCAGCCCGACTAGGCACTGGTGCCACCTCTGGTCTGTGAACCATCCCGCGTATCGTGGATTCTAAGGAGCCAGTCGGCAACTCCCAGCCACAGGCCCCCAAACACAAACAACGGCCCGTTTCCCTGGCAAACAAAAGTAAGCTGCCCCGCTTCTGGATGGCAGATTGCAGAAGCCACTTGGTACTATCAAACTAGCCCAACTTGGCACTGGTGCCACCTCTGGTCTGGGAACCATCCTGCGTATCATGGGTTCTAAGGAGCCAGTCGGCAACTCCCAGCCCCAGGCCCCCAAACACAAACCTCGGCCCGTTTCCCTGGCAAACAAAATTAAGCTGCCCCGCTTCTGGATGGCAGATTGCAGGACGCACTTGGTACTATCAGACCAGCCGGACTTGGCACTGGTGCCACCTCTGGTCTGGGAACCATCCTGCGTATCGTGGATTCTAAGGAGCCAACCGGCCACTCCCAGCCACAGGCCCCCAAACACAAACAACGGCGCTTTTCCCTGGAAAACAAAACTCGCCTGCCAACTTTTTGATGGCAGATTGCAGGAGCCACTTGGTACTATCAAATCAGCCCAACTTGGCACTGGTGCCACCATGGGTCTGGTCACCATCCTGCCTATCGTAGCTTTTCAGGAGCCAGCCGGTCACTCCCAGCCATAGGCCCTGAGACACAAACCTCGGCCCGTTTCCCTGGCAAACAAAAGTAAGCTGTCCCGCTTCTGGATGGCAGATTGCAGGAGCCACTTGGGACTATCACACCAGCACAACATGGCACTGGTGCCACCTTGGATCTGGGAACCATCCGGCGTATAGTGGATTTTCAGGGGTCAGCCGGTCACTCTCAGCCATAGGCCCCAAACACAAACCACGGCCCTTTTCTCTGGAAAACAAAACTCAACTGCCCCTCTTCTGGATGGCAGATTGCAGGAGCCACTTGGTACTATGAAACCAGCCCTACTTGGCACTGGTGCCACCTTGGGTCTGGGAACCATGCTGCGTATCATGGATTTTCAGGAGCCAGCCGTCCACTGCCAGCCACAGGCCCCGAAACACAAACAACAGCCTTTTTCTCTGGCAAACAAAATTCAGCTGCCCCGCTTCTGGATGGCAGATTGCAGGAACCACTTGGTACTAACAAACCAGCCCGACTTGGCACTGGTGCCACCTTGGGTCTGGGAACCATCCTGCGTATCGTGGATTCTAAGGAGCCAGCTGGCCACTCCCAGCCACAGGCCCAAAAACACACACAACGGCGCTTTTCCCTGGAAAACAAAACTCGCCTGCCAACTTTTTGATGGCAGATTGCAGGAGCCACTTGGTACTATCAAACCAGCCCAACTTGGCACTGGTGCCACCATGGGTCTGGTCACCATCCTGCCTATCGTAGCTTTTCAGGAGCCAGCCGGTCACTCCCAGCCATAGGCCCCCAGACACAAACCTCGGCCTGTTTCCCTGGCACACAAAAGAAAGCTACCGCACTTCTGGATGGCAGATTGCAGGAGCCACTTTGCACCATCAAACCAGCCCGACTTGGCACTGGTGCCACCTCTGGTCTGGGAACCATGCTGCGTATCGTGCATTTTAAGGAGCCAGGTGGCCACTCCCAGCCACAGGCCCCCAAACACAAACAACGGCGCTTTTCCCTGGAAAACAAAACTCGCCTGCCAACATTTTGATGGCAGCTTGCAGGAGCCACTTGGTACTATCAAACCAGCCCAACTTGGCACTGGTGCCACCATGGGTCTGGTCACCATCCTGCCTATCGTAGCTTTTCAGGAGCCAGCCGGTCACTCCCAGCCATAGGCCCCCAGACAAAAACCTCGGTCCGTTTCCCTGGAAAACAAAAGTAAGCTGCCCTGCTTCTGGATGGCAGATTGCAGGAGCCACTTGGTGTTATCAAACCAGCCCGACTTGGCACTGGTGCCACCTCTGGTCTGGGAACCATCCTGCGTATCGTGTGTTCTAGGGAGCCAGCCGGCCACTCCCAGCCACAGTCCCCCAAACAAAAACAACGGCGCTTTTCCCTGGAAAACAAAACTCGCCTGCCAACTTTTTGATGGCAGATTGCAGGAGCCACTTGGTACTATCAAACCAGCCCAACTTGGCACTGGTGCCACCATGGGTCTGGTCACCATCCTGCCTATCGTAGCTTTTCAGGAGCCAGCCGGTCACTCCCAGCCATAGGTCCCCAGACAAATACCTCGGCCCGTTTCCCTGGCAAACAAAAGTAAGCTGCCCCGCTTCTGGATGGCAGATTGCCGGAGCCACTTGGTACTATCAAACCAGCCCAACTTGACACTGGTGCCACCTTGGCTCTGGGAACCATGCTGCGTAACCCGGATTCTAAGACGACAGGCAGCCACTGCCAGCCACCGGCCTCCAAACAAAATCAACGGCGCTTTTCCCTGGAAAACAAAACTCGCCTGAAAACTTTTAGATGGCAGATTGCAGGGGCCAGTTGGTACCATCAAACCAGCCCAACTTGGCACTGGTGCCACCTTGGGTCTGGGAACCATCCTGCCTATTGTTGCTTTTCAGGAGCCAGCCGGTCACTCCTAGCCCTAGGCCCCCAGTCATAAACCTCGGCCCGTTTCCCTGGTACACAAATGTAAGCTACCCCGCTTCAGGATGGCAGATTGCAGGAGCCACTTTTCACCATCAAACCAGCCCGACGTGGCACTGGTGCCACCTTGGGTCTGGGAACCATCCTGCGTATCGTGTGTTCTAAGGAGCCAGCCGGCCACTCCCACCCACAGACCCCCAAACACAAACAACGGCGCTTTTCCCTGGAAAACAAAACTCTCCTGCCAACTTTTTGATGGCAGATTGCAGGAGCCACTTGGTACTATCAAACCAGCCCAATTTGGCACTGGTGCCACCATGGGTCTGGTCACCATCCTGCCTATCGTAGCTTTTCAGGAGCCAGGCGGTCACTCCCAGCCATAGGCCCCCAGACACAAACCTCGGCCCGTTTCCCTGGCAAACAAAAGTAAGCTGCCCCGCTTCTGCATGGCAGATTGCAGGTGCTATTTAGTACTATCAAACCAGCCCGACTTGGCACTGGTGCCACCTCTGGTCTGGGAACCATCCTGCCTATCGTGGATTTTCAGTGGCCAGACGGCCACTATCAGCCATATGCCCCCAAAAACAAACCACGGCCCTTTTCTCTGGTAAACAACCTCAACTGACCCTCTTCTGGATGGCAAATTTTAGGACGCACTTTGTACTACGAAAACCGCCCGACTTGGCACTGGTGCCACCTTGGGTCAGGGAACCATCCTGCCTATCGTAGCTTTTTAAGGAGCCAGCAGGCCACGCCCAGCCATATAGCCCCAAAAACAAACCACGGACCATTTCTCTTGGAAACAAAAATCCGCTGCCCCGCGTCAGGATGGCAGATTGCAGGAGCCACTTTGCACCATCAAACCACCCCGACTTGGCACTGGTGCCATCTTGGATCTGGGAACCATCCTGCCTATCGTAGCTTTTCAGGAGCCAGCCGGTCACTCCCAGCCATAGGCCCCCAGACACAATCCTCGGACCGTTTCCCTGGCAAACAAAATTAAGCTGCCCCGATTCTGGATGGCAGAGTGCAGGAGCCACTTGGTCGTGTCAAACCAGCCCGACTTGGCACTGGTGCCACCTTGGGTCTGGGAACCATCCTGCGTATCGTGGATTCTAAGGAGCCAGCCGGCCACTCCCAGCCACAGGCCCCCAAACAAAAACAACGGCGCTTTTCCCTGGAAAACAAAACTCGCCTGCCAACATTTTGATGGCAGATTGCAGGAGCCACTTGGTACTATCAAACCAGCCCAACTTGGCACTGCTGCCACCATGGGTCTGGTCACCATCCTGCCTATCGTAGCTTTTCAGGAGCCAGCCGGTCACTCCCAGCCATAGGCCCCCAGACACAAACCTCGGCCCGTTTCCCTGGAAAACAAAAGTAAGCTGCCCCGATTCTGGATGGCAGATTGCAGGAGCCACTTGGTACTATGAAATCAGCCCAACTTGGCACTGGTGCCACCATGGGTCTGGTAAACATCCTGCCTATCGTAGCTTTTCAGGAGCCAGCCGGTCACTCCCTGCCATAGGCCCCCAGACAAAAACCTCGGCCCGTTTCCCTGGCAAACAAAAGTAAGCTGCCCCGCTTTTGGATGGCTGATTGCAGGATGCACTTGGTACTATCAAACCAGCCCGACTTGGCCCTGGTGCCACCTTGGCTCTGGGAACCATGCTGCGTAACGTAGATTCTACGAGGACAGGCGGCCACTCCCTGCCACAGGCCTCTAAACAAAAGCAACGGCGCTTTTCCCTGGAAAACAAAACTCGCCTGCCAACTTTTTGATGGCAGATTGCAGGAGCCACTTGGTACTATCAAACCAGCCCAACTTGGCACTGGTGCCACCATGGGTCTGGTCACCATCCTGCCTATCGTAGCTTTTCAGGAGCCAGCCGGTCACTCCCAGCCATAGGCCCCCAGACAAATACCTCGGCCCGTTTCCCTGGCAAACAAAAGTAAGCTGCCCCGCTTCTGGATGGCAGATTGCAGGAGCCACATGGTACTATCAAACCAGGCCAACATGGCACTGGTGCCACCTTGGCTCTGGGAACCATCCTGCCTATCTTGGATTTTCAGGGGCCAGCCGGCCACTCTCAGCCATATGCCCCCAAACACATACCACGGCCCTTTTCTCTGGCAAACAAAACTCAACTGCCCCTCTTCTGGATGGCAAATTGCAGGACGCACTTGGTACTACGAAAACAGCCCGACTTGGCACTGATGCCACCTTGGGTCAGGGAACAATCCTGCGTATCGATCTTTTTAAGGAGCCAGCCGGCCCCGCCCAGCCATATACCCCCAAAAAACAACCACGGAACTTTTCTCCAGCAAACAAAAATCCGCTGCCCCGCGTCTGAATGGCAGATTTCAGGAGCTATTTAGTATTATAAACCAGCCCGACTTGGCACTGGTGCTACCATGAGTCTGGTAACCATCCTGCCTATCGTAGCTTTTCAGTAGCCAGCCGGTCACTCCCAGCCATAGGCCCCCAGACAAATACCTCGGCCCGTTTCCCTGGCAAACAAAAGTAAGCTGCCCCGCTTCTGGATGGCAGATTGCCGGAGCCACTTGGTACTATCAAACCGGCCCAATTTTGCACTGGTGCCACCTTGGCTCTGGGAACCATCCTACGTATCCTGGGTTCAAAGGAGGCAGCCGGCCACTCCCAGCCACAGGCCTCTAAACAAAAACAACGGCGCTTTTCCCTGGAAAACAAAACTGGCCTGACAACTTTTTGATGGCAGATTGCAGGAGCCACTTGGTACTATCAAACCAGCCCAACTTGGCACTGGTGCCACCATGGGTCTGGTCACCATCCTGCCTATCGTAGCTTTTCAGGAGCCAGCCGGTCACTCCCAGCCATAGGCCCCCTGACAAATACCTCGGCCCGTTTCCCTGGCAAACAAAAGTAAGTTATCCCGCTTCTGGATGGCAGATTGCAGGAGCCACTTTTCAACATCAAACCAGCCCGACTTGGCACTGGTGCCACCTCTGGTCTGGGAACCATCCTGCGTATCGTGGATTCTAAGGAGCCAGCCGGCCACTCCCAGCCACAGGCCCCCAAACACAAACAATGGCGCTTTTCCCTGGATAACAAACTCGCCTGCCAACTTTTTGATGGCAGATTGCAGGAGCCACTTGGTACTATCAAACCAGCCCAACTTGGCACTGGTGCCACCATGGGTCTGGTCACCATCCTGCCTATCGTAGCTTTTCAGGAGCCAGCCGGTCACTCCCAGCCATAGGCCCTGAGACACAAACCTCGGCCCGTTTCCCTGGCAAACAAAAGTAAGCTGTCCCGCTTCTGGATGGCAGATTGCAGGACGCACTTGGTACTATCAAACCAGCCCAACTTGGCACTGGTGCCACCTCTGGTCTGGGAACCATGCCGCGTATCGTGGATTCTAAGGAGCCAGCCGGCCACTCCCAGCCACAGGCCCCCAAACACAAACAACGGCGCTTTTCCCTGGAAAACAAAACTCGCCTGCCAACTTTTTGATGGCAGATTGCAGGAGCCACTTGGTACTATCAAATCAGCCCAACTTGGCACTGGTGCCACCATGGGTCTGGTCACCATCCTGCCTATCGTAGCTTTTCAGGACCTAGCCGGTCACTCCAAGCCATAGGCGCCCAGACACAAAGCTCGGCCCGTTTCCCTGGCAAACAAAAGTAAGCTACCCCGCTTCTGGATGGCAGATTGCAGGAGCCACTTTGCACCATCAAACTAGCCCGACTTGGCACTGGTGCCACCTCAGGTCTGGGAACCATCCTGCGTATCGTTCATTGTAAGGAGCCAGCCGGCCACTCCAGCCACAGGCCCCCAGACACAATCAACGGCGCTTTTCCCTGGAAAACAAAACTCGCCTGCCAACTTTTTGATGGCAGATTGCAGGAGCCACTTGGTACTATCAAATCAGCCCAACTTGGCACTGGTGCCACCATGGGTCTGGTCACCATCCTGCCTATCGTAGTTTTCAGGAGCCAGCCGGTCACTCGCAGCCATATGCCCCCAGACACAATACTCGGCCCGTTTCCCTG
Organism: Melospiza melodia melodia; assembly: GCF_035770615.1. Taxonomy (NCBI): domain Eukaryota; kingdom Metazoa; phylum Chordata; class Aves; order Passeriformes; family Passerellidae; genus Melospiza; species Melospiza melodia. Next base: position 62,073,039 of record NC_086198.1, read on the forward strand.
GCAAACAAAAGTAAGCTACCCCGCTTCTGGATGGCAGATTGCAGGAACCACTTGGTACTATCAAACCAGCCCAACTTGGCACTGGTGCCACCTTGGGTCTGGGAACCATCCTGCGTATCGTGGATTCTAAGCAGCCAGCCGGCCACTCCCTGCCACAGGCACCCAAACACAAACAACGGCGCTTTTCCCTGGAAAACAAAACTCGCCCTCCCACTTTTTGATGGCGGATTGCAGGAGCCACTTGGTACTATCAAACCAGCCCAACTTGGCACTGGTGCCACCATGGGTCTGGTCACCATCCTGCCTATCGTAGCTTTTCAGGACCTAGCAGGTCACTCCCAGCCATAGGCCCCCAGACACAAAGCTCGGCCCGTTTCCCTGGCAAACAAAAGTAAGCTGCCCCGCTTCTGGATGGCAGATTGCCGGAGCCACTTAGTACTATCAAACCAGCCCGACTTGGCACTGGTGCCACCTCTGGTCTGGGAACCATGCTGCGTATCGTGGATTCTAAGGAGCCAGCCGGCCACTCCCAGCCACAGGCCCCCAAACACAAACAACGGCGCTTTTCCCTGGAAAACAAAACTCGCCTGCCAACATTTTGATGGCAGATTGCAGGAGCCACTTGCTACTATCAAATCAGGCCAACTTGGCACTGGTGCCACCATGGGTCTGGTCACCATCCTGCCTATCGTAGCTGTTCAGGCGCCAGCCGGTCACTCCCAGCCATAGGCCCCCAGAGAAAAACCTCGCCCGTTACCCTGGGAAACAAAAGTAAGCTGCCCCGCTTCTGGATGGCAGATTGCAGGAGCCACTTTGCACCATCAAACCAGCCCAACTTGGCACTGGTGCCACCTCTGGTCTGGGAACCATGCCGCGTATCGTGGATTCTAAGGAGCCAGCCGGCCACTCCCAGCCACAGGCCCCCAAACACAAACAACGGCGCTTTTCCCTGGAAAACAAAACTCGCCTGCCAACATTTTGATGGCAGATTGCAGGAGCCACTTGGTACTATCAAATCAGCCCAACTTGGCACTGGTGCCACCATGGGTCTGGTCACCATCCTGCCTATCGTAGCTTTTCAGGACCTAGCCGGTCACTCCAAGCCATAGGCGCCCTGACACAAAGCTCGGCCCGTTTCCCTGGCAAACAAATGTAAGCTGTCCCGCTTCTGGATGGCAGATTGCAGGATCCACTAGGTATTATCAAACCAGCCCAACTTGGCACTGGTGCCACCTCTGGTCTGGGAACCATCCTGCGTATCGTGGATTCTAAGGAGCCAGCCGGCCACTCCAGCCACAGGCCCCCAGACACCATCAAAGGCGCTTTTCCCTGGAAAACAAAACTCGCCTGCCGACTTTTTGATGGCAGATTGCAGGAGCCACTTGGTACTATCAAATCAGCCCAACTTGGTACTGGTGCCACCATGGGTCTGGTCACCATCCTGCCTATCGTAGCTTTTCAGGAGCCAGCCGGTCAATCCCAGCCATAGGCCCCCAGACACAAAGCTCGGCCCGTTTCCCTGGCAAACAAAAGCAAGCTGCCCCGCTTCTGGATGGCATATTGCAGGAGCCACTTTGCACCATCAAACTAGCCCGACTCGGCACTGGTGCAACCTCAGGTCTGGGAACCATGCTGCGTATCGTGGATTCTAATTAGCCATCCGGCCACTCCCAGCCACAGGCCCCCAAACAAAAACAACGGCGCTTTTCCCTGGAAAACAAAACTCGCCTGCCAAATTTTGATGGCAGATTGCAGGAGCCACTTGGTACTATCAAACCAGCCCAACTTGACACTGGTGCCACCATGGGTCTGGTCACCATCCTGCCTATCGTAGCTTTTCAGGAGCCAGCCGGTCAATCCCAGCCATAGGCCCCCAGACACAAACCTCGGCCCGTTTCCCTGGCAAACAAAAGTAAGCTACCCCGCTTCTGGATGGCAGATTGCAGGACGCACTTGGTACTATCAAACCAGCCCAACTTGGCACTGGTGCCACCTTGGGTCTGGGAACCATCCTGCGTATCGTGGATTCTAATTAGCCATCCGTCCACTCCCAGCCACAGGCCCCCAAACAGAAGCAACGGCGCTTTTCCCTGGAAATCAAAACTCGCCTGCCAACATTTTGATGGCAGATTGCCGGAGCCACTTGGTACTATCAAACCAACCCAACTTGACACTGCTGCCACCATGGGTCTGGTCACCATCCTGCCTATCGTAGCATTTCAGGAGCCAGCCGGTCACTCCCAGCCATAGGCCCCCAGACAAAAACCTCGGCCCGTTTCCCTGGCAAACAAAAGTAAGCTGCCCCGCTTCTGGATGGCAGATTGCAGGACGCACTTGGTACTATAAAACCAGCCCAACTTGGCACTGGTGCCACCTCTGGTCTGGGAACCATGCTGCGTATCGTGGATTCTAAGGAGCCAGCCGGCCACTCCCAGCCACAGGCCCCCAAACACAAACAACGGCGCTTTTCCCTGGAAAACAAAACTCGCCTGCCAACTTTTTGATGGCAGATTGCAGGAGCCACTTGGTACTATCAAACCAGCCCAACTTGACACTGGTGCCACCATGGGTCTGGTCACCATCCTGCCTATCGTAGCTTTTCAGGAGCCAGCCGGTCACTCCCAGCCATAGGCCCCCAGACACAAAGCTCGGCCCGTTTCCCTGACAAACAAAAGTAAGCTGTCCCGCTTCTGGATGGCAGATTCCAGGAGCCACTTGGTACTATCAAATCAGCCCAATTTGGCACTGGTGCCACCTCTGGTCTGGGAACCATCCTGCATATCGTGGATTCTAATTAGCCATCCGTCCACTCCCAGCCACAGGCCCCCAAACGCAAACAACGGCGCTTTACCCGGGAAAACAAAACTCGTCTGCCAACTTTTTGATGGCAGATTGCCGGAGCCACTTGGTACTATCAAACCAGCCCACCTTGGCACTGTTGCCACCTTGGGTCTGGGAACCATGCTGCGTATCGTGGATTATAAGGAGCCAGCCGGCCACTCCCTGCCACAGGCCCCCAAACAGAAACAACGGCGCTTTTCCCTGGAAAACATAATTCGCCGGCCAACTATTTGATGGCAGATTGCAGGAGCCACTTGGTACTATCAAATCAGCCCAACTTGGCACTGGTTGCACCTCAGGTCTGGGAACCATCCTGCCTATCGTAGCTTTTCAGGAGCCAGCCGGTCACTCCCAGCCATAGGCGCCCAGACAAAAACCTCGGCCCGTTTCCCTGGCAAACCAAAGTAAGCTGCCCCGCTTCTTGATGGCAGATTGCAGGAACCACTTTTCACCATCAAAGTAGCCCGACTTGGAACTGGTGCCACCTCTGGTCTGGGAACCATGCTGCGTATCGGGGATTCTAAGGAGCCAGCCGGCCACTCCCACCCAAAGGCCCCCAAACACAAACAACGGCGCTTTTCCCTGGAAAACAAAACTCGCCTGCCAACTTTTTGATGGCAGATTGCAGGAGCCACTTGGTACTATCAAACCAGCTCAACTTGGCACTGGTGCCACCATGGGTCTGGTCACCATCCTGCCTATCTTAGCTTTTCAGGACCTAGCCGGTCACTCCCAGCCATAGGCCCGCAGACACAAAGCTCGGCCCGTTTCCCTGGCAAACAAAAGTAAGCTGCCCTGCTTCTGGATGGCAGATTGCAGGAACCACTTGGTACTATCAAACCAGCCCAATTTTGCACTGGTGCCACCTTGGCTCTGGGAACCATCCTACGTATCCTGGGTTCAAAGGAGGCAGCCGGCCACTCCCAGCCACAGGCCTCTAAACAAAAACAACGGCGCTTTTCCCTGGAAAACAAAACTCGCCTGACAACTTTTTGATGGCAGATTGCAGGAGCCACTTGGTACTATCAAACCAGCCCAACTTGGCACTGGTGCCACCATGGGTCTGGTCACCATCCTGCCTATCGTAGCTTTTCAGGAGCCAGCCGCTCACTCCCAGCCATAGGCCCCCAGACAAATATCTCGGCCTGTTTCCCTGGCAAACAAAAGTAAGCTGCCCCGCTTCTGGATGGCAGATTGCAGGAGCCACATGGTACTATCAAACCAGGCCAACATGGCACTGGTGCCACCTTGGTTCTGGGAACCATCCTGCCTATCGTGGATTTTCAGGGGCCAGCCGGCCACTCTCAACCATATGCCCCCAAACATATACCACGGCCCTTTTCTCTGGCAAACAAAACTCAACTGCCCCTCTTCTGGATGGCAAATTGCAGGACGCACTTGGTACTACGAAAACAGCCCGACTTGGCACTGATGCCACCTTGGGTCAGGGAACAATCCTGCGTATCGAGCTTTTTAAGGAGCCAGCCGGCCACGTCCAGCCATATACCCCCAAAAAAAAACCACGGAACTTTACTCCAGCAAACAAAAATCCGCTGCCCCGCGTCTGGATGGCAGATTGCAGGAGCTATTTAGTATTATCAAACCAGCCCGACTTGGCACTGGTGCCACCATGAGTCTGGTAAACATCCTGCCTATCGTAGCTTTTCAGCAGCCAGCCAGTCACTCTCAGCCATAGGCCCCCAGACAAATACCTCGGCCCGTTTCCCTGGGAAACAAAAGTAAGCTGTCCCGCTTCTGGATGGCAGATTGCAGGAGCCACTTTGCACCATCAAACCAGCCCGACTTGGCACTGGTGCCACCTCTGGTCTGGGAACCATGCCGCGTATCGTGGATTCTAAGGAGCCAGCCGGCCACTCCCAGCCACAGGCCCCCAAACACAAACAACGGCGCTTTTCCCTGGATAACAAACTCGCCTGCCAACTTTTTGATGGCAGATTGCAGGAGCCACTTGGTACTATCAAACCAGCCCAACTTGGCACTGGTGCCACCATGGGTCTGGTCACCATCCTGCCTATCGTAGCTTTTCAGGAGCCAGCCGGTCACTCCCAGCCATAGGCCCCCAGACAAAAACCTCGGCCCGTTTCCCTGGCAAACAAAAGTAAGCTGCCCCGCTTCTGGATGGCAGATTGCAGGACGCACTTGGTACTATCAAACCAGCCCAACTTGGCACTGGTGCCACCTCTGGTCTGGGAACCATGCCGCGTATCGTGGATTCTAAGGAGCCAGCCGGCCACTCCCAGCCACAGGCCGCCAAACACAAACAACGGCGCTTTTCCCTGGAAAACAAAACTGGCCTGCCAACTTTTTGATGGCAGATTGCAGGAGCCACTTGGTACTATCAAATCAGCCCAACTTGGCACTGGTGCCACCATGGGTCTGGTCACCATCCTGCCTATCGTAGCTTTTCAGGACCTAGCCGGTCACTCCAAGCCATAGGCGCCGAGACACAATACTCGGCCCGTTTCCCTGGCAAACAAAAGTAAGCTACCCCGCTTCTGGATGGCATATTGCAGGAGCCACTTTGCACCATCAAACTAGCCCGACTTGGCACTGGTGCCACCTCAGGTCTGGGAACCATGCTGCGTATCGTTCATTGTAAGGAGCCAGCCGGCCACTCCAGCCACAGGCCCCCAGACACAATCAACGGCGCTTTTCCCTGGAAAACAAAACTCGCCTGCCAAGTTTTTGATGGCAGATTGCAGGAGCCACTTGGTACTATCAAATCAGCCCAACTTGGCACTGGTGCCACCATGGGTCTGGTCACCATCCTGCCTATCGTAGTTTTCAGGAGCCAGCCGGTCACTCGCAGCCATAGGCCCCCAGACACAATACTCGGCCCGTTTCCCTGGCAAAAAAAAGTAAGCTACCCCGCTTCTGGATGGCAGATTGCAGGAACCACTTGGTACTATCAAACCAGCCCAATTTGGCACTGGTGCCACCATGGGTCTGGTAAACCTCCTGCCTATCGTAGCTTTTCAGGAGCCAGACGGTCACTCCCTGCCATAGGCCCCCAGACACAAACCTCGGCCCGTTTCCCTGGCAAACAAAAGTAAACTGCCCCGCTTTTGGATGGCAGATTGCAGGATGCATTTGGTACTATCAAACCTGCCCGACTTGCCCCTCGTGCCACCTTGGCTCTGGGAACCATGCTGCGTAACGTAGATTCTACGAGGACAGGCGGCCACTCCCAGCCACAGGCCTCTAAACAAAAACAACGGCGCTTTTCCCTGGAAAACAAAACTCGCCTGCCAACTTTTTGATGGCAGATTGCAGGAGCCACTTGGTACTATCAAACCAGCCCAACTTGGTACTGGTTCCACTTTGGGTCTGGTCACCATCCTGCCTATCGTAGCTTTTCAGGAGCCAGCCGCTCACTCCCAGCCATAGGCCCCCAGACAAATATCTCGGCCCGTTTCCCTGGCAAACAAAAGTAAGCTGCCCCGCTTCTGGATGGCAGATTGCAGGAGCCACATGGTACTATCAAACCAGGCCAACATGGCACTGGTGCCACCTTGGCTCTGGGAACCATCCTGCCTATCGTGGATTTTCAGGGGCCAGCCGGCCACTCTCAGCCATATGCCCCCAAACACATACCACGGCCCTTTGCTCTGGCAAACAAAACTCAGCTGCCCCTCTTCTGGATGGCAAATTGCAGGACGCACTTGGTACTACGAAAACAGCCCGACTTGGCACTGATGCCACCTTGGGTCAGGGAACAATCCTGCGTATCGATCTTTTTAAGGAGCCAGCCGGCCACGTCCAGCCATATACCCCCAAAAAAAAACCACGGAACTTTTCTCCAGCAAACAAAAATCCGCTGCCCCGCGTCTGAATGGCAGATTTCAGGAGCTATTTAGTATTATCAAACCAGCCCGACTTGGCACTGGTGCCACCATGAGTCTGGTAACCATCCTGCCTATCGTAGCTTTTCAGTAGCCAGCCGGTCACTCCCAGCCATAGGCCCCCAGACAAATACCTCAGCCCGTTTCCCTGGGAAACAAAAGTAAGCTGTCCCGCTTCTGGATGGCAGATTGCAGGAGCCACTTGGTATTATCAAACCAGCCCAACTTGGCACTGGTGCCACTTTGGCTCTGGGAACCATCCTGCGTATCCTGGGTTCAAAGGAGGCAGCCGGCCACTCCCAGCCACAGGCCTCTAAACAAGAACAACGGCGCTTTTCCCTGGAAAACAAAACTCGCCTGACAACTTTTTGATGGCAGATTGCAGGAGCCACTTGGTACTATCAAACCAGCCCAACTTGGCACTGGTGCCACCATGGGTCTGGTCACCATCCTGCCTATCGTAGCTTTTCAGGAGCCAGCCGCTCACTCCCAGCCATAGGCCCCCAGACAAATATCTCGGCCCGTTTCCCTGGCAAACAAAAGTAAGCAGCCCCGCTTCTGGATGGCAGATTGCAGGAGCCACATGGTACTATCAAACCAGGCCAACATGGCACTGGTGCCACCTTGGTTCTGGGAACCATCCTGCCTATCGTGGATTTTCAGGGGCCAGCCGGCCACTCTCAACCATATGCCCCCAAACATATACCACGGCCCTTTGCTCTGGCAAACAAAACTCAACTGCCCCTATTCTGGATGGCAAATTGCAGGACGCACTTGGTACTACGAAAACAGCCCGACTTGGCACTGATGCCACCTTGGGTCAGGGAACAATCCTGCGTATCGAGCTTTTTAAGGAGCCAGCCGGCCACGTCCAGCCATATACCCCCAAAAAAAAACCACGGAACTTTTCTCCAGCAAACAAAAATCCGCTGCCCCGCGTCTGGATGGCAGATTGCAGGAGCTATTTAGTATTATCAAACCAGCCCGACTTGGCACTGGTGCCACCATGAGTCTGGTAACCATCCTGCCTATCGTAGCTTTTCAGTAGCCAGCCAGTCACTCCCAGCCATAGGCCCCCAGACAAATACCTCGGCCCGTTTCCCTGGGAAACAAAAGTAAGCTGTCCCGCTTCTGGATGGCAGATTGCAGGAGCCACTTGGTACTATCAAACCAGCCCAACTTGGCACTGGCGCCACCTTGGCTCTGGGAACCATCCTGCGTATCCTGGGTTCAAAGGAGGCAGCCGGCCACTCCCAGCCACAGGCCTCCAAACACAAACAACGGCGCTTTTCCCTGGAAAACAAAACTGGCCTGCCAACATTTTGATGGCAGATTGCAGGAGCCACTTGGTACTATCAAACCAGCCCAACTTGGCACTGGTGCCACCATGGGTCTGGTCACCATCCTGCCTATCGTAGCTTTTCAGGCGCCAGCCGGTGCTCCCAGCCATTGGCCCCCAGTCACAAACCTCGGCCCGTTTCCCTGGCAAACAAAAGTAAGCTACCCCGCTTCTGGATGGCAGATTGCAGGAGCCACTTTGCACCATCAAACCAGCCCGACTTGGCACTGGTGCCACCTCTGGTCTGGGAACCATCCTGCGTATCGTGGATTCTAAGGAGCCAGCCGGCCACTCCCAGCCACAGGCCCCCAAACACAAACAACGGCGATTTTCCCTGGATAACAAACTCGCCTGCCAACTTTTTGATGGCAGATTGCAGGAGCCACTTGGTACTATCAAACCAGCCCAACTTGGCACTGGTGCCACCATGGGTCTGGTCACCATCCTGCCTATCGTAGCTTTTCAGGAGCCAGCCGGTCACTCCCAGCCATAGGCCCCCAGACAAAAACCTCGGCCCGTTTCCCTGGCAAACAAAAGTAAGCTGCCCCGCTTCTGGATGGCAGATTGCAGGACGCACTTGGTACTATCAAACCAGCCCAACTTGGCACTGGTGCCACCTCTGGTCTGGGAACCATGCCGCGTATCGTGGATTCTAAGGAGCCAGCCGGCCACTCCCAGCCACAGGCCCCCAAACACAAACAACGGCGCTTTTCCCTGGAAAACAAAACTCGCCTGCCAACTTTTTGATGGCAGATTGCAGGAGCCACTTGGTACTATCAAATCAGCCCAACTTGGCACTGGTGCCACCATGGGTCTGGTCACCATCCTGCCTATCGTAGCTTTTCAGGACCTAGCCGGTCACTCCAAGCCATAGGCGCCCAGACACAAAGCTCGGCCCGTTTCCCTGGCAAACAAAAGTAAGCTACCCCGCTTCTGGATGGCAGACTGCAGGAACCACTTTGCACCATCAAACTAGCCCGACTTGGCACTGGTGCCACCTCAGGTCTGGGAACCATCCTGCGTATCGTTCATTGTAAGGAGCCAGCCGGCCACTCCAGCCACAGGCCCCCAGACACAATCAACGGCGCTTTTCCCTGGAAAACAAAACTCGCCTGCCAACATTTTGATGGCAGATTGCAGGAGCCACTTGCTACTATCAAATCAGCCCAACTTGGCACTGGTGCCACCATGGGTCTGGTCACCATCCTGCCTATCGTAGTTTTCAGGAGCCAGCCGGTCACTCGCAGCCATAGGCCCCCAGACACAATACTCGGCCCGTTTCCCTGGCAAAAAAAAGTAAGCTACCCCGCTTCTGGATGGCAGATTGCAGGAACCACTTGGTACTATCAAACCAGCCCAACTTGGCACTGGTGCCACCTTGGGTCTGGGAACCATCCTGCGTATCGTGGATTCTAAGCAGCCAGCCGGCCACTCCCTGCCACAGGCACCCAAACACAAACAACGGCGCTTTTCCCTGGAAAACAAAACTCGCCCTCCCATATTTTGATGGCGGATTGCAGGAGCCACTTGGTACTATCAAACCAGCCCAACTTGGCACTGGTGCCACCATGGGTCTGGTCACCATCCTGCCTATCGTAGCTTTTCAGGACCTAGCAGGTCACTCCCAGCCATAGGCGCCCAGACACAAAGCTCGGCCCGTTTCCCTGGCAAACAAAAGTAAGCTGCCCCGCTTCTGGATGGCAGATTGCCGGAGCCACTTGGTACTATCAAACCAGCCCGACTTGGCACTGGTGCCACCTCTGGTCTGGGAACCATGCTGCGTATCGTGGATTCTAAGGAGCCAGCCGGCCACTCCCAGCCACAGGCCCCCAAACACAAACAACGGCGCTTTTCCCTGGAAAACAAAACTCGCCTGACAACTTTTTGATGGCAGATTGCAGGAGCCACTTGCTACTATCAAATCAGCCCAACTTGGCACTGGTGCCACCATGGGTCTGGTCACCATCCTGCCTATCGTAGCTGTTCAGGCGCCAGCCGGTCACTCCCAGCCATAGGCCCCCAGAGAAAAACCTCGGTCCGTTTCCCTGGGAAACAAAAGTAAGCTGCCCCGCTTCTGGATGGCAGATTGCAGGAGCCACTTTGCACCATCAAACCAGCCCAACTTGGCACTGGTGCCACCTCTGGTCTGGGAACCATGCCGCGTATCGTGGATTCTAAGGAGCCAGCCGGCCACTCCCAGCCACAGGCCCCCAAACACAAACAACGGCGCTTTTCCCTGGAAAACAAAACTCGCCCTCCCAATTTTTGATGGCAGATTGCAGGAGCCACTTGGTACTATCAAATCAGCCCAACTTGGCACTGGTGCCACCATGGGTCTGGTCACCATCCTGCCTATCGTAGCTTTTCAGGACCTAGCCGGTCACTCCAAGCCATAGGCGCCCAGACACAAACCTCGGCCCGTTTCCCTGGCAAACAAATGTAAGCTGTCCCGCTTCTGGATGGCAGATTGCAGGATCCACTAGGTATTATCAAACCAGCCCGACTTGGCACTGGTGCCACCTCTGGTCTGGGAACCATCCTGCGTATCGTGGATTCTAAGCAGCCAGCCGGCCACTCCCAGCCACAGGCCCCCAAACACAAACAACGGCGCTTTTCCCTGGAAAACAAAACTCGCCTGCCAACATTTTGATGGCAGATTGCAGGAGCCACTTGGTACTATCAAACCAGCCCAACTTGGCACTGGTGCCACCATGGGTCTGCTCACCATCCTGCCTATCGTAGCTTTTCAGGAGCCAGCCGGTCACTCCAAGCCATAGGCCCCCAGACAAAAACCTCGGCACGTTTCCCTGGCAAAGAAAAGTAAGCTGCCCCGCTTCTGGATGGCAGATTGCAGGAGCCACTTTGCACCATCAAACTACCCAGACTTGGCACTTGTGCCACCTCTGGTCTGGGAACCATCCTGCGTATCGTGGATTCTAAGGAGCCAGCCGGCTACTCCAAGCCACAGGCCCCCAAACACAAACAACGGCGCTTTTCCCTGGAAAACAAAACTCGCCTGCCAAATTTTGATGGCAGATTGCAGGAGCCACTTGGTACTATCAAACCAGCCCAACTTGGCACTGGTGCCACCATGGGTCTGGTCACCATCCTGCCTATCTTAGCTTTTCAGGTCCTAGCCGGTCACTCCCAGCCATAGGCCCCCAGACACAAAGCTCGACCCGTTTCCCTGGCAAACAAATATAAGCAGCCCCGCTTCTGGATGGCAAATTGCAGGAGCCACTTGGTACTATCAAACCAGCCCAACTTGGCACTGGTGCCACCTTGGGTCTGGGAACCATCCTGCGTATCGTGGATTCTAAGGAGCCAGCCGGTCACTCCCAGCCACAGGCCCCCAAACACAAACAACGGCGCTTTTCCCTGGAATACAAAACCCGCCTGCCAACATTTTGATGGCAGATTGCAGGAGCCACTTGGTACTATCAAATCAGCCCAACTCGGCACTGGTGCCACCATGGGTCTGGTCACCATCCTGCCAATCATAGCTTTTCAGGAGCCAGCCGGTCCCTCTCTGCCATAGGGCCCCAGAGAAATCCTCGGCCAGTTTCCCTGGCAAAAAAAAGTAACCTACCCCGCTTCTGGATGGCAGATTGCAGGAGCCACTTTACACCATCAAACTAGCCCGACTTGGCACTGGTGCCACCTCAGGTCTGGGAACCATCCTGCGTATCGTGGATTCTAAGGAGCCAGCCGGCCACTCCAGCCACAGGCCCCCAGACACAATCAACGGCGCTTTTCCCTGGAAAACAAAACTCGCCTGCCGACTTTTTCATGGCAGATTGCAGGAGCCACTTGGTACTATCAAATCAGCCCAACTTGGCACTGGTGCCACCATGGGTCTGGTCACCATCCTGCCTATCGTAGCTTTTCAGGAGCCAGCCGGTCACTCCCAGCCATAGGCCCCCAGACACAAAGCTCGGCCCGTTTCCCTGGCAAACAAAAGCAAGCTGCCCCGCTTCTGGATGGCATATTGCAGGAGCGACATTGCACCATCAAACTAGCCCGACTCGGCACTGGTGCCACCTCAGGTCTGGGAACCATGCTGCGTATCGTGGATTCTAATTAGCCATCCGGCCACTCCTACCCACAGGCCCCCAAACAAAAACAACGGCGCTTTTCCCTGGAAAACAAAACTCGCCTGCCAAATTTTGATGGCAGATTGCAGGAGCCACTTGGTACTATCAAACCAGCCCAACTTGACACTGGTTCCACCATGGGTCTGGTCACCATCCTGCCTATCGTAGCTTTTCAGGAGCCAGCCGGTCAATCCCAGCCATAGGCCCCCAGACACAAAGCTCGGCCCGTTTCCCTGGCAAACAAAAGTAAGCTACCCCGCTTCTGGATGGCAGATTGCAGGACGCACTTGGTACTATCAAACCAGCCCAACTTGGCACTGGTGCCACCTTGGGTCTGGGAACCATCCTGCGTATCGTGGATTCTAATTAGCCATCCGTCCACTCCCAGCCACAGGCCCCCAAACAGAAACAACGGCGCTTTTCCCTGGAAATCAAAACTCGCCTGCCAACATTTTGATGGCAGATTGCCAGAGCCACTTGGTACTATCAAACCAGCCCAACCTTACACTGGTGCCACCATGGGTCTGGTCACCATCCTGCCTATCGTAGCATTTCAGGAGCCAGCCGGTCACTCCCAGCCATAGGCCCCCAGACAAAAACCTTGGCCCGTTTCCCTGGCAAACAAAAGTAAGTTATCCCGCTACTGCATGGCAGATTGCAGGAGCCACTTTTCACCATCAAACCAGCCCGACTTGGCACTGGTGCCACCTCAGGTCTGGGAACCATGCTGCGTATCGTGGATTCTAAGGAGCCAGCCGGCCACTCCCAGCCACAGGCCCCCAAACACAAACAACGGCGCATTTCCCTGGATAACAAACTCGCCTGCCAACATTTTGATGGCAGATTGCAGGAGCCACTTGGTACTATCAAACCAGCCCAACTTGGCACTGGTGCCACCATGGGTCTGGTCACCATCCTGCCTATCGTAGCTTTTCAGGAGCCAGCCGGTCACTCCCAGCCATAGGCCCCCAGACAAAAACCTCGGCCCGTTTCCCTGGCAAAAAAAAGTAAGCTGCCCCGCTTCTGGATGGCAGATTTCAGGACGCACTTGGTACTGTAAAACCAGCCCAACTTGGCACTGGTGCCACCTCTGGTCTGGGAACCATGCTGCGTATCGTGGATTCTAAGGAGCCAGCCGGCCACTCCCAGCCACAGGCCCCCAAACAAAAACAACGGCGCTTTTCCCTGGAAAACAAAACTCGCCTGCCAACTTTTTGATGGCAGATTGCAGGAGCCACTTGGTACTATCAAACCAGCCCAAATTGACACTGGTGCCACCATGGGTCTGGTCACCATCCTGCCTATCGTAGCTTTTCAGGAGCCAGCCGGTCACTCCCAGCCATAGGCCCCCAGACACAAAGCTCGGCCCGTTTCCCTGACAAACAAAAGTAAGCTGTCCCGCTTCTGGATGGCAGATTCCAGGAGCCACTTGGTACTATCAAATCAGCCCAATTTGGCACTGGTGCCACCTCTGGTCTGGGAACCATCCTGCATATCGTGGATTCTAATTAGCCATCCGTCCACTCCCAGCCACAGGCCCCCAAACGCAAACCGGCGCTTTACCCTGGAAAACAAAACTCGTCTGCCAACTTTTTGATGGCAGATTGCCGGAGCCACTTGGTACTATCAAACCAGCCCAACTTGGCACTGTTGCCACCTTGGGTCTGGGAACCATGCTGCGTATCGTGGATTATAAGGAGCCAGCCGGCCACTCCCTGCCACAGGCCCCCAAACAGAAACAACGGCGCTTTTCCCTGGAAAACATAATTCGCCGGCCAACTATTTGATGGCAGATTGCAGGAGCCACTTGGTACTATCAAATCAGCCCAACTTGGCACTGGTTGCACCTCAGGTCTGGGAACCATCCTGCCTATCGTAGCTTTTCAGGACCTCGCCGGTCACTCCCAGCCATAGGCGCCCAGACACAAAGCTCGGCCCGTTTCCCTGGCAAACCAAAGTAAGCTGCCCCGCTTCTTGATGGCAGATTGCAGGAACCACTTTTCACCATCAAAGTAGCCCGACTTGGAACTGGTGCCACCTCTGGTCTGGGAACCATGCTGCGTATCGTGGATTCTAAGGAGCCAGCCGGCCACTCCCAGCCACAGGCCCCCAAACGCAAACAACGGCGCTTTTCCCTGGAAAACAAAACTCGCCTGCCAACTTTTTGATGGCAGATTGCAGGAGCCACTTGCTACTATCAATTCAGCCCAACTTGGCACTGGTGCCACCATGGGTCTGGTCACCATCCTGCCTATCGTAGCTTTTCAGGAGCCAGCCAGTCACTCCCAGCCATAGGCCCCCAGACAAAAACCTCGGCCCGTTTCCCTGGCAAACAAAAGTAAGCTGCCCTGATTCTGCATGGCAGATTGCAGGAACCACTTGGTATTATAAAACCAGCCCGACTTGGCACTGGTGCCACCTCTGGTCTGGGAACCATGCTGCGTATCGGGGATTCTAAGGAGCCAGCCGGCCACTCCCACCCAAAGGCCCCCAAACACAAACAACGGCGCTTTTCCCTGGAAAACAAAACTCGCCTGCCAACTTTTTGATGGCAGATTGCAGGAGCCACTTGGTACTATCAAACCAGCTCAACTTGGCACTGGTGCCACCATGGGTCTGGTCACCATCCTGCCTATCGTAGCTTTTCAGGACCTAGCCGGTCACTCCCAGCCATAGGCCCGCAGACACAAAGCTCGGCCCGTTTCCCTGGCAAACAAAAGTAAGCTGCCCTGCTTCTGGATGGCAGATTGCAGGAACCACTTGGTACTATCAAACCAGCCCAATTTTGCACTGGTGCCACCTTGGCTCTGGGAACCATCCTACGTATCCTGGGTTCAAAGGAGGCAGCCGGCCACTCCCAGCCACAGGCCTCCAAACAAAAACAACGGCGCTTTTCCCTGGAAAACAAAACTCGCCTGACAACTTTTTGATGGCAGATTGCAGGAGCCACTTGGTACTATCAAACCAGCCCAACTTGGCACTGGTGCCACCATGGGTCTGGTCACCATCCTGCCTATCGTAGCTTTTCAGGAGCCAGCCGGTCACTCCCAGCCATAGACCCCCAGACACAAACCTCGGCCCGTTTCCCTGGAAAACAAAAGTAAGCTGCTCCGATTCTGGATGGCAGATTGCAGGAGCCACTTGGTACTATCAAATCAGCCCAACTTGGCACTGGTGCCACCATGGGTCTGGTAAACCTCCTGCCTATCGTAGCTTTTCAGGAGCCAGACGGTCACTCCCTGCCATAGGCCCCCAGACACAAACCTCGGCCCGTTTCCCTGGAAAACAAAAGTAAACTGCCCCGCTTTTGGATGGCAGATTGCAGGATGCATTTGGTACTATCAAACCTGCCCGACTTGGCCCTCGTGCCACCTTGGCTCTGGGAACCATGCTGCGTAACGTAGATTCTACGAGGACAGGCGGCCACTCCCAGCCACAGGCCTCTAAACAAGAACAACGGCGCTTTTCCCTGGAAAACAAAACTCGCCTGCCAACTTTTTGATGGCAGATTGCAGGAGCCACTTGGTACTATCAAACCAGCCCAACTTGGCACTGGTGCCACCATGGGTCTGGTCACCATCCTGCCTATCGTAGCTTTTCAGGAGCCAGCCGCTCACTCCCAGCCATAGGCCCCCAGACAAATATCTCGGCCCGTTTCCCTGGCAAACAAAAGTAAGCAGCCCCGCTTCTGGATGGCAGATTGCAGGAGCCACATGGTACTATCAAACCAGGCCAACATGGCACTGGTGCCACCTTGGTTCTGGGAACCATCCTGCCTATCGTGGATTTTCAGGGGCCAGCCGGCCACTCTCAACCATATGCCCCCTAACATATACCACGGCCCTTTTCTCTGGCAAACAAAACTCAACTGCCCCTCTTCTGGATGGCAAATTGCAGGACGCACTTGGTACTACGAAAACAGCCCGACTTGGCACTGATGCCACCTTGGGTCAGGGAACAATCCTGCGTATCGAGCTTTTTAAGGAGCCAGCCGGCCACGTCCAGCCATATACCCCCAAAAAAAAACCACGGAACTTTTCTCCAGCAAACAAAAATCCGCTGCCCCGCTTCTGGATGGCAGATTGCAGGAGCTATTTAGTATTATCAAACCAGCCCAACTTGGCACTGGTGCCACCTTGGGTCTGGGAACCATCCTGCGTATCGTGGATTCTAAGCAGTCAGCCGGCCACTCCCAGCCACAGGCCCCCAAACACAAACAACGGCGCTTTTCCCTGGAAAACAAAACTCGCCTGCCAACTTTTTGATGGCAGATTGCAGGAGCCACTTGGTACTATCAAATCAGCCCAACTTGGCACTGGTGCCACCATGGGTCTGGTCACCATCCTGCCTATCGTAGCTTTTCAGGACCTAGCCGGTCACTCCAAGCCATAGGCGCCCAGACACAAAGCTCGGCCCGTTTCCCTGGCAAACAAATGTAAGCTGTCCCGCTTCTGGATGGCAGATTGCAGGACGCACTTGGTACTATAAAACCAGCCCAACTTGGCACTGGTGCCACCTCTGGTCTGGGAACCATGCTGCGTATCGTGGATTCTAAGGAGCCAGCCGGCCACTCCCAGCCACAGGCCCCCAAACACAAACAACGGCGCTTTTCCCTGGAAAACAAAACTCGCCTGCCAACTTTTTGATGGCAGATTGCAGGAGCCACTTGGTACTATCAAACCAGCCCAACTTGACACTGGTGCCACCATGGGTCTGGTCACCATCCTGCCTATCGTAGCTTTTCAGGAGCCAGACGGTCACTCCCAGCCATAGGCCCCCAGACACAAAGCTCGGCCCGTTTCCCTGACAAACAAAAGTAAGCTGTCCCGCTTCTGGATGGCAGATTCCAGGAGCCACTTGGTACTATCAAATCAGCCCAATTTGGCACTGGTGCCACCTCTGGTCTGGGAACCATCCTGCATATCGTGGATTCTAATTAGCCATCCGTCCACTCCCAGCCACAGGCCCCCAAACGCAAACAACGGCGCTTTACCCTGGAAAACAAAACTCGTCTGCCAACTTTTTGATGGCAGATTGCCGGAGCCACTTGGTACTATCAAACCAGCCCACCTTGGCACTGTTGCCACCTTGGGTCTGGGAACCATGCTGCGTATCGTGGATTATAAGGAGCCAGCCGGCCACTCCCTGCCACAGGCCCCCAAACAGAAACAACGGCGCTTTTCCCTGGAAAACATAATTCGCCGGCCAACTATTTGATGGCAGATTGCAGGAGCCACTTGGTACTATCAAATCAGCCCAACTTGGCACTGGTTGCACCTCAGGTCTGGGAACCATCCTGCCTATCGTAGCTTTTCAGGAGCCAGCCGGTCACTCCCAGCCATAGGCGCCCAGACAAAAACCTCGGCCCGTTTCCCTGGCAAACCAAAGTAAGCTGCCCCGCTTCTTGATGGCAGATTGCAGGAACCACTTTTCACCATCAAAGTAGCCCGACTTGGAACTGGTGCCACCTCTGGTCTGGGAACCATGCTGCGTATCGTGGATTCTAAGGAGCCAGCCGGCCACTCCCAGCCACAGGCCCCCAAACACAAACAACGGCGCTTTTCCCTGGAAAACAAAACTCGCCTGCCAACTTTTTGATGGCAGATTGCAGGAGCCACTTGCTACTATCAAATCAGCCCAACTTGGCACTGGTGCCACCATGGGTCTGGTCACCATCCTGCCTATCGTAGCTTTTCAGGAGCCAGCCGGTCACTCCCAGCCATAGGCCCCCAGACAAAAACCTCGGCCCGTTTCCCTGGCAAACAAAAGTAAGCTGCCCCGCTTCTGCATGGCAGATTGCAGGAACCACTTGGTATTATAAAACCAGCCCGACTTGGCACTGGTGCCACCTCTGGTCTGGGAACCATGCTGCGTATCGGGGATTCTAAGGAGCCAGCCGGCCACTCCCACCCAAAGGCCCCCAAACACAAACAACGGCGCTTTTCCCTGGAAAACAAAACTCGCCTGCCAACTTTTTGATGGCAGATTGCAGGAGCCACTTGGTACTATCAAACCAGCTCAACTTGGCACTGGTGCCACCATGGGTCTGGTCACCATCCTGCCTATCTTAGCTTTTCAGGACCTAGCCGGTCACTCCCAGCCATAGGCCCGCAGACACAAAGCTCGGCCCGTTTCCCTGGCAAACAAAAGTAAGCTGCCCTGCTTCTGGATGGCAGATTGCAGGAACCACTTGGTACTATCAAACCAGCCCAATTTTGCACTGGTGCCACCTTGGCTCTGGGAACCATCCTACGTATCCTGGGTTCAAAGGAGGCAGCCGGCCACTCCCAGCCACAGGCCTCTAAACAAAAACAACGGCGCTTTTCCCTGGAAAACAAAACTCGCCTGCCAACTTTTTGATGGCAGATTGCAGGAGCCACTTGGTACTATCAAACCAGCCCAACTTGGCACTGGTGCCACCATGGGTCTGGTCACCATCCTGCCTATCGTAGCTTTTCAGGAGCCAGCCGGTCACTCCCAGCCATAGACCCCCAGACACAAACCTCGGCCCGTTTCCCTGGCAAACAAAAGTAAGCTGCTCCGATTCTGGATGGCAGATTGCAGGAGCCACTTGGTACTATCAAATCAGCCCAACTTGGCACTGGTGCCACCATGGGTCTGGTAAACCTCCTGCCTATCGTAGCTTTTCAGGAGCCAGCCGGTCACTCCCAGCCATAGGCCCCCAGACACAAACCTCGGCCCGTTTCCCTGGCAAACAAAAGTAAACTGCCCCGCTTTTGGATGGCAGATTGCAGGATGCATTTGGTACTATCAAACCTGCCCGACTTGGCCCTCGTGCCACCTTGGCTCTGGGAACCATGCTGCGTAACGTAGATTCTACGAGGACAGGTGGCCACTCCCAGCCACAGGCCTCTAAACAAAAACAACGGCGCTTTTCCCTGGAAAACAAAACTCGCCTGCCAACTTTTTGATGGCAGATTGCAGGAGCCACTTGGTACTATCAAACCAGCCCAACTTGGTACTGGTTCCACTTTGGGTCTGGTCACCATCCTGCCTATCGTAGCTTTTCAGGAGCCAGCCGGTCACTCCCAGCCTTAGGCCCCCAGACAAATATCTCGGCCCGTTTCCCTGGCAAACAAAAGTAAGCTGCCCCGCTTCTGGATGGCAGATTGCAGGAGCCACATGGTACTATCAAACCAGGCCAACATGGCACTGGTGCCACCTTGGCTCTGGGAACCATCCTGCCTATCGTGGATTTTCAGGGGCCAGCCGGCCACTCTCAGCCATATGCCCCCAAACACATACCACGGCCCTTTGCTCTGGCAAACAAAACTCAACTGCCCCTCTTCTGGATGGCAAATTGCAGGACGCACTTGCTACTACGAAAACAGCCCGACTTGGCACTGATGCCACCTTGGGTCAGGGAACAATCCTGCGTATCGATCTTTTTAAGGAGCCAGCCGGCCACGTCCAGCCATATACCCCCAAAAAAAAACCACGGAACTTTTCTCCAGCAAACAAAAATCCGCTGCCCCGCGTCTGAATGGCAGATTTCAGGAGCTATTTAGTATTATCAAACCAGCCCGACTTGGCTCTGGTGCCACCATGAGTCTGGTAACCATCCTGCCTATCGTAGCTTTTCAGTAGCCAGCCGGTCACTCCCAGCCATAGGCCCCCAGACAAATACCTCAGCCCGTTTCCCTGGGAAACAAAAGTAAGCTGTCCCGCTTCTGGATGGCAGATTGCAGGAGCCACTTGGTATTATCAAACCAGCCCAACTTGGCACTGGTGCCACTTTGGCTCTGGGAACCATCCTGCGTATCCTGGGTTCAAAGGAGGCAGCCGGCCACTCCCAGCCACAGGCCTCTAAACAAGAACAACGGCGCTTTTCCCTGGAAAACAAAACTCGCCTGCCAACTTTTTGATGGCAGATTGCAGGAGCCACTTGGTACTATCAAACCAGCCCAACTTGGCACTGGTGCCACCATGGGTCTGGTCACCATCCTGCCTATCGTAGCTTTTCAGGAGCCAGCCGCTCACTCCCAGCCAGAGGCCCCCAGACAAATATCTCGGCCTGTTTCCCTGGCAAACAAAAGTAAGCAGCCCCGCTTCTGGATGGCAGATTGCAGGAGCCACATGGTACTATCAAACCAGGCCAACATGGCACTGGTGCCACCTTGGTTCTGGGAACCATCCTGCCTATCGTGGATTTTCAGGGGCCAGCCGGCCACTCTCAACCATATGCCCCCAAACATATACCACGGCCGTTTTCTCTGGCAAACAAAACTCAACTGCCCCTCTTCTGGATGGCAAATTGCAGGACGCACTTGGTACTACGAAAACAGCCCGACTTGGCACTGATGCCACCTTGGGTCAGGGAACAATCCTGCGTATCGAGCTTTTTAAGGAGCCAGCCGGCCACGTCCAGCCATATACCCCCAAAAAAAAACCACGGAACTTTACTCCAGCAAACAAAAATCCGCTGCCCCGCGTCTGGATGGCAGATTGCAGGAGCTATTTAGTATTATCAAACCAGCCCGACTTGGCACTGGTGCCACCATGAGTCTGGTAAACATCCTGCCTATCGTAGCTTTTCAGCAGCCAGCCAGTCACTCTCAGCCATAGGCCCCCAGACAAATACCTCGGCCCGTTTCCCTGGGAAACAAAAGTAAGCTGTCCCGCTTCTGGATGGCAGATTGCAGGAGCCACTTGGTACTATCAAACCAGCCCAACTTGGCACTGGCGCCACCTTGGCTCTGGGAACCATCCTGCGTATCCTGGGTTCAAAGGAGGCAGCCGGCCACTCCCAGCCACAGGCCTCCAAACACAAACAACGGCGCTTTTCCCTGGAAAACAAAACTGGCCTGCCAACTTTTTGATGGCAGATTGCAGGAGCCACTTGGTACTATCAAACCAGCCCAACTTGGCACTGGTGCCACCATGGGTCTGGTCACCATCCTGCCTATCGTAGCTTTTCAGGCGCCAGCCGGTGCTTCCAGCCATTGGCCCCCAGTCACAAACCTCGGCCCGTTTCCCTGGCAAACAAAAGTAAGCTACCCCGCTTCTGGATGGCAGATTGCAGGAGCCACTTTGCACCATCAAACCAGCCCGACTTGGCACTGGTGCCACCTCTGGTCTGGGAACCATCCTGCGTATCGTGGATTCTAAGGAGCCAGCCGGCCACTCCCAGCCACAGGCCCCCAAACACAAACAACGGAGCTTTTCCCTGGATAACAAACTCGCCTGCCAACTTTTTGATGGCAGATTGCAGGAGCCACTTGGTACTATCAAACCAGCCCAACTTGGCACTGGTGCCACCATGGGTCTGGTCACCATCCTGCCTATCGTAGCTTTTCAGGAGCCAGCCGGTCACTCCCAGCCATAGGCCCCCAGACAAAAACCTCGGCCCGTTTCCCTGGCAAACAAAAGTAAGCTACCCCGCTTCTGGATGGCAGATTGCAGGACGCACTTGGTACTATCAAACCAGCCCAACTTGGCACTGGTGCCACCTCTGGTCTGGGAACCATGCCGCGTATCGTGGATTCTAAGGAGCCAGCCGGCCACTCCCAGCCACAGGCCCCCAAACACAAACAACTGCGCTTTTCCCTGGAAAACAAAACTCGCCTGCCAACTTTTTGATGGCAGATTGCAGGAGCCACTTGGTACTATCAAATCAGCCCAACTTGGCACTGGTGCCACCATGGGTCTGGTCACCATCCTGCCTATCGTAGCTTTTCAGGACCTAGCCGGTCACTCCAAGCCATAGGCGCCCAGACACAAAGCTCGGCCCGTTTCCCTGGCAAACAAAAGTAAGCTACCCCGCTTCTGGATGGCAGATTGCAGGAGCCACTTTGCACCATCAAACTAGCCCGACTTGGCACTGGTGCCACCTCAGGTCTGGGAACCATGCTGCGTATCGTTCATTGTAAGGAGCCAGCCGGCCACTCCAGCCACAGGCCCCCAGACACAATCAACGGCGCTTTTCCCTGGAAAACAAAACTCGCCTGCCAAGTTTTTGATGGCAGATTGCAGGAGCCACTTGGTACTATCAAATCAGCCCAACTTGGCACTGGTGCCACCATGGGTCTGGTCACCATCCTGCCTATCGTAGTTTTCAGGAGCCAGCCGGTCACTCGCAGCCATAGGCCCCCAGACACAATACTCGGCCCGTTTCCCTGGCAAAAAAAAGTAAGCTACCCCGCTTCTGGATGGCAGATTGCAGGAACCACTTGGTACTATCAAACCAGCCCAACTTGGCACTGGTGCCACCATGGGTCTGGTAAACCTCCTGCCTATCGTAGCTTTTCAGGAGCCAGACGGTCACTCCCTGCCATAGGCCCCCAGACACAAACCTCGGCCCGTTTCCCTGGCAAACAAAAGTAAACTGCCCCGCTTTTGGATGGCAGATTGCAGGATGCATTTGGTACTATCAAACCTGCCCGACTTGGCCCTCGTGCCACCTTGGCTCTGGGAACCATGCTGCGTAACGTAGACTCTACGAGGACAGGCGGCCACTCCCAGCCACAGGCCTCTAAACCAAAACAACGGCGCTTTTCCCTGGAAAACAAAACTCGCCTGCCAACTTTTTGATGGCAGATTGCAGGAGCCACTTGGTACTATCAAACCAGCCCAACTTGGTACTGGTTCCACTTTGGGTCTGGTCACCATCCTGCCTATCGTAGCTTTTCAGGAGCCAGCCGGTCACTCCCAGCCATAGGCCCCCAGACAAATATCTCGGCCCGTTTCCCTGGCAAACAAAAGTAAGCTGCCCCGCTTCTGGATGGCAGATTGCAGGAGCCACATGGTACTATCAAACCAGGCCAACATGGCACTGGTGCCACCTTGGCTCTGGGAACCATCCTGCCTATCGTGGATTTTCAGGGGCCAGCCGGCCACTCTCAGCCTTATGCCCCCAAACACATACCACGGCCCTTTGCTCTGGCAAACAAAACTCAACTGCCCCTCTTCTGGATGGCAAATTGCAGGACGCACTTGGTACTACGAAAACAGCCCGACTTGGCACTGATGCCACCTTGGGTCAGGGAACAATCCTGCGTATCGATCTTTTTAAGGAGCCAGCCGGCCACGTCCAGCCATATACCCCCAAAAAAAAACCACGGAACTTTTCTCCAGCAAACAAAAATCCGCTGCCCCGCGTCTGAATGGCAGATTTCAGGAGCTATTTAGTATTATCAAACCAGCCCGACTTGGCACTGGTGCCACCATGAGTCTGGTAACCATCCTGCCTATCGTAGCTTTTCAGTAGCCAGCCGGTCACTCCCAGCCATAGGCCCCCAGACAAATACCTCAGCCCGTTTCCCTGGGAAACAAAAGTAAGCTGTCCCGCTTCTGGATGGCAGATTGCAGGAGCCACTTGGTATTATCAAACCAGCCCAACTTGGCACTGGTGCCACTTTGGCTCTGGGAACCATCCTGCGTATCCTGGGTTCAAAGGAGGCAGCCGGCCACTCCCAGCCACAGGCCTCTAAACAAGAACAACGGCGCTTTTCCCTGGAAAACAAAACTCGCCTGCCAACTTTTTGATGGCAGATTGCAGGAGCCACTTGGTACTATCAAACCAGCCCAACTTGGCACTGGTGCCACCATGGGTCTGGTCACCATCCTGCCTATCGTAGCTTTTCAGGAGCCAGCCGCTCACTCCCAGCCATAGGCCCCCAGACAAATATCTCGGCCCGTTTCCCTGGCAAACAAAAGTAAGCAGCCCCGCTTCTGGATGGCAGATTGCAGGAGCCACATGGTACTATCAAACCAGGCCAACATGGCACTGGTGCCACCTTGGTTCTGGGAACCATCCTGCCTATCGTGGATTTTCAGGGGCCAGCCGGCCACTCTCAACCATATGCCCCCAAACATATACCACGGCCCTTTTCTCTGGCAAACAAAACTCAACTGCCCCTCTTCTGGATGGCAAATTGCAGGACGCACTTGGTACTACGAAAACAGCCCGACTTGGCACTGATGCCACCTTGGGTCAGGGAACAATCCTGCGTATCGATCTTTTTAAGGAGCCAGCCGGCCACGTCCAGCCATATACCCCCAAAAAAAAACCACGGAACTTTTCTCCAGCAAACAAAAATCCGCTGCCCCGCGTCTGGATGGCAGATTGCAGGAGCTATTTAGTATTATCAAACCAGCCCGACTTGGCACTGGTGCCACCATGAGTCTGGTAACCATCCTGCCTATCGTAGCTTTTCAGTAGCCAGCCAGTCACTCCCAGCCATAGGCCCCCAGACAAATACCTCGGCCCGTTTCCCTGGGAAACAAAAGTAAGCTGTCCCGCTTCTGGATGGCAGATTGCAGGAGCCACTTGGTACTATCAAACCAGCCCAACTTGGCACTGGCGCCACCTTGGCTCTGGGAACCATCCTGCGTATCCTGGGTTCAAAGGAGGCAGCCGGCCACTCCCAGCCACAGGCCTCCAAACACAAACAACGGCGCTTTTCCCTGGAAAACAAAACTGGCCTGCCAACTTTTTGATGGCAGATTGCAGGAGCCACTTGGTACTATCAAACCAGCCCAACTTGGCACTGGTGCCACCATGGGTCTGGTCACCATCCTGCCTATCGTAGCTTTTCAGGCGCCAGCCGGTGCTCCCAGCCATTGGCCCCCAGTCACAAACCTCGGCCCGTTTCCCTGGCAAACAAAAGTAAGCTACCCCGCTTCTGGATGGCAGATTGCAGGAGCCACTTTGCACCATCAAACCAGCCCGACTTGGCACTGGTGCCACCTCTGGTCTGGGAACCATCCTGCGTATCGTGGATTCTAAGGAGCCAGCCCGCCACTCCCAGCCACAGGCCCCCAAACACAAACAACGGCGCTTTTCCCTGGATAACAAACTCGCCTGCCAACTTTTTGATGGCAGATTGCAGGAGCCACTTGGTACTATCAAACCAGCCCAACTTGGCACTGGTGCCACCATGGGTCTGGTCACCATCCTGCCTATCGTAGCTTTTCAGGAGCCAGCCGGTCACTCCCAGCCATAGGCCCCCAGACAAAAACCTCGGCCCGTTTCCCTGGCAAACAAAAGTAAGCTGCCCCGCTTCTGGATGGCAGATTGCAGGACGCACTTGGTACTATCAAACCAGCCCAACTTGGCACTGGTGCCACCTCTGGTCTGGGAACCATGCCGCGTATCGTGGATTCTAAGGAGCCAGCCGGCCACTCCCAGCCACAGGCCCCCAAACACAAACAACGGCGCTTTTCCCTGGAAAACAAAACTCGCCTGCCAACTTTTTGATGGCAGATTGCAGGAGCCACTTGGTACTATCAAATCAGCCCAACTTGGCACTGGTGCCACCATGGGTCTGGTCACCATCCTGCCTATCGTAGCTTTTCAGGACCTAGCCGGTCACTCCAAGCCATAGGCGCCCAGACACAAAGCTCGGCCCGTTTCCCTGGCAAACAAAAGTAAGCTACCCCGCTTCTGGATGGCAGATTGCAGGAGCCACTTTGCACCATCAAACTAGCCCGACTTGGCACTGGTGCCACCTCAGGTCTGGGAACCATGCTGCGTATCGTTCATTGTAAGGAGCCAGCCGGCCACTCCAGCCACAGGCCCCCAGACACAATCAACGGCGCTTTTCCCTGGAAAACAAAACTCGCCTGCCAAGTTTTTGATGGCAGATTGCAGGAGCCACTTGGTACTATCAAATCAGCCCAACTTGGCACTGGTGCCACCATGGGTCTGGTCACCATCCTGCCTATCGTAGTTTTCAGGAGCCAGCCGGTCACTCGCAGCCATAGGCCCCCAGACACAATACTCGGCCCGTTTCCCTGGCAAAAAAATGTAAGCTACCCCGCTTCTGGATGGCAGATTGCAGGAACCACTTGGTACTATCAAACCAGCCCAACTTGGCACTGGTGCCACCATGGGTCTGGTAAACCTCCTGCCTATCGTAGCTTTTCAGGAGCCAGACGGTCACTCCCTGCCATAGGCCCCCAGACACAAACCTCGGCCCGTTTCCCTGGCAAACAAAAGTAAACTGCCCCGCTTTTGGATGGCAGATTGCAGGATGCATTTGGTACTATCAAACCTGCCCGACTTGGCCCTCGTGCCACCTTGGCTCTGGGAACCATGCTGCGTAACGTAGATTCTACGAGGACAGGCGGCCACTCCCAGCCACAGGCCTCTAAACAAAAACAACGGCGCTTTTCCCTGGAAAACAAAACTCGCCTGCCAACATTTTGATGGCAGATTGCAGGAGCCACTTGGTACTATCAAACCAGCCCAACTTGGTACTGGTTCCACTTTGGGTCTGGTCACCATCCTGCCTATCGTAGCTTTTCAGGAGCCAGCCGGTCACTCCCAGCCATAGGCCCCCAGACAAATATCTCGGCCCGTTTCCCTGGCAAACAAAAGTAAGCTGCCCCGCTTCTGGATGGCAGATTGCAGGAGCCACATGGTACTATCAAACCAGGCCAACATGGCACTGGTGCCACCTTGGCTCTGGGAACCATCCTGCCTATCGTGGATTTTCAGGGGCCAGCCGGCCACTCTCAGCCATATGCCCCCAAACACATACCACGGCCCTTTGCTCTGGCAAACAAAACTCAACTGCCCCTCTTCTGGATGGCAAATTGCAGGACGCACTTGCTACTACGAAAACAGCCCGACTTGGCACTGATGCCACCTTGGGTCAGGGAACAATCCTGCGTATCGATCTTTTTAAGGAGCCAGCCGGCCACGTCCAGCCATATACCCCCAAAAAAAAACCACGGAACTTTTCTCCAGCAAACAAAAATCCGCTGCCCCGCGTCTGAATGGCAGATTTCAGGAGCTATTTAGTATTATCAAACCAGCCCGACTTGGCACTGGTGCCACCATGAGTCTGGTAACCATCCTGCCTATCGTAGCTTTTCAGTAGCCAGCCGGTCACTCCCAGCCATAGGCCCCCAGACAAATACCTCAGCCCGTTTCCCTGGGAAACAAAAGTAAGCTGTCCCGCTTCTGGATGGCAGATTGCAGGAGCCACTTGGTATTATCAAACCAGCCCAACTTGGCACTGGTGCCACTTTGGCTCTGGGAACCATCCTGCGTATCCTGGGTTCAAAGGAGGCAGCCGGCCACTCCCAGCCACAGGCCTCTAAACAAGAACAACGGCGCTTTTCCCTGGAAAACAAAACTCGCCTGACAACTTTTTGATGGCAGATTGCAGGAGCCACTTGGTACTATCAAACCAGCCCAACTTGGCACTGGTGCCACCATGGGTCTGGTCACCATCCTGCCTATCGTAGCTTTTCAGGAGCCAGCCGGTCACTCCCAGCCATAGGCCCCCAGACAAATATCTCGGCCCGTTTCCCTGGCAAACAAAAGTAAGCAGCCCCGCTTCTGGATGGCAGATTGCAGGAGCCACATGGTACTATCAAACCAGGCCAACATGGCACTGGTGCCACCTTGGTTCTGGGAACCATCCTGCCTATCGTGGATTTTCAGGGGCCAGCCGGCCACTCTCAACCATATGCCCCCAAACATATACCACGGCCCTTTGCTCTGGCAAACAAAACTCAACTGCCCCTCTTCTGGATGGCAAATTGCAGGACGCACTTGGTACTACGAAAACAGCCCGACTTGGCACTGATGCCACCTTGGGTCAGGGAACAATCCTGCGTATCGATCTTTTTAAGGAGCCAGCCGGCCACGTCCAGCCATATACCCCCAAAAAAAAACCACGGAACTTTTCTCCAGCAAACAAAAATCCGCTGCCCCGCGTCTGGATGGCAGATTGCAGGAGCTATTTAGTATTATCAAACCAGCCCGACGTGGCACTGGTGCCACCATGAGTCTGGTAACCATCCTGCCTATCGTAGCTTTTCAGTAGCCAGCCAGTCACTCCCAGCCATAGGCCCCCAGACAAATACCTCGGCCCGTTTCCCTGGGAAACAAAAGTAAGCTGTCCCGCTTCTGGATGGCAGATTGCAGGAGCCACTTGGTACTATCAAACCAGCCCAACTTGGCACTGGCGCCACCTTGGCTCTGGGAACCATCCTGCGTATCCTGGGTTCAAAGGAGGCAGCCGGCCACTCCCAGCCACAGGCCTCCAAACACAAACAACGGCGCTTTTCCCTGGAAAACAAAACTGGCCTGCCAACATTTTGATGGCAGATTGCAGGAGCCACTTGGTACTATCAAACCAGCCCAACTTGGCACTGGTGCCACCATGGGTCTGGTCACCATCCTGCCTATCGTAGCTTTTCAGGCGCCAGCCGGTGCTCCCAGCCATTGGCCCCCAGTCACAAACCTCGGCCCGTTTCCCTGGCAAACAAAAGTAAGCTACCTCGCTTCTGGATGGCAGATTGCAGGAGCCACTTTGCACCATCAAACCAGCCCGACTTGGCACTGGTGCCACCTCTGGTCTGGGAACCATCCTGCGTATCGTGGATTCTAAGGAGCCAGCCGGCCACTCCCAGCCACAGGCCCCCAAACACAAACAACGGCGATTTTCCCTGGATAACAAACTCGCCTGCCAACTTTTTGATGGCAGATTGCAGGAGCCACTTGGTACTATCAAACCAGCCCAACTTGGCACTGGTGCCACCATGGGTCTGGTCACCATCCTGCCTATCGTAGCTTTTCAGGAGCCAGCCGGTCACTCCCAGCCATAGGCCCCCAGACAAAAACCTCGGCCCGTTTCCCTGGCAAACAAAAGTAAGCTGCCCCGCTTCTGGATGGCAGATTGCAGGACGCACTTGGTACTATCAAACCAGCCCAACTTGGCACTGGTGCCACCTCTGGTCTGGGAACCATGCCGCGTATCGTGGATTCTAAGGAGCCAGCCGGCCACTCCCAGCCACAGGCCCCCAAACACAAACAACGGCGCTTTTCCCTGGAAAACAAAACTCGCCTGCCAACTTTTTGATGGCAGATTGCAGGAGCCACTTGGTACTATCAAATCAGCCCAACTTGGCACTGGTGCCACCATGGGTCTGGTCACCATCCTGCCTATCGTAGCTTTTCAGGACCTAGCCGGTCACTCCAAGCCATAGGCGCCCAGACACAAAGCTCGGCCCGTTTCCCTGGCAAACAAAAGTAAGCTACCCCGCTTCTGGATGGCAGATTGCAGGAGCCACTTTGCACCATCAAACTAGCCCGACTTGGCACTGGTGCCACCTCAGGTCTGGGAACCATGCTGCGTATCGTTCATTGTAAGGAGCCAGCCGGCCACTCCAGCCACAGGCCCCCAGACACAATCAACGGCGCTTTTCCCTGGAAAACAAAACTCGCCTGCCAAGTTTTTGATGGCAGATTGCAGGAGCCACTTGGTACTATCAAATCAGCCCAACTTGGCACTGGTGCCACCATGGGTCTGGTCACCATCCTGCCTATCGTAGTTTTCAGGAGCCAGCCGGTCACTCGCAGCCATAGGCCCCCAGACACAATACTCGGCCCGTTTCCCTGGCAAAAAAAAGTAAGCTACCCCGCTTCTGGATGGCAGATTGCAGGAACCACTTGGTACTATCAAACCAGCCCAACTTGGCACTGGTGCCACCATGGGTCTGGTAAACCTCCTGCCTATCGTAGCTTTTCAGGAGCCAGACGGTCACTCCCTGCCATAGGCCCCCAGACACAAACCTCGGCCCGTTTCCCTGGCAAACAAAAGTAAACTGCCCCGCTTTTGGATGGCAGATTGCAGGATGCATTTGGTACTATCAAACCTGCCCGACTTGGCCCTCGTGCCACCTTGGCTCTGGGAACCATGCTGCGTAACGTAGATTCTACGAGGACAGGCGGCCACTCCCAGCCACAGGCCTCTAAACAAAAACAACGGCGCTTTTCCCTGGAAAACAAAACTCGCCTGCCAACTTTTTGATGGCAGATTGCAGGAGCCACTTGGTACTATCAAACCAGCCCAACTTGGTACTGGTTCCACTTTGGGTCTGGTCACCATCCTGCCTATCGTAGCTTTTCAGGAGCCAGCCGGTCACTCCCAGCCATAGGCCCCCAGACAAATATCTCGGCCCGTTTCCCTGGCAAACAAAAGTAAGCTGCCCCGCTTCTGGATGGCAGATTGCAGGAGCCACATGGTACTATCAAACCAGGCCAACATGGCACTGGTGCCACCTTGGCTCTGGGAACCATCCTGCCTATCGTGGATTTTCAGGGGCCAGCCGGCCACTCTCAGCCTTATGCCCCCAAACACATACCACGGCCCTTTGCTCTGGCAAACAAAACTCAACTGCCCCTCTTCTGGATGGCAAATTGCAGGACGCACTTGGTACTACGAAAACAGCCCGACTTGGCACTGATGCCACCTTGGGTCAGGGAACAATCCTGCGTATCGAGCTTTTTAAGGAGCCAGCCGGCCACGTCCAGCCATATACCCCCAAAAAAAAACCACGGAACTTTTCTCCAGCAAACAAAAATCCGCTGCCCCGCGTCTGAATGGCAGATTTCAGGAGCTATTTAGTATTATCAAACCAGCCCGACTTGGCACTGGTGCCACCATGAGTCTGGTAACCATCCTGCCTATCGTAGCTTTTCAGTAGCCAGCCGGTCACTCCCAGCCATAGGCCCCCAGACAAATACCTCAGCCCGTTTCCCTGGGAAACAAAAGTAAGCTGTCCCGCTTCTGGATGGCAGATTGCAGGAGCCACTTGGTATTATCAAACCAGCCCAACTTGGCACTGGTGCCACTTTGGCTCTGGGAACCATCCTGCGTATCCTGGGTTCAAAGGAGGCAGCCGGCCACTCCCAGCCACAGGCCTCTAAACAAGAACAATGGCGCTTTTCCCTGGAAAACAAAACTCGCCTGCCAACTTTTTGATGGCAGATTGCAGGAGCCACTTGGTACTATCAAACCAGCCCAACTTGGCACTGGTGCCACCATGGGTCTGGTCACCATCCTGCCTATCGTAGCTTTTCAGGAGCCAGCCGGTCACTCCCAGCCATAGGCCCCCAGACAAATATCTCGGCCCGTTTCCCTGGCAAACAAAAGTAAGCTGCCCCGCTTCTGGATGGCAGATTGCAGGAGCCACATGGTACTATCAAACCAGGCCAACATGGCACTGGTGCCACCTTGGTTCTGGGAACCATCCTGCCTATCGTGGATTTTCAGGGGCCAGCCGGCCACTCTCAACCATATGCCCCCAAACATATACCACGGCCCTTTGCTCTGGCAAACAAAACTCAACTGCCCCTCTTCTGGATGGCAAATTGCAGGACGCACTTGCTACTACGAAAACAGCCCGACTTGGCACTGATGCCACCTTGGGTCAGGGAACAATCCTGCGTATCGAGCTTTTTAAGGAGCCAGCCGGCCACGTCCAGCCATATACCCCCAAAAAAAAACCACGGAACTTTTCTCCAGCAAACAAAAATCCGCTGCCCCGCGTCTGGATGGCAGATTGCAGGAGCTATTTAGTATTATCAAACCAGCCCGACTTGGCACTGGTGCCACCATGAGTCTGGTAACCATCCTGCCTATCGTAGCTTTTCAGTAGCCAGCCAGTCACTCCCAGCCATAGGCCCCCAGACAAATACCTCGGCCCGTTTCCCTGGGAAACAAAAGTAAGCTGTCCCGCTTCTGGATGGCAGATTGCAGGAGCCACTTGGTACTATCAAACCAGCCCAACTTGGCACTGGCGCCACCTTGGCTCTGGGAACCATCCTGCGTATCCTGGGTTCAAAGGAGGCAGCCGGCCACTCCCAGCCACAGGCCTCCAAACAAAAACAACGGCGCTTTTCCCTGGAAAACAAAACTGGCCTGCCAACTTTTTGATGGCAGATTGCAGGAGCCACTTGGTACTATCAAACCAGCCCAACTTGGCACTGGTGCCACCATGGGTCTGGTCACCATCCTGCCTATCGTAGCTTTTCAGGCGCCAGCCGGTGCTCCCAGCCATTGGCCCCCAGTCACAAACCTCGGCCCGTTTCCCTGGCAAACAAAAGTAAGCTACCCCGCTTCTGGATGGCAGATTGCAGGAGCCACTTTGCACCATCAAACCAGCCCGACTTGGCACTGGTGCCACCTCTGGTCTGGGAACCATCCTGCGTATCGTGGATTCTAAGGAGCCAGCCGGCCACTCCCAGCCACAGGCCCCCAAACACAAACAACGGCGCTTTTCCCTGGATAACAAACTCGCCTGCCAACTTTTTGATGGCAGATTGCAGGAGCCACTTGGTACTATCAAACCAGCCCAACTTGGCACTGGTGCCACCATGGGTCTGGTCACCATCCTGCCTATCGTAGCTTTTCAGGAGCCAGCCGGTCACTCCCAGCCATAGGCCCCCAGACAAAAACCTCGGCCCGTTTCCCTGGCAAACAAAAGTAAGCTGCCCCGCTTCTGGATGGCAGATTGCAGGACGCACTTGGTACTATCAAACCAGCCCAACTTGGCACTGGTGCCACCTCTGGTCTGGGAACCATGCCGCGTATCGTGGATTCTAAGGAGCCAGCCGGCCACTCCCAGCCACAGGCCCCCAAACACAAACAACGGCGCTTTTCCCTGGAAAACAAAACTCGCCTGCCAACTTTTTGATGGCAGATTGCAGGAGCCACTTGGTACTATCAAATCAGCCCAACTTGGCACTGGTGCCACCATGGGTCTGGTCACCATCCTGCCTATCGTAGCTTTTCAGGACCTAGCCGGTCACTCCAAGCCATAGGCGCCCAGACACAAAGCTCGGCCCGTTTCCCTGGCAAACAAAAGTAAGCTACCCCGCTTCTGGATGGCAGATTGCAGGAGCCACTTTGCACCATCAAACTAGCCCGACTTGGCACTGGTGCCACCTCAGGTCTGGGAACCATGCTGCGTATCGTTCATTGTAAGGAGCCAGCCGGCCACTCCAGCCACAGGCCCCCAGACACAATCAACGGCGCTTTTCCCTGGAAAACAAAACTCGCCTGCCAAGTTTTTGATGGCAGATTGCAGGAGCCACTTGGTACTATCAAATCAGCCCAACTTGGCACTGGTGCCACCATGGGTCTGGTCACCATCCTGCCTATCGTAGTTTTCAGGAGCCAGCCGGTCACTCGCAGCCATAGGCCCCCAGACACAATACTCGGCCCGTTTCCCTGGCAAAAAAATGTAAGCTACCCCGCTTCTGGATGGCAGATTGCAGGAACCACTTGGTACTATCAAACCAGCCCAACTTGGCACTGGTGCCACCATGGGTCTGGTAAACCTCCTGCCTATCGTAGCTTTTCAGGAGCCAGACGGTCACTCCCTGCCATAGGCCCCCAGACACAAACCTCGGCCCGTTTCCCTGGCAAACAAAAGTAAACTGCCCCGCTTTTGGATGGCAGATTGCAGGATGCATTTGGTACTATCAAACCTGCCCGACTTGGCCCTCGTGCCACCTTGGCTCTGGGAACCATGCTGCGTAACGTAGATTCTACGAGGACAGGCGGCCACTCCCAGCCACAGGCCTCTAAACAAAAACAACGGCGCTTTTCCCTGGAAAACAAAACTCGCCTGCCAACTTTTTGATGGCAGATTGCAGGAGCCACTTGGTACTATCAAACCAGCCCAACTTGGTACTGGTTCCACTTTGGGTCTGGTCACCATCCTGCCTATCGTAGCTTTTCAGGAGCCAGCCGGTCACTCCCAGCCATAGGCCCCCAGACAAATATCTCGGCCCGTTTCCCTGGCAAACAAAAGTAAGCTGCCCCGCTTCTGGATGGCAGATTGCAGGAGCCACATGGTACTATCAAACCAGGCCAACATGGCACTGGTGCCACCTTGGCTCTGGGAACCATCCTGCCTATCGTGGATTTTCAGGGGCCAGCCGGCCACTCTCAGCCATATGCCCCCAAACACATACCACGGCCCTTTGCTCTGGCAAACAAAACTCAACTGCCCCTCTTCTGGATGGCAAATTGCAGGACGCACTTGGTACTACGAAAACAGCCCGACTTGGCACTGATGCCACCTTGGGTCAGGGAACAATCCTGCGTATCGATCTTTTTAAGGAGCCAGCCGGCCACGTCCAGCCATATACCCCCAAAAAAAAACCACGTAACTTTTCTCCAGCAAACAAAAATCCGCTGCCCCGCGTCTGAATGGCAGATTTCAGGAGCTATTTAATATTATCAAACCAGCCCGACTTGGCACTGGTGCCACCATGAGTCTGGTAACCATCCTGCCTATCGTAGCTTTTCAGTAGCCAGCCGGTCACTCCCAGCCATAGGCCCCCAGACAAATACCTCAGCCCGTTTCCCTGGGAAACAAAAGTAAGCTGTCCCGCTTCTGGATGGCAGATTGCAGGAGCCACTTGGTATTATCAAACCAGCCCAACTTGGCACTGGTGCCACTTTGGCTCTGGGAACCATCCTGCGTATCCTGGGTTCAAAGGAGGCAGCCGGCCACTCCCAGCCACAGGCCTCTAAACAAGAACAACGGCGCTTTTCCCTGGAAAACAAAACTCGCCTGACAACTTTTTGATGGCAGATTGCAGGAGCCACTTGGTACTATCAAACCAGCCCAACTTGGCACTGGTGCCACCATGGGTCTGGTCACCATCCTGCCTATCGTAGCTTTTCAGGAGCCAGCCGGTCACTCCCAGCCATAGGCCCCCAGACAAATATCTCGGCCCGTTTCCCTGGCAAACAAAAGTAAGCAGCCCCGCTTCTGGATGGCAGATTGCAGGAGCCACATGGTACTATCAAACCAGGCCAACATGGCACTGGTGCCACCTTGGTTCTGGGAACCATCCTGCCTATCGTGGATTTTCAGGGGCCAGCCGGCCACTCTCAACCATATGCCCCCAAACATATACCACGGCCCTTTGCTCTGGCAAACAAAACTCAACTGCCCCTCTTCTGGATGGCAAATTGCAGGACGCACTTGGTACTACGAAAACAGCCCGACTTGGCACTGATGCCACCTTGGGTCAGGGAACAATCCTGCGTATCGAGCTTTTTAAGGAGCCAGCCGGCCACGTCCAGCCATATACCCCCAAAAAAAAACCACGGAACTTTTCTCCAGCAAACAAAAATCCGCTGCCCCGCGTCTGGATGGCAGATTGCAGGAGCTATTTAGTATTATCAAACCAGCCCGACTTGGCACTGGTGCCACCATGAGTCTGGTAACCATCCTGCCTATCGTAGCTTTTCAGTAGCCAGCCAGTCACTCCCAGCCATAGGCCCCCAGACAAATACCTCGGCCCGTTTCCCTGGGAAACAAAAGTAAGCTGTCCCGCTTCTGGATGGCAGATTGCAGGAGCCACTTGGTACTATCAAACCAGCCCAACTTGGCACTGGCGCCACCTTGGCTCTGGGAACCATCCTGCGTATCCTGGGTTCAAAGGAGGCAGCCGGCCACTCCCAGCCACAGGCCTCCAAACACAAACAACGGCGCTTTTCCCTGGAAAACAAAACTGGCCTGCCAACATTTTGATGGCAGATTGCAGGAGCCACTTGGTACTATCAAACCAGCCCAACTTGGCACTGGTGCCACCATGGGTCTGGTCACCATCCTGCCTATCGTAGCTTTTCAGGCGCCAGCCGGTGCTCCCAGCCATTGGCCCCCAGTCACAAACCTCGGCCCGTTTCCCTGGCAAACAAAAGTAAGCTACCCCGCTTCTGGATGGCAGATTGCAGGAGCCACTTTGCACCATCAAACCAGCCCGATTTGGCACTGGTGCCACCTCTGGTCTGGGAACCATCCTGCGTATCGTGGATTCTAAGGAGCCAGCCGGCCACTCCCAGCCACAGGCCCCCAAACACAAACAACGGCGATTTTCCCTGGATAACAAACTCGCCTGCCAACTTTTTGATGGCAGATTGCAGGAGCCACTTGGTACTATCAAACCAGCCCGACTTGGCACTGGTGCCACCATGGGTCTGGTCACCATCCTGCCTATCGTAGCTTTTCAGGAGCCAGCCGCTCACTCCCAGCCATAGGCCCCCAGACAAAAACCTCGGCCCGTTTCCCTGGCAAACAAAAGTAAGCTGCCCCACTTCTGGATGGCAGATTGCAGGACGCACTTGGTACTATCAAACCAGCCCAACTTGGCACTGGTGCCACCTCTGGTCTGGGAACCATGCCGCGTATCGTGGATTCTAAGGAGCCAGCCGGCCACTCCCAGCCACAGGCCCCCAAACACAAACAACGGCGCTTTTCCCTGGAAAACAAAACTCGCCTGCCAACATTTTGATGGCAGATTGCAGGAGCCACTTGGTACTATCAAACCAGCCCAACTTGGCACTGGTGCCACCATGGGTCTGGTCACCATCCTGCCTATCGTAGCTTTTCAGGCGCCAGCCGGTGCTCCCAGCCATTGGCCCCCAGTCACAAACCTCGGCCCGTTTCCCTGGCAAACAAAAGTAAGCTGCCCCGCTTCTGGATGGCAGATTGCAGGAGCCACTTTGCACCATCAAACCAGCCCGACTTGGCACTGGTGCCACCTCTGGTCTGGGAACCATCCTGCGTATCGTGGATTCTAAGGAGCCAGCTGGCCACTCCCAGCCACAGGCCCCCAAACACAAACAACGGCGATTTTCCCTGGATAACAAACTCGCCTGCCAACTTTTTGATGGCAGATTGCAGGAGCCACTTGGTACTATCAAACCAGCCCAACTTGGCACTGGTGCCACCATGGGTCTGGTCACCATCCTGCCTATCGTAGCTTTTCAGGAGCCAGCCGGTCACTCCCAGCCATAGGCCCCCAGACAAAAACCTCGGCCCGTTTCCCTGGCAAACAAAAGTAAGCTGCCCCGCTTCTGGATGGCAGATTGCAGGACGCACTTGGTACTATCAAACCAGCCCAACTTGGCACTGGTGCCACCTCTGGTCTGGGAACCATGCCGCGTATCGTGGATTCTAAGGAGCCAGCCGGCCACTCCCAGCCACAGGCCCCCAAACACAAACAACGGCGCTTTTCCCTGGAAAACAAAACTCGCCTGCCAACTTTTTGATGGCAGATTGCAGGAGCCACTTGGTACTATCAAATCAGCCCAACTTGGCACTGGTGCCACCATGGGTCTGGTCACCATCCTGCCTATCGTACCTTTTCAGGACCTAGCCGGTCACTCCAAGCCATAGGCGCCCAGACACAAAGCTCGGCCCGTTTCCCTGGCAAACAAAAGTAAGCTACCCCGCTTCTGGATGGCAGATTGCAGGAACCACTTTGCACCATCAAACTAGCCCGACTTGGCACTGGTGCCACCTCAGGTCTGGGAACCATCCTGCGTATCGTTCATTGTAAGGAGCCAGCCGGCCACTCCAGCCACAGGACCCCAGACACAATCAACGGCGCTTTTCCCTGGAAAACAAAACTCGCCTGCCAACATTTTGATGGCAGATTGCAGGAGCCAAAAGCTACTATCAAATCAGCCCAACTTGGCACTGGTGCCACCATGGGTCTGGTCACCATCCTGCCTATCGTAGTTTTCAGGAGCCAGCCGGTCACTCGCAGCCATAGGCCCCCAGACACAATACTCGGCCCGTTTCCCTGGCAAAAAAAAGTAAGCTACCCCGCTTCTGGATGGCAGATTGCAGGAACCACTTGGTACTATCAAACCAGCCCAACTTGGCACTGGTGCCACCTTGGGTCTGGGAACCATCCTGCGTATCGTGGATTCTAAGCAGCCAGCCGGCCACTCCCTGCCACAGGCACCCAAACACAAACAACGGCGCTTTTCCCTGGAAAACAAAACTCGCCCTCCCACTTTTTGATGGCGGATTGCAGGAGCCACTTGGTACTATCAAACCAGCCCAACTTGGCACTGGTGCCACCATGGGTCTGGTCACCATCCTGCCTATCGTAGCTTTTCAGGACCTAGCAGGTCACTCCCAGCCATAGGCGCCCAGACACAAAGCTCGGCCCGTTTCCCTGGCAAACAAAAGTAAGCTGCCCCGCTTCTGGATGGCAGATTGCCGGAGCCACTTGGTACTATCAAACCAGCCCGACTTGGCACTGGTGCCACCTCTGGTCTGGGAACCATGCTGCGTATCGTGGATTCTAAGGAGCCAGCCGGCCACTCCCAGCCACAGGCCCCCAAACACAAACAACGGCGCTTTTCCCTGGAAAACAAAACTCGCCTGCCTACATTTTGATGGCAGATTGCAGGAGCCACTTGCTACTATCAAATCAGCCCAACTTGGCACTGGTGCCACCATGGGTCTGGTCACCATCCTGCCTATCGTAGCTGTTCAGGCGCCAGCCGGTCACTCCCAGCCATAGGCCCCCAGAGAAAAACCTCGGCCCGTTTCCCTGGGAAACAAAAGTAAGCTGCCCCGCTTCTGGATGGCAGATTGCAGGAGCCACTTTGCACCATCAAACCAGCCCAACTTGGCACTGGTGCCACCTCTGGTCTGGGAACCATGCCGCGTATCGTGGATTCTAAGGAGCCAGCCGGCCACTCCCAGCCACAGGCCCCCAAACACAAACAACGGCGCTTTTCCCTGGAAAACAAAACTCGCCTGCCAACTTTTTGATGGCAGATTGCAGGAGCCACTTGGTACTATCAAATCAGCCCAACTTGGCACTGGTGCCACCATGGGTCTGGTCACCATCCTGCCTATCGTAGCTTTTCAGGACCTAGCCGGTCACTCCAAGCCATAGGCGCCCAGACACAAACCTCGGCCCGTTTCCCTGGCAAACAAATGTAAGCTGTCCCGCTTCTGGATGGCAGATTGAAGGATCCACTAGGTATTATCAAACCAGCCCGACTTGGCACTGGTGCCACCTCTGGTCTGGGAACCATCCTGCGTATCGTGGATTCTAAGCAGCCAGGCGGCCACTCCCAGCCACAGGCCCCCAAACACAAACAACGGCGCTTTTCTCTGGAAAACAAAACTCGCCTGCCAACTTTTTGATGGCAGATTGCAGGAGCCACTTGGTACTATCAAACCAGCCCAACTTGGCACTGGTGCCACCATGGGTCTGCTCACCATCCTGCCTATCGTAGCTTTTCAGGAGCCAGCCGGTCACTCCAAGCCATAGGCCCCCAGACAAAAACCTCGGCACGTTTCCCTGGCAAAGAAAAGTAAGCTGCCCCGCTTCTGGATGGCAGATTGCAGGAGCCACTTTGCACCATCAAACTAGCCAGACTTGGCACTTGTGCCACCTCTGGTCTGGGAACCATCCTGCGTATCGTGGATTCTAAGGAGCCAGCCGGCTACTCCAAGCCACAGGCCCCCAAACACAAACAACGGCGCTTTTCCCTGGAAAACAAAACTCGCCTGCCAAATTTTGATGGCAGATTGCAGGAGCCACTTGGTACTATCAAACCAGCCCAACTTGGCACTGCTGCCACCATGGGTCTGGTCACCATCCTGCCTATCTTAGCTTTTCAGGTCCTAGCCGGTCACTCCCAGCCATAGGCCCCCAGACACAAAGCTCGACCCGTTTCCCTGGCAAACAAATATAAGCTGCCCCGCTTCTGGATGGCAGATTGCAGGAGCCACTTGGTACTATCAAACCAGCCCAACTTGGCACTGGTGCCACCTTGGGTCTGGGAACCATCCTGCGTATCGTGGATTCTAAGGAGCCAGCCGGTCACTCCCAGCCACAGGCCCCCAAACACAAACAACGGCGCTTTTCCCTGGAATACAAAACCCGCCTGCCAACATTTTGATGGCAGATTGCAGGAGCCACTTGGTACTATCAAATCAGCCCAACTCGGCACTGGTGCCACCATGGGTCTGGTCACCATCCTGCCAATCATAGCTTTTCAGGAGCCAGCCGGTCCCTCTCTGCCATAGGGCCCCAGAGAAATCCTCGGCCAGTTTCCCTGGCAAAAAAAAGTAACCTACCCCGCTTCTGGATGGCAGATTGCAGGAGCCACTTTACACCATCAAACTAGCCCGACTTGGCACTGGTGCCACCTCAGGTCTGGGAACCATCCTGCGTATCGTGGATTCTAAGGAGCCAGCCGGCCACTCCAGCCACAGGCCCCCAGACACAATCAACGGCGCTTTTCCCTGGAAAACAAAACTCGCCTGCCGACTTTTTGATGGCAGATTGCAGGAGCCACTTGGTACTATCAAATCAGCCCAACTTGGCACTGGTGCCACCATGGGTCTGGTCACCATCCTGCCTATCGTAGCTTTTCAGGAGCCAGCCGGTCACTCCCAGCCATAGGCCCCCAGACACAAAGCTCGGCCCGTTTCCCTGGCAAACAAAAGCAAGCTGCCCCGCTTCTGGATGGCATATTGCAGGAGCCACATTGCACCATCAAACTAGCCCGACTCGGCACTGGTGCCACCTCAGGTCTGGGAACCATGCTGCGTATCGTGGATTCTAATTAGCCATCCGGCCACTCCTACCCACAGGCCCCCAAACAAAAACAACGGCGCTTTTCCCTGGAAAACAAAACTCGCCTGCCAAATTTTGATGGAAGATTGCAGGAGCCACTTGGTACTATCAAACCAGCCCAACTTGACACTGGTGCCACCATGGGTCTGGTCACCATCCTGCCTATCGTAGCTTTTCAGGAGCCAGCCGGTCAATCCCAGCCATAGGCCCCCAGACACAAACCTCGGCCCGTTTCCCTGGCAAACAAAAGTAAGCTACCCCGCTTCTGGATGGCAGATTGCAGGACGCACTTGGTACTATCAAACCAGCCCAACTTGGCACTGGTGCCACCTTGGGTCTGGGAACCATCCTGCGTATCGTGGATTCTAATTAGCCATCCGTCCACTCCCAGCCACAGGCCCCCAAACAGAAACAACGGCGCTTTTCCCTGGAAATCAAAACTCGCCTGCCAACATTTTGATGGCAGATTGCCGGAGCCACTTGGTACTATCAAACCAGCCCAACCTTACACTGGTGCCACCATGGGTCTGGTCACCATCCTGCCTATCGTAGCATTTCAGGAGCCAGCCGGTCACTCCCAGCCATAGGCCCCCAGACAAAAACCTTGGCCCGTTTCCCTGGCAAACAA
The DNA here is from genome assembly GCF_035770615.1 of Melospiza melodia melodia. NCBI lineage: Eukaryota > Metazoa > Chordata > Aves > Passeriformes > Passerellidae > Melospiza > Melospiza melodia. The sequence goes on from NC_086198.1 coordinate 62,113,984, forward strand.
AAGTAAGTTATCCCGCTACTGGATGGCAGATTGCAGGAGCCACTTTTCACCATCAAACCAGCCCGACTTGGCACTGGTGCCACCTCAGGTCTGGGAACCATGCTGCGTATCGTGGATTCTAAGGAGCCAGCCGGCCACTCCCAGCCACAGGCCCCCAAACAAAAACAACGGCGCTTTTCCCTGGAAAACAAAACTCGCCTGCCAACTTTTTGATGGCAGATTGCAGGAGCCACTTGGTACTATCAAACCAGCCCAACTTGGCACTGGTGCCACCATGGGTCTGGTCACCATCCTGCCTATCGTAGCTTTTCAGGAGCCAGCCGGTCACTCCCAGCCATAGGCCCCCAGACACAAAGCTCGGCCCGTTTCCCTGACAAACAAAAGTAAGCTGTCCCGCTTCTGGATGGCAGATTCCAGGAGCCACTTGGTACTATCAAATCAGCCCAATTTGGCACTGGTGCCACCTCTGGTCTGGGAACCATCCTGCATATCGTGGATTCTAATTAGCCATCCGTCCACTCCCAGCCACAGGCCCCCAAACGCAAACAACGGCGCTTTACCCTGGAAAACAAAACTCGTCTGCCAACTTTTTGATGGCAGATTGCCGGAGCCACTTGGTACTATCAAACCAGCCCAACTTGGCACTGTTGCCACCTTGGGTCTGGGAACCATGCTGCGTATCGTGGATTATAAGGAGCCAGCCGGCCACTCCCTGCCACAGGCCCCCAAACAGAAACAACGGCGCTTTTCCCTGGAAAACATAATTCGCCGGCCAACTATTTGATGGCAGATTGCAGGAGCCACTTGGTACTATCAAATCAGCCCAACTTGGCACTGGTTGCACCTCAGGTCTGGGAACCATCCTGCCTATCGTAGCTTTTCAGGAGCCAGCCGGTCACTCCCAGCCATAGGCGCCCAGACAAAAACCTCGGCCCGTTTCCCTGGCAAACCAAAGTAAGCTGCCCCGCTTCTTGATGGCAGATTGCAGGAACCACTTTTCACCATCAAAGTAGCCCGACTTGGAACTGGTGCCACCTCTGGTCTGGGAACCATGCTGCGTATCGTGGATTCTAAGGAGCCAGCCGGCCACTCCCAGCCACAGGCCCCCAAACACAAACAACGGCGCTTTTCCCTGGAAAACAAAACTCGCCTGCCAACTTTTTGATGGCAGATTGCAGGAGCCACTTGCTACTATCAAATCAGCCCAACTTGGCACTGGTGCCACCATGGGTCTGGTCACCATCCTGCCTATCGTAGCTTTTCAGGAGCCAGCCGGTCACTCCCAGCCATAGGCCCCCAGACAAAAACCTCGGCCCGTTTCCCTGGCAAACAAAAGTAAGCTGCCCCGCTTCTGCATGGCAGATTGCAGGACGCGCTTGGTATTATAAAACCAGCCCGACTTGGCACTGGTGCCACCTCTGGTCTGGGAACCATGCTGCGTATCGGGGATTCTAAGGAGCCAGCCGGCCACTCCCACCCAAAGGCCCCCAAACACAAACAACGGCGCTTTTCCCTGGAAAACAAAACTCGCCTGCCAACTTTTTGATGGCAGATTGCAGGAGCCACTTGGTACTATCAAATCAGCCCAACTTGGCACTGGTGCCACCATGGGTCTGGTCACCATCCTGCCTATCGTAGCTTTTCAGGACCTAGCCGGTCACTCCCAGCCATAGGCCCGCAGACACAAAGCTCGGCCCGTTTCCCTGGCAAACAAAAGTAAGCTGCCCTGCTTCTGGATGGCAGATTGCAGGAACCACTTGGTACTATCAAACCAGCCCAATTTTGCACTGGTGCCACCTTGGCTCTGGGAACCATCCTACGTATCCTGGGTTCAAAGGAGGCAGCCGGCCACTCCCAGCCACAGGCCTCTAAACAAAAACAACGGCGCTTTTCCCTGGAAAACAAAACTCGCCTGCCAACTTTTTGATGGCAGATTGCAGGAGCCACTTGGTACTATCAAACCAGCCCAACTTGGCACTGGTGCCACCATGGGTCTGGTCACCATCCTGCCTATCGTAGCTTTTCAGGAGCCAGCCGCTCACTCCCAGCCATAGACCCCCAGACACAAACCTCGGCCCGTTTCCCTGGAAAACCAAAGTAAGCTGCTCCGATTCTGGATGGCAGATTGCAGGAGCCACTTGGTACTATCAAATCAGCCCGACTTGGCACTGGTGCCACCATGGGTCTGGTAAACCTCCTGCCTATCGTAGCTTTTCAGGAGCCAGCCGGTCACTCCCAGCCATAGGCCCCCAGACACAAACCTCGGCCCGTTTCCCTGGCAAACAAAAGTAAACTGCCCCGCTTTTGGATGGCAGATTGCAGGATGCATTTGGTACTATCAAACCTGCCCGACTTGGCCCTCGTGCCACCTTGGCTCTGGGAACCATGCTGCATAACGTAGATTCTACGAGGACAGGCGGCCACTCCCAGCCACAGGCCTCTAAACAAAAACAACGGCGCTTTTCCCTGGAAAACAAAACTCGCCTGACAACTTTTTGATGGCAGATTGCAGGAGCCACTTGGTACTATCAAACCAGCCCAACTTGGCACTGGTGCCACCATGGGTCTGGTCACCATCCTGCCTATCGTAGCTTTTCAGGAGCCAGCCGGTCACTCCCAGCCATAGGCCCCCAGACAAATATCTCGGCCCGTTTCCCTGGCAAACAAAAGTAAGCTGCCCCGCTTCTGGATGGCAGATTGCAGGAGCCACTTTGCACCATCAAACCAGCCCAACTTGGCACTGGTGCCACCTCTGGTCTGGGAACCATGCCGCGTATCGTGGATTCTAAGGAGCCAGCCGGCCACTCCCAGCCACAGGCCCCCAAACACAAACAACGGCGCTTTTCCCTGGAAAACAAAACTCGCCTGCCAACTTTTTGATGGCAGATTGCAGGAGCCACTTGGTACTATCAAATCAGCCCAACTTGGCACTGGTGCCACCATGGGTCTGGTCACCATCCTGCCTATCGTAGCTTTTCAGGACCTAGCCGGTCACTCCAAGCCATAGGCGCCCAGACACAAACCTCGGCCCGTTTCCCTGGCAAACAAATGTAAGCTGTCCCGCTTCTGGATGGCAGATTGAAGGATCCACTAGGTATTATCAAACCAGCCCGACTTGGCACTGGTGCCACCTCTGGTCTGGGAACCATCCTGCGTATCGTGGATTCTAAGCAGCCAGCCGGCCACTCCCAGCCACAGGCCCCCAAACACAAACAACGGCGCTTTTCCCTGGAAAACAAAACTCGCCTGCCAACATTTTGATGGCAGATTGCAGGAGCCACTTGGTACTATCAAACCAGCCCAACTTGGCACTGGTGCCACCATGGGTCTGCTCACCATCCTGCCTATCGTAGCTTTTCAGGAGCCAGCCGGTCACTCCAAGCCATAGGCCCCCAGACAAAAACCTCGGCACGTTTCCCTGGCAAAGAAAAGTAAGCTGCCCCGCTTCTGGATGGCAGATTGCAGGAGCCACTTTGCACCATCAAACTAGCCAGACTTGGCACTTGTGCCACCTCTGGTCTGGGAACCATCCTGCGTATCGTGGATTCTAAGGAGCCAGCCGGCTACTCCAAGCCACAGGCCCCCAAACACAAACAACGGCGCTTTTCCCTGGAAAACAAAACTCGCCTGCCAAATTTTGATGGCAGATTGCAGGAGCCACTTGGTACTATCAAACCAGCCCAACTTGGCACTGCTGCCACCATGGGTCTGGTCACCATCCTGCCTATCTTAGCTTTTCAGGTCCTAGCCGGTCACTCCCAGCCATAGGCCCCCAGACACAAAGCTCGACCCGTTTCCCTGGCAAACAAATATAAGCTGCCCCGCTTCTGGATGGCAGATTGCAGGAGCCACTTGGTACTATCAAACCAGCCCAACTTGGCACTGGTGCCACCTTGGGTCTGGGAACCATCCTGCGTATCGTGGATTCTAAGGAGCCAGCCGGTCACTCCCAGCCACAGGCCCCCAAACACAAACAACGGCGATTTTCCCTGGAATACAAAACCCGCCTGCCAACATTTTGATGGCAGATTGCAGGAGCCACTTGGTACTATCAAATCAGCCCAACTCGGCACTGGTGCCACCATGGGTCTGGTCACCATCCTGCCAATCATAGCTTTTCAGGAGCCAGCCGGTCCCTCTCTGCCATAGGGCCCCAGAGAAATCCTCGGCCAGTTTCCGTGGCAAAAAAAAGTAACCTACCCCGCTTCTGGATGGCAGATTGCAGGAGCCACTTTACACCATCAAACTAGCCCGACTTGGCACTGGTGCCACCTCAGGTCTGGGAACCATCCTGCGTATCGTGGATTCTAAGGAGCCAGCCGGCCACTCCAGCCACAGGCCCCCAAACAAAATCAACGGCGCTTTTCCCTGGAAAACAAAACTCGCCTGCCGACTTTTTGATGGCAGATTGCAGGAGCCACTTGGTACTATCAAATCAGCCCAACTTGGCACTGGTGCCACCATGGGTCTGGTCACCATCCTGCCTATCGTAGCTTTTCAGGAGCCAGCCGGTCACTCCCAGCCATAGGCCCCCAGACACAAAGCTCGGCCCGTTTCCCTGGCAAACAAAAGCAAGCTGCCCCGCTTCTGGATGGCATATTGCAGGAGCCACATTGCACCATCAAACTAGCCCGACTCGGCACTGGTGCCACCTCAGGTCTGGGAACCATGCTGCGTATCGTGGATTCTAATTAGCCATCCGGCCACTCCTACCCACAGGCCCCCAAACAAAAACAACGGCGCTTTTCCCTGGAAAACAAAACTCGCCTGCCAAATTTTGATGGCAGATTGCAGGAGCCACTTGGTACTATCAAACCAGCCCAACTTGACACTGGTGCCACCATGGGTCTGGTCACCATCCTGCCTATCGTAGCTTTTCAGGAGCCAGCCGGTCAATCCCAGCCATAGGCCCCCAGACACAAACCTCGGCCCGTTTCCCTGGGAAACAAAAGTAAGCTACCCCGCTTCTGGATGGCAGATTGCAGGACGCACTTGGTACTATCAAACCAGCCCAACTTGGCACTGGTGCCAGCTTGGGTCTGGGAACCATCCTGCGTATCGTGGATTCTAATTAGCCATCCGTCCACTCCCAGCCACAGGCCCCCAAACAGAAACAACGGCGCTTTTCCCTGGAAATCAAAACTCGCCTGCCAACATTTTGATGGCAGATTGCCGGAGCCACTTGGTACTATCAAACCAGCCCAACCTTACACTGGTGCCACCATGGGTCTGGTCACCATCCTGCCTATCGTAGCATTTCAGGAGCCAGCCGGTCACTCCCAGCCATAGGCCCCCAGACAAATATCTCGGCCCGTTTCCCTGGCAAACAAAAGTAAGCTGCCCCGCTTCTGGATGGCAGATTGCAGGAGCCACATGGTACTATCAAACCAGGCCAACATGGCACTGGTGCCACCTTGGCTCTGGGAACCATCCTGCCTATCGTGGATTTTCAGGGGCCAGCCGGCCACTCTCAGCCATATGCCCCCAAACACATACCACGGCCCTTTGCTCTGGCAAACAAAACTCAACTGCCCCTATTCTGGATGGCAAATTGCAGGACGCACTTGGTACTACGAAAACAGCCCGACTTGGCACTGATGCCACCTTGGGTCAGGGAACAATCCTGCGTATCGATCTTTTTAAGGAGCCAGCCGGCCACGTCCAGCCATATACCCCCAAAAAAAAACCACGGAACTTTTCTCCAGCAAACAAAAATCCGCTGCCCCGCGTCTGAATGGCAGATTTCAGGAGCTATTTAGTATTATCAAACCAGCCCGACTTGGCACTGGTGCCACCATGAGTCTGGTAACCATCCTGCCTATCGTAGCTTTTCAGTAGCCAGCCGGTCACTCCCAGCCATAGGCCCCCAGACAAATACCTCAGCCCGTTTCCCTGGGAAACAAAAGTAAGCTGTCCCGCTTCTGGATGGCAGATTGCAGGAGCCACTTGGTATTATCAAACCAGCCCAACTTGGCACTGGTGCCACTTTGGCTCTGGGAACCATCCTGCGTATCCTGGGTTCAAAGGAGGCAGCCGGCCACTCCCAGCCACAGGCCTCTAAACAAGAACAACGGCGCTTTTCCCTGGAAAACAAAACTCGCCTGCCAACTTTTTGATGGCAGATTGCAGGAGCCACTTGGTACTATCAAACCAGCCCAACTTGGCACTGGTGCCACCATGGGTCTGGTCACCATCCTGCCTATCGTAGCTTTTCAGGAGCCAGCCGCTCACTCCCAGCCATAGGCCCCCAGACAAATATCTCGGCCCGTTTCCCTGGCAAACAAAAGTAAGCAGCCCCGCTTCTGGATGGCAGATTGCAGGAGCCACATGGTACTATCAAACCAGGCCAACATGGCACTGGTGCCACCTTGGTTCTGGGAACCATCCTGCCTATCGTGGATTTTCAGGGGCCAGCCGGCCACTCTCAACCATATGCCCCCAAACATATACCACGGCCCTTTTCTCTGGCAAACAAAACTCAACTGCCCCTCTTCTGGATGGCAAATTGCAGGACGCACTTGGTACTACGAAAACAGCCCGACTTGGCACTGATGCCACCTTGGGTCAGGGAACAATCCTGCGTATCGAGCTTTTTAAGGAGCCAGCCGGCCACGTCCAGCCATATACACCCAAAAAATAACCACGGAACTTTTCTCCAGCAAACAAAAATCCGCTGCCCCGCGTCTGGATGGCAGATTGCAGGAGCTATTTAGTATTATCAAACCAGCCCGACTTGGCACTGGTGCCACCATGAGTCTGGTAACCATCCTGCCTATCGTAGCTTTTCAGTAGCCAGCCAGTCACTCCCAGCCATAGGCCCCCAGACAAATACCTCGGCCCGTTTCCCTGGGAAACAAAAGTAAGCTGTCCCGCTTCTGGATGGCAGATTGCAGGAGCCACTTGGTACTATCAAACCAGCCCAACTTGGCACTGGCGCCACCTTGGCTCTGGGAACCATCCTGCGTATCCTGGGTTCAAAGGAGGCAGCCGGCCACTCCCAGCCACAGGCCTCCAAACACAAACAACGGCGCTTTTCCCTGGAAAACAAAACTGGCCTGCCAACTTTTTGATGGCAGATTGCAGGAGCCACTTGGTACTATCAAACCAGCCCAACTTGGCACTGGTGCCACCATGGGTCTGGTCACCATCCGGCCTATCGTAGCTTTTCAGGCGCCAGCCGGTGCTCCCAGCCATTGGCCCCCAGTCACAAACCTCGGCCCGTTTCCCTGGCAAACAAAAGTAAGCTAACCCGCTTCTGGATGGCAGATTGCAGGAGCCACTTTGCACCATCAAACCAGCCCGACTTGGCACTGGTGCCACCTCTGGTCTGGGAACCATCCTGCGTATCGTGGATTCTAAGGAGCCAGCTGGCCACTCCCAGCCACAGGCCCCCAAACAAAAACAACGGCGCTTTTCCCTGGAAAACAAAACTCACCTGCCAACTTTTTGATGGCAGATTGCAGGAGCCACTTGGTACTATCAAACCAGCCCAACTTGGCACTGGTGCCACCATGGGTCTGGTCACCATCCTGCCTATCGTAGCTTTTCAGGAGCCAGCCGGTCACTCCCAGCCATAGGCCCCCAGACACAAAGCTCTGCCCGTTTCCCTGGCAAACAAAAGTAAGCAGCCCCGCTTCTGGATGGCAGATTGCAGGAGTCACTTTGCACCATCAAACCAGCCCGACTTGGCACTGGTGCCACCTCTGGTCTGGGACCCATCCTGCGTATCGTGGATTCTAAGGAGACAGCTGGCCACTCCCAGCCACAGGCCCCCAAACACAAACAACGGCGATTTTCCCTGGAGAACAAAACTCGCTTGCCAAGTTTTTGATGGCAGATTGCAGGAGCCACTTGGTACTATCAAACCACCCCAACTTGGCAACAAGTGGTTCCTGCAATCTGCCATCCAGAAGCGGGGCAGCTTACTTTTCTTTGCCAGGGAAACGGACCGTTGTTTGTGTTTGGAGGCGTATGGCTGGGAGTGGCCGACTGGCTCCTTAAAATCCACGATACGCAGGATGGTTCCCAGACCCAAGGTGGCACCAGTGCCTAGTCGGGCTGGTTTGATAGTACCAAGTGGCTCCTGCAATCTGCCATCCAGAAGCGGGGGTGCTTACTTTTGTTTGCCAGGGAAACGGGCCGAGCTTTGTGTCTCGGGGCCTATGGCAGGGAGTGACCGGTTGCCTCCTGAAAAGCTACGATAGGCAGGATGGTGACCAGACCCATGGTGGCACCAGTGCCAAGTTGGGCTGGTTTGATAGTACCAAGTGGCTCCTGCAATCTGCCATCAAAAAGTTGGCAGGCGAGTTTTGTTTTCCAGGGAAAAGCGCCATTGTTTTTTGTTTGGGGGCCTGTGGTTGGGAGTGCCCGGCTGGCTCCTTAGAAACCACGATACGCAGCATGGTTACCAGACAAGAGGTGCCACCAGTGCCAAGTTGTGCTGGTTTGATACTACCAAGTGGTTCCTGCAATCTGCCATCCAGAAGCGGGGCAGCTTACTTTTGTTTGCCACGGAAACGGGCCGTTGTTTGTGTTTGGGGGCCTGTGGCTGGGAGTGGCCGACTGGCTCCTTAGAATCCACGATACGCAGGATGGGTCCCAGACCAGAGGTGGCACCAGTGCCAAGTCGGGCTGGTTTGATAGTACCAAGTGGCTCCTGCAATCTGCCATCCAGAAGCGGGGCAGCTTACTTTTGTTTGCCAGGGAAACGGGCCGAGGTTTGTGACTGGGGACCTATGGCTGGGAGTGACCGGCTGGCTCCTGAAAAGCTACGATAGGCAGGATGGTGACCAGACCCAAAGTGGAACCAGTACCAAGTTGGGCTGGTTTGATAGTACCAAGTGGCTCCTGCAATCTGCCATCAAAAAGTTGGCAGGCGAGTTTTGTTTTCCAGGGAAAAGCGCCGTTGTTTGTATTTGGGGGCCTGTGGCTGGGAGTGGCCGCCTGTCCTCGTAGAATCTACGTTACGCAGCATGGTTCCCAGAGCCAAGGTGGCACGAGGGCCAAGTCGGGCAGGTTTGATAGTACCAAATGCATCCTGCAATCTGCCATCCAAAAGCGGGGCAGTTTACTTTTGTTTGCCAGGGAAACGGGCCGAGGTTTGTGTCTGGGGGCCTATGGCAGGGAGTGACCGTCTGGCTCCTGAAAAGCTACGATAGGCAGGATGTTTACCAGACCCATGGTGGCACCAGTGCCAAGTTGGGCTGATTTGATAGTACCAAGTGGCTCCTGCAATCTGCCATCCAGAATCGGGGCAGCTTACTTTTGTTTTCCAGGGAAACGGGCCGAGGTTTGTGTCTGGGGGTCTATGGCTGGGAGTGACCGGCTGGCTCCTGAAAAGCTACGATAGGCAGGATGGTGACCAGACCCATGGTGGCACCAGTGCCAAGTTGGGCAGGTTTGATAGTACCAAGTGGCTCCTGCAATCTGCCATCAAAAAGTTGTCAGGCGAGTTTTGTTTTCCAGGGAAAAGCGCCGTTGTTTGTGTTTAGAGGCCTGTGGCTGGGAGTGGCCGGCTGCCTCCTTTGAACCCAGGATACGTAGGATGGTTCCCAGAGCCAAGGTGGCACCAGTGCAAAATTGGGCTGGTTTGATAGTACCAAGTGGTTCCTGCAATCTGCCATCCAGAAGCAGGGCAGCTTACTTTTGTTTGCCAGGGAAACGGGCCGAGCTTTGTGTCTGCGGGCCTATGGCTGGGAGTGACCGGCTAGGTCCTGAAAAGCTAAGATAGGCAGAATGGTGACCAGACCCATGGTGGCACCAGTGCCAAGTTGAGCTGGTTTGATAGTACCAAGTGGCTCCTGCAATCTGCCATCAAAAAGTTGGCAGGCGAGTTTTGTTTTCCAGGGAAAAGCGCCGTTGTTTGTGTTTGGGGGCCTTTGGGTGGGAGTGGCCGGCTGGCTCCTTAGAATCCCCGATACGCAGCATGGTTCCCAGACCAGAGGTGGCACCAGTGCCAAGTCGGGCTGGTTTTATAATACCAAGAGGTTCCTGCAATCTGCCATGCAGAAGCGGGGCAGCTTACTTTTGTTTGCCAGGGAAACGGGCCGAGGTTTTTGTCTGGGCGCCTATGGCTGGGAGTGACCGGCTGGCTCCTGAAAAGCTACGATAGGCAGGATGGTGACCAGACCCATGGTGGCACCAGTGCCAAGTTGGGCTGATTTGATAGTAGCAAGTGGCTCCTGCAATCTGCCATCAAATTTGGCAGGCGAGTTTTGTTTTCCAGGGAAAAGCGCCGTTGTTTGTGTTTGGGGGCCTGTGGCTGGGAGTGGCCGGGTGGCTCCTTAGAATCCACGATACGCAGCATGGTTCCCAGACCAGAGGTGGCACCAGTGCCAAGTCGAGCTACTTTGATGGTGAAAACTTGTTCCTGCAATCTGCCATCAAGAAGCGGGGCAGCTTACTTTGGTTTGCCAGGGAAACGGGCCGAGCTTTGTGTCTGGGCGCCTATGGCTGGGAGTGACCGGCTGGCTCCTGAAAAGCTACGATAGGCAGGATGGTTCCCAGACCTGAGGTGGCACCAGTGCCAAGTTGGGCTGATTTGATAGTACCAAGTGGCTCCTGCAATCTGCCATCAAATAGTTGGCCGGCGAATTATGTTTTCCAGGAAAAAGCGCCGTTGTTTCTGTTTGGGGGCCTGTGGCAGGGAGTGGCCGGCTGGCTCCTTATAATCCACGATACGCAGCATGGTTCCCAGACCCAAGGTGGCAAGAGTGCCAAGTTAGGCTGGTTTGATAGTACCAAGTGGCTCCGGCAATCTGCCATCAAAAAGTTGGCAGACGAGTTTTGTTTTCCAGGGTAAAGCGCCGTTGTTTGCGTTTGGGGGCCTGTGGCTGGGAGTGGACGGATGGCTAATTAGAATCCACGATACGCAGGATGGTTCCCAGACCAGAGGTGGCACCAGTGCCAAGTTGGGCTGATTTGATAGTACCAAGTGGCTCCTGGAATCTGCCATCCAGAAGCGGGACAGCTTACTTTTGTTTGTCAGGGAAACGGGCCGAGCTTTGTGTCTGGGGGCCTATGGCTGGGAGTGACAAGCTGGCTCCTTAAAAGCTACGATAGGCAGGATGGTGACCAGACCCATGGTGGCACCAGGGCCAAGTTGGGCTGGTTTGATAGTACCAAGTGGCTCCTGCAATCTGCCACCAAAAGTTGGCAGGCGAGTTTTGTTTTCCAGGGAAAAGCGCCGTTGTTTGTGTTTGGGGGCCTGTGGCTGGGAGTGGCCGGCTGGCCGCTTAGAATCCATGATACGCAGCATGGTTCCCAGACCTGAGGTGGCACCAGTGCCAAGTTGGGCTGGTTTGATGGTGAAAAGTGGCTCCTGCAATCTGCCATCCAGTAGCGGGATAACTTACTTTTGTTTGCCAGGGAAACGGGCCAAGGTTTTTGTCTGGGGGCCTATGGCTGGGAGTGACCGGCTGGCTCCTGAAATGCTACGATAGGCAGGATGGTGACCAGACCCATGGTGGCACCAGTGTCAAGTTGGGCTGGTTTGATAGTACCAAGTGGCTCCGGCAATCTGCCATCAAAATGTTGGCAGGCGAGTTTTGTTTTCCAGGGAAAAGCGCTGTTGTTTTTGTTTGGGGGCCTGTGTCTGGGAGTGGACGGATGGCTAATTAGAATCCACGATACGCAGGATGGTTCCCAGACCCAAGGTGGCACCAGTGCCAAGTTGTGCTGGTTTGATAGTACCAAGTGGTTCCTGCAATCTGCCATCCAGAAGCGGGGTAGCTTACTTTTGTTTGCCAGGGAAACGGGCCGAGGTTTGTGTCTGGGGGCCTATGGCTGGGATTGACCGGCTGGCTCCTGAAAAGCTACGATAGGCAGGATGGTGACCAGACCCATGGTGGCACCAGTGTCAAGTTGGGCTGGTTTGATAGTACCAAGTGGCTCCTGCAATCTGCCATCAAAATTTGGCAGGCGAGTTTTGTTTTCCAGGGAAAAGCGCCGTTGTTTTTGTTTGGGGGCCTGTGGGTGGGAGTGGCCGGATGGCTAATTAGAATCCACGATACGCAGCATGGTTCCCAGACCTGAGGTGGCACCAGTGCCGAGTCGGGCTAGTTTGATGGTGCAAAGTGGCTCCTGCAATATGCCATCCAGAAGCGGGGCAGCTTGCTTTAGTTTGCCAGGGAAACGGGCCGAGCTTTGTGTCTGGGGGCCTATGGCTTGGAGTGACCGGCTAGGTCCTGAAAAGCTACGATAGGCAGGATGGTGACCAGACCCATGGTGGCACCAGTGCCAAGTTGGGCTGATTTGATAGTACCAAGTGGCTCCTGCAATCTGCCATCAAAAAGTCGGCAGGCGAGTTTTGTTTTCCAGGGAAAAGCGCCGTTGATTGTGTCTGGGGGCCTGTGGCTGGAGTGGCCGGCTGGCTCCTTAGAATCCACGATACGCAGGATGGTTCCCAGACCTGAGGTGGCACCAGTGCCAAGTCGGGCTAGTTTGATGGTGTAAAGTGGCTCCTGCAATCTGCCATCCAGAAGCGGGGTAGGTTACTTTTTTTTGCCAGGGAAACTGGCCGAGGATTTCTCTGGGGCCCTATGGCAGAGAGGGACCGGCTGGCTCCTGAAAAGCTACAATAGGCAGGATGGTGACCAGACCCATGGTGGCACCAGTGCCAAGTTGGGCTGATTTGATAGTAGCAAGTGGCTCCTGCAATCTGCCATCAAAATGTTGGCAGGCGAGTTTTGTTTTCCAGGGAAAAGCGCCGTTGTTTGTGTTTGGGGGCCTGTGGCTGGGAGTGGCCGGCTGGCTCCTTAGAATCCACGATACGCAGCATGGTTCCCAGACCAGAGGTGGCACCAGTGCCAAGTCGGGCAGGTTTGATAGTACCAAGTGGCTCCGGCAATCTGCCATCCAGAATCAGGGCAGCTTACTTTTGTTTGCCAGGGAAACGGGCCGAGCTTTGTGTCTGGGCGCCTATTGCTGGGAGTGACCTGCTAGGTCCTGAAAAGCTACGATAGGCAGGATGGTTACCAGACCCATGGTGGCACCAGTGCCATGTTGGCCTGGTTTGATAGTACCAAGTGGCTCCTGCAATCCGCCATCAAAAAGTGGGAGGGCGAGTTTTGTTTTCCAGGGAAAAGCGCCGTTGTTTGTGTTTGGGTGCCTGTGGCAGGGAGTGGCCGGCTGGCTGCTTAGAATCCACGATACGCAGGATGGTTCCCAGACCCAAGGTGGCACCAGTGCCAAGTTTGGCTGGTTTGATAGTACCAAGTGGTTCCTGCAATCTGCCATCCAGAAGCGGGGCAGCTTACTTTTGTTTGCCAGGGAAACGGGCCGAGTATTATGTCTGGGGGCCTATGGCTGCGAGTGACCGGCTGGCTCCTGAAAACTACGATAGGCAGAATGGTGACCAGACCCATGGTGGCACCAGTGCCAAGTTGGGCTGATTTGATAGTACCAAGTGGCTCCTGCAATCTGCCATCAAAAAGTTGGCAGGCGAGTTTTGTTTTCCAGGGAAAAGCGCCGTTGTTTGTGTCTGGGGGCCTGTGGCTGGAGTGGCCGGCTGGCTCCTTACAATGAACGATACGCAGGATGGTTCCCAGACCTGAGGTGGCACCAGTGCCAAGTCGGGCTAGTTTGATGGTGCAAAGTGGCTCCTGCAATCTGCCATCCAGAAGCGGGGTAGCTTACTTTTGTTTGCCAGGGAAACGGGCCGAGCTTTGTGTCTGGGCGCCTATGGCTTGGAGTGACCGGCTAGGTCCCGAAAAGCTACGATAGGCAGGATGGTGACCAGACCGATGGTGGCACCAGTGTCAAGTTGGGCTGGTTTGATAGTACCAAGTGGCTCCTGCAATCTGCCATCAAAAAGATGGCAGGCGAGTTTTCTTTTCCAGGGAAAAGCGCCGTTGATTGTGTTTGGGGGCCTGTGGCTGGGAGTGGCCGGCTGGCTCCTTAGAATCCACGATACGCGGCATGGTTCCCAGACCAGAGGTGGCACCAGTGCCAAGTTGGGCTGGTTTGATAGTACCAAGTGCGTCCTGCAATCTGCCATCCAGAAGCGGGGCAGCTTACTTTTGTTTGCCAGGGAAACGTTCCGAGGTTTGTGTCTCAGGGCCTATGGCTGGGAGTGACCGGCTGGCTCCTGAAAAGCTACGATAGGCAGGATGGTGACCAGACCCATGGTGGCACCAGGGCCAAGTTGGGCTGGTTTGATAGTACCAAGTGGCTCCTGCAATCTGCCATCAAAAAGTTGGCAGGCGAGTTTTGTTTTCCAGGGAAAAGCGCCGTTGTTTGTGTCTGGGGGCCTGTGGGTGGGAGTGGCCGGCTGGCTCCTTAGAATCCACGATACGCAGGATGGTTCCCAGACCAGAGGTGGCACCAGTGCCAAGTCGGGCTGGTTTGATGGTGAAAAGTGGCTCCTGCAATCTGCCATCCAGAAGCGGGATAACTTACTTTTGTTTGCCAGGGAAACGGGCCGAGGTTTTTGTCTGGGGGCCTATGGCTGGGAGTGACCGCCTGGCTCCTGAAAAGCTACGATAGGCAGGATGGTGACCAGACCCATGGTGGCACCAGTGCCAAGTTGGGCTGGTTTGATAGTACCAAGTGGCTCCTGCAATCTGCCATCAAAAAGTTGGCAGGCGAGTTTTGTTTTCCAGGGAAAAGCGCCGTTGTTTGTGTTTGGGGGCCTGTGGGTGAGAGTGGCCGGCTGCCTCCTTTGAACCCAGGATACGTAGGATGGTTCCCAGAGCCAAGGTGGCACCAGTGCCAAGTTGGGCTGGTTTGATAGTACCAAGTGGCTCCTGCAATCTGCCATCCAGAAGCGGGGCAGCTTACATTTGTTTCCCAGGGAAACGGGCCGAGGTATTTGTCTGGGGGCCTATGGCTGGGAGTGACCGGCTGGCTACTGAAAAGCTACGATAGGCAGGATGGTTACCAGACTCATGGTAGCACCAGTGCCAAGTCGGGCTGGTTTATAATACTAAATAGCTCCTGAAATCTGCCATTCAGACGCGGGGCAGCGGATTTTTGTTTGCTGGAGAAAAGTTCCGTGGTTGATTTTTGGGGGTATATGGCGGGGCGGGGCCGGCTGGCTCCTTAAAAAGATCGATACGCAGGATTGTTCCCTGACCCAAGGTGGCATCAGTGCCAAGTCGGGCTGTTTTCGTAGTACCAAGTGGGTCCTGCAATTTGCCATCCAGAAGAGGGGCAGTTGAGTTTTGTTTGCCAGAGAAAAGGGCCGTGGTATGTGTTTGGGGGCATATGGCTGAGAGTGGCCGGATGGCCCCTGAAAATCCAAGATAGGCAGGATGGTTCCCAGAGCCAAGGTGGCACCAGTGCCATGTTGGCCTGGTTTGATAGTACCATGTGGCTCCTGCAATCTGCCATCCAGAAGCGGGGCAGCTTACTTTTGTTTGCCAGGGAAACGGGCCGAGGTATTTGTCTGGGGGCCTATGGCTGGGAGTGACCGGCTGGCTCCTGAAAAGCTACGATAGGCAGGATGGTGACCAGACCCATGGTGGCACCAGTGCCAAGTTGGGCTGCTTTGATAGTACCAAGTGGCTCCTGCAATCTGCCATCAAAAAGTTGGCAGGCCAGTTTTGTTTTCCAGGGAAAAGCGCCGTTGTTTGTGTTTGGGGGACTGTGGCTGGGAGTGGCCGGCTGGCTCCTTAGAACACACGATACGCAGGATGGTTCCCAGACCCAAGGTGGCACCAGTGCCATGTTGGCCTGGTTTGATAACACCAAGTGGCTCCTGCAATCTGCCATCCAGAAGCAGGGCAGCTTACTTTTGTTTTCCAGGGAAACGGACCGAGGTTTGTGTCTGGCGGCCTATGGCTGGGAGTGACCTTCTGGCTCCTGAAAAGCTACGATAGGCAGGATGGTGACCAGACCCATGGTGGCACCAGTGCCAAGTTGGGCTGGTTTGATAGTACCAAGTGGCTCCTGCAATCTGCCATCAAAAAGTTGGCAGGCGAGTTTTGTTTTCCAGGGAAAAGCGCCGTTGTGTGTGTTTTGGGGCCTGTGGCTGGGAGTGGCCAGCTGGCTCCTTAGAATCCACGATACGCAGGATGGTTCCCAGACCCAAGGTGGCACCAGTGCCAAGTCGGGCTGGTTTGTTAGTACCAAGTGGTTCCTGCAATCTGCCATCCAGAAGCGGGGCAGCTGAATTTTGTTTGCCAGAGAAAAAGGCTGTTGTTTGTGTTTCGGGGCCTGTGGCTGGCAGTGGACGGCTGGCTCCTGAAAATCCATGATACGCAGCATGGTTCCCAGACCCAAGGTGGCACCAGTGCCAAGTAGGGCTGGTTTCATAGTACCCAGTGGCTCCTGCAATCTGCCATCCAGAAGAGGGGCAGTTGAGTTTTGTTTTCCAGAGAAAAGGGCCGTGGTTTGTGTTTGGGGCCTATGGCTGAGAGTGACCGGCTGACCCCTGAAAATCCACTATACGCCGGATGGTTCCCAGATCCAAGGTGGCACCAGTGCCATGTTGTGCTGGTGTGATAGTCCCAAGTGGCTCCTGCAATCTGCCATCCAGAAGTGGGGCAGCTGAATTTTGTTTGCCAGAGAAAAAGGCTGTGGTTTTTGTTTGGGGGCCTATGGCTGCGAGTGGCCGGCTGGCTCCTTAAAATCCATGATACGCAGCATGGTTCCCAGACCCAAGGTGGCACCAGTGCCAAGTGGGGCTGGTTTCACAGTGTCAAGTGCCTCCTGCAATCTCCCATCCAGAAGCGGGGCAGCTGAGTTTTGTTTGCCTGTGAAACGGGCCGTTGTTTTTGATTGGGGTCTGTGGCCGAGAGTGTTCAGCTGGCTCCTGACAATCCACAATACGCAGGATGGTTCCCAGACCCAAGGTGGCACCAGTGCCAAGTCGTGCTGGTTTGATAGTACCAAGTGGCTCCTGCAATCTGCCATCCAGAAGCGGTGCAGCTGAGTTTTGTTTGCCAGAGGAAAGGGCCGTGGGTTGTGTTCGGGGGCATATGGCTGGGAGTGGCCGGCTGTCTCATTAAAAAGATCGATACGCACGATGGTTCCCAGACCCAAGGTGGCACCAGTGCCAAGTCGGGCTGTTTTTATAGTACCAAGTGCGTCCTGCAATTTGCCATCCAGAAGAGGGGCAGTTGAGTTTTGTTTGCCAGAGAAAAGCGCCGTTGTTTGTGTTTGGGGGCTTGTGGCTGGGAGTGGCCGACTGGCGCCTTAGAATCTGCGATACGCAGCATGGTTCCCAGACCCAAGGTGGCACCAGTTCCAAGTTGGGCTGGTTTGATAGTACCAAGTGGCTCCTGCAATCTGCCATCCAGAAGCGGGGTAGCTTAGTTTTGTTTGCCAGGGAAACGGGCCGAGGTTTGTGACTGGGGGCCTATGGCTGGGAGTGGCCGGCTGGCTCCTGGAAAGCTACGATAGGCAGGATGGTGACCAGACCCATGGTGGCACCAGTGTCAAGTTGGGCTGGTTTGATAGTACCAAGTGGCTCCTGCAATCTGCCATCAAAAAGTTGGCAGGCGAGTTTTGTTTTCCAGGGAAAAGCGCCGTTGTTTGTGTCTGGGGGCCTGTGGCTGGAGTGACCGGCTGGCTCCTTAGAATCCACGATACGCAGGATGGTTCCCAGACCAGAGGTGGCACCAGCGCCAAGTCGGGCTGGTTTTATAGTACCAAGTGGTTCCTGCAATCTGCCATCCAGAAGCGGGGCAGCTTACTTTTGTGTGCCAGGGAAACGGGCCGAGCTTTGTGTCTGGGCGCCTATGGCTGGGAGTGACCGGCGAGGTCCTGAAAAGCTACGATAGGCAGGATGGTGACCACATCCATTGTGGCACCAGTGACAAGTTGGGCTGCTTTGATAGTACCAAGTGGCTCCTGCAATCCGCCATCAAAAAGTTGGCAGGCGAGTTTTGTTTTCCAGGGAAAAGCGCCGTTGTTTGTGTTTGGGGGCCTGTGGCTGGGAGTGGCCGGCTGGCTCCTTAGAATCCACGATACGCGGCATGGTTCCCAGACCAGAGGTGGCACCAGTGACAAGTCGGGCTGGTTTGATAGTACCAAGTGCGTCCTGCAATCTGCCATCCAGAAGCGGGGCAGCTTACTTTTGTTTGCCAGGGAAACGGGCCGAGGTTTGTGTCTGGGGGCCTATGGCTGGGAGTGACCGGCTGGCTCCTGAAAAGCTACGATAGGCAGGATGGGGAGCAGACCCATGGTGGCACCAGTGCCAAGTTGGGCTGGTTTGATAGTACCAAGTGGCTTCTGCAATCTGCCATCCAGAAGCGGGGCAGCTTACTTTTGTTTGCCAGGGAAACGGGCCGTTGTTTTTGTTTGGGGGCCTGTGGCTGGGAGTTGCCGACTGGCTCCTTAGAATCCACGATACGCGGGATGGTTCCCAGACCAGAGGTGGCACCAGTGCCAAGTTGGGCTGGTTTGATAGTACCAAGTGGCTCCTGCAATCTGCCATCCAGAAGCGGGGCAGCTTACTTTTGTTTGCCAGGGAAACGGGCCGAGGTTTGTGTCTCAGGGCCTATGGCTGGGAGTGACCGGCTGGCTCCTGAAAAGTTACGATAGGCAGGATGGTGACCAGACCCATGGTGGCACCAGTGCCAAGTCGGGCTGGTTTGATAGTACCAAGTGGCTCCTGCAATCTGCCATGAAAAAGTTGGCAGGCGAGTTTTGTTTTCCAGGGAAAAGCGCCGTTGTTTGTGTTTGGGGGCCTGTGGCTGGGAGTGGCCGGCTGGCTCCTTAGAATCCACGATACGCAGCATGGTATCCAGACCCAAGGTGGCACCAGTGCCAAGTTGGGCTGGTTTGATAATGCCAAGTGGTTCCTGCAAACTCCATCAAAAAGTTGGCAGGCGTGTTTTGTTTTCCAGGGAACAGCGCCGTTGATTTTGTTTGGGGGCCTGTGGCTGGGAGTGGCCGGCTGGCTCCTTAGAATCCACGATACGCAGGATGGTTCCCAGACCCAAGGTGGCACCAGTGCCAAGTCGGGCTGGTTTGATTGCACCAAGTGGCTCCTGCAATCTGCCATCCAGAAGTGAGGCAGCTAAGTTTTGTTTGCGAGAAAAAACGGCCGTGGTTTTTGTTGGGGGCCTGTGGCTGGGAGTAGCCGGCTGGCTCCTTAGAATCCACGATACGCAGGATGGTTCCCAGACCCAAGGTGACACCAGTGCCAAGTCGGGCTGGTTTGATTACACCAAGTGGCTCCTGCAATCTGCCATCCAGAAGTGAGGCAGCTAAGTTTTGTTTGCGAGAAAAAAGGGCCGTGGTGTTTGTTGGGGGCCTGTGGCTGGGAGTAGCCGGCTGGCTCCTTAAAATCCACGATAGGCAGGATGGTTCCCAGACCCAAGGTGGCACCAGTGCCAAGTTGGGCTGGTTTGATGGTACCAACTGGCTCCTGCAATCTGCCATCTAAAAGTTGTCAGGCGAGTTTTGTTTTCCAGGGAAAAGCGCCGTTGATTTTGTTTGGAGGGCGGTGGCTGGCAGTGGCTGCCTGTCGTCTTAGAATCCGGGTTACGCAGCATGGTTCCCAGAGCCAAGGTGGCACCAGTGTCAAGTTGGGCTGGTTTGATAGTACCAAGTGGCTCCTGCAATCTGCCATCCAGAAGCGGGGCAGCTGACTTTTGTTTGCCAGGGAAACGGGCCGAGGTATTTGTCTGGGGACCTATGGCTGGGAGTGGCCGGCTGGCTCCTGAAAAGCTACGATAGGCAGGATGGTGACCAGACCCATGGTGGCACCAGTGCCAAGTTGGGCTGGTTTGATAGTACCAAGTGGCTCCTGCAATCTGCCATCAAAAATTTGGCAGGCCAGTTTTGTTTTCCAGGGAAAAGCGCCGTTGTTTGTGTTTGGGGGACTGTGGCTGGGAGTGGCCGGCTGGCTCCTTAGAACACAAGATACGCAGGATGGTTCCCAGACCCAAGGTGGCACCAGTGCCAAGTCGGGCTGGTTTGATAACACCAAGTGGCTCCTGCAATCTGCCATCCAGAAGCAGGGCAGCTTACTTTTGTTTTCCAGGGAAACGGACCGAGGTTTTTTTCTGGGGGCCTATGGCTGGGAGTGACCGGCTGGCTCCTGAAAAGCTACGATAGGCAGGATGGTGACCAGACCCATGGTGGCACCAGTGCATAGTTGGGCTGGTTTGATAGTACCAAGTGGCTCCTGCACTCGGCCATCAAAATGTTGGCAGGCGAGTTTTGTTTTCCAGGGAAAAGCGCCGTTGTTTGTGTTTGGGGGCCTGTGGCTGGGAGTGGCCGGCTGGCTCCTTAGAATCCACGATACGCAGCATGGTTCCCAGACCAGAGGTGGCACCAGTGCCAAGTCGGGCTGGTTTGATGGTGCAAAGTGGCTCCTGCAATCTGCCATCCAGAAGTGCGGTAGCTTACTTTTGTGTGCCAGGGAAACAGGCCGAGGTTTGTGTCTGGCGGCCTATGGCTGGGAGTGACCGGCTGGCTCCTGAAAAGCTACGATAGGCAGGATGGTGACCAGACCCATGGTGGCACCAGTGCCAAGTTGGGCTGGTTTGATAGTACCAAGTGGCTTCTGCAATCTGCCATCAAAAAGTTGGCAGGCGAGTTTTGTTTTCCAGGGAAAAGCGCCGTTGTGTGTGTTTTGGGGCCTGTGGCTGGGAGTGGCCAGCTGGCTCCTTAGAATCCACGATACGCAGGATGGTTCCCAGACCCAAGGTGGCACCAGTGCCAAGTCGGGCTGGTTTGTTAGTACCAAGTGGTTCCTGCAATCTGCCATCCAGAAGCGGGGCAGCTGAATTTTGTTTGCCAGAGAAAAAGGCTGTTGTTTGTGTTTCGGGGCCTGTGGCTGGCAGTGGACGGCTGGCTCCTGAAAATCCATGATACGCAGCATGGTTCCCAGACCCAAGGTGGCACCAGTGCCAAGTAGGGCTGGTTTCATAGTACCCAGTGGCTCCTGCAATCTGCCATCCAGAAGAGGGGCAGTTGAGTTTTGTTTTCCAGAGAAAAGGGCCGTGGTTTGTGTTTGGGGCCTATGGCTGAGAGTGACCGGCTGACCCCTGAAAATCCACTATACGCCGGATGGTTCCCAGATCCAAGGTGGCACCAGTGCCATGTTGTGCTGGTGTGATAGTCCCAAGTGGCTCCTGCAATCTGCCATCCAGAAGTGGGGCAGCTGAATTTTGTTTGCCAGAGAAAAAGGCTGTGGTTTTTGTTTGGGGGCCTATGGCTGGGAGTGGCCGGCTGGCTCCTGAAAATCCATGATACGCAGCATGGTTCCCAGACCCAAGGTGGCACCAGTGCCAAGTGGGGCTGGTTCCACAGTGTCAAGTGCCTCCTGCAATCTCCCATCCAGAAGCGGGGCAGCTGAGTTTTGTTTGCCTGTGAAACGGGCCGTTGTTTTTGATTGGGGTCTGTGGCCGAGAGTGTTCAGCTGGCTCCTGACAATCCACAATACGCAGGATGGTTCCCAGACCCAAGGTGGCACCAGTGCCAAGTCGTGCTGGTTTGATAGTACCAAGTGGCTCCTGCAATCTGCCATCCAGAAGCGGTGCAGCTGAGTTTTGTTTGCCAGAGGAAAGGGCCGTGGGTTGTGTTCGGGGGCATATGGCTGGGAGTGGCCGGCTGACTCATTAAAAAGATCGATACGCACGATGGTTCCCAGACCCAAGGTGGCACCAGTGCCAAGTCGGGCTGTTTTTATAGTACCAAGTGCGTCCTGCAATTTGCCATCCAGAAGAGGGGCAGTTGAGTTTTGTTTGCCAGAGAAAAGCGCCGTTGTTTGTGTTTGGGGGCTTGTGGCTGGGAGTGGCCGACTGGCGCCTTAGAATCTGCGATACGCAGCATGGTTCCCAGACCCAAGGTGGCACCAGTTCCAAGTTGGGCTGGTTTGATAGTACCAAGTGGCTCCTGCAATCTGCCATCCAGAAGCGGGGTAGCTTAGTTTTGTTTGCCAGGGAAACGGGCCGAGGTTTGTGACTGGGGGCCTATGGCTGGGAGTGACCGGCTGGCTCCTGGAAAGCTACGATAGGCAGGATGGTGACCAGACCCATGGTGGCACCAGTGTCAAGTTGGGCTGGTTTGATAGTACCAAGTGGCTCCTGCAATCTGCCATCAAAAAGTTGGCAGGCGAGTTTTGTTTTCCAGGGAAAAGCGCCGTTGATTGTGTCTGGGGGCCTGTGGCTGGAGTGACCGGCTGGCTCCTTAGAATCCACGATACGCAGGATGGTTCCCAGACCAGAGGTGGCACCAGCGCCAAGTCGGGCTGGTTTTATAGTACCAAGTGGTTCCTGCAATCTGCCATCCAGAAGCGGGGCAGCTTACTTTTGTGTGCCAGGGAAACGGGCCGAGCTTTGTGTCTGGGCGCCTATGGCTGGGAGTGACCGGCGAGGTCCTGAAAAGCTACGATAGGCAGGATGGTGACCACATCCATTGTGGCACCAGTGACAAGTTGGGCTGCTTTGATAGTACCAAGTGGCTCCTGCAATCCGCCATCAAAAAGTTGGCAGGCGAGTTTTGTTTTCCAGGGAAAAGCGCCGTTGTTTGTGTTTGGGGGCCTGTGGCTGGGAGTGGCCGGCTGGCTCCTTAGAATCCACGATACGCGGCATGGTTCCCAGACCAGAGGTGGCACCAGTGACAAGTCGGGCTGGTTTGATAGTACCAAGTGCGTCCTGCAATCTGCCATCCAGAAGCGGGGCAGCTTACTTTTGTTTGCCAGGGAAACGGGCCGAGGTTTGTGTCTGGGGGCCTATGGCTGGGAGTGACCGGCTGGCTCCTGAAAAGCTACGATAGGCAGGATGGGGAGCAGACCCATGGTGGCACCAGTGCCAAGTTGGGCTGGTTTGATAGTACCAAGTGGCTTCTGCAATCTGCCATCCAGAAGCGGGGCAGCTTACTTTTGTTTGCCAGGGAAACGGGCCGTTGTTTTTGTTTGGGGGCCTGTGGCTGGGAGTTGCCGACTGGCTCCTTAGAATCCACGATACGCGGGATGGTTCCCAGACCAGAGGTGGCACCAGTGCCAAGTTGGGCTGGTTTGATAGTACCAAGTGGCTCCTGCAATCTGCCATCCAGAAGCGGGGCAGCTTACTTTTGTTTGCCAGGGAAACGGGCCGAGGTTTGTGTCTCAGGGCCTATGGCTGGGAGTGACCGGCTGGCTCCTGAAAAGTTACGATAGGCAGGATGGTGACCAGACCCATGGTGGCACCAGTGCCAAGTCGGGCTGGTTTGATAGTACCAAGTGGCTCCTGCAATCTGCCATGAAAAAGTTGGCAGGCGAGTTTTGTTTTCCAGGGAAAAGCGCCGTTGTTTGTGTTTGGGGGCCTGTGGCTGGGAGTGGCCGGCTGGCTCCTTAGAATCCACGATACGCAGCATGGTATCCAGACCCAAGGTGGCACCAGTGCCAAGTTGGGCTGGTTTGATAATGCCAAGTGGTTCCTGCAAACTCCATCAAAAAGTTGGCAGGCGTGTTTTGTTTTCCAGGGAACAGCGCCGTTGATTTTGTTTGGGGGCCTGTGGCTGGGAGTGGCCGGCTGGCTCCTTAGAATCCACGATACGCAGGATGGTTCCCAGACCCAAGGTGGCACCAGTGCCAAGTCGGGCTGGTTTGATTGCACCAAGTGGCTCCTGCAATCTGCCATCCAGAAGTGAGGCAGCTAAGTTTTGTTTGCGAGAAAAAACGGCCGTGGTTTTTGTTGGGGGCCTGTGGCTGGGAGTAGCCGGCTGGCTCCTTAGAATCCACGATACGCAGGATGGTTCCCAGACCCAAGGTGACACCAGTGCCAAGTCGGGCTGGTTTGATTACACCAAGTGGCTCCTGCAATCTGCCATCCAGAAGTGAGGCAGCTAAGTTTTGTTTGCGAGAAAAAAGGGCCGTGGTGTTTGTTGGGGGCCTGTGGCTGGGAGTAGCCGGCTGGCTCCTTAAAATCCACGATAGGCAGGATGGTTCCCAGACCCAAGGTGGCACCAGTGCCAAGTTGGGCTGGTTTGATGGTACCAACTGGCTCCTGCAATCTGCCATCTAAAAGTTGTCAGGCGAGTTTTGTTTTCCAGGGAAAAGCGCCGTTGATTTTGTTTGGAGGGCGGTGGCTGGCAGTGGCTGCCTGTCGTCTTAGAATCCGGGTTACGCAGCATGGTTCCCAGAGCCAAGGTGGCACCAGTGTCAAGTTGGGCTGGTTTGATAGTACCAAGTGGCTCCTGCAATCTGCCATCCAGAAGCGGGGCAGCTGACTTTTGTTTGCCAGGGAAACGGGCCGAGGTATTTGTCTGGGGACCTATGGCTGGGAGTGGCCGGCTGGCTCCTGAAAAGCTACGATAGGCAGGATGGTGACCAGACCCATGGTGGCACCAGTGCCAAGTTGGGCTGGTTTGATAGTACCAAGTGGCTCCTGCAATCTGCCATCAAAAATTTGGCAGGCCAGTTTTGTTTTCCAGGGAAAAGCGCCGTTGTTTGTGTTTGGGGGACTGTGGCTGGGAGTGGCCGGCTGGCTCCTTAGAACACAAGATACGCAGGATGGTTCCCAGACCCAAGGTGGCACCAGTGTCAAGTCGGGCTGGTTTGATAACACCAAGTGGCTCCTGCAATCTGCCATCCAGAAGCAGGGCAGCTTACTTTTGTTTTCCAGGGAAACGGACCGAGGTTTTTTTCTGGGGGCCTATGGCTGGGAGTGACCGGCTGGCTCCTGAAAAGCTACGATAGGCAGGATGGTGACCAGACCCATGGTGGCACCAGTGCATAGTTGGGCTGGTTTGATAGTACCAAGTGGCTCCTGCACTCGGCCATCAAAATGTTGGCAGGCGAGTTTTGTTTTCCAGGGAAAAGCGCCGTTGTTTGTGTTTGGGGGCCTGTGGCTGGGAGTGGCCGGCTGGCTCCTTAGAATCCACGATACGCAGCATGGTTCCCAGACCAGAGGTGGCACCAGTGCCAAGTCGGGCTGGTTTGATGGTGCAAAGTGGCTCCTGCAATCTGCCATCCAGAAGTGCGGTAGCTTACTTTTGTGTGCCAGGGAAACAGGCCGAGGTTTGTGTCTGGCGGCCTATGGCTGGGAGTGACCGGCTGGCTCCTGAAAAGCTACGATAGGCAGGATGGTGACCAGACCCATGGTGGCACCAGTGCCAAGTTGGGCTGGTTTGATAGTACCAAGTGGCTCCTGCAATCTGCCATCAAAAAGTTGGCAGGCGAGTTTTGTTTTCCAGGGAAAAGCGCCGTTGTGTGTGTTTTGGGGCCTGTGGCTGGGAGTGGCCAGCTGGCTCCTTAGAATCCACGATACGCAGGATGGTTCCCAGACCCAAGGTGGCACCAGTGCCAAGTCGGGCTGGTTTGTTAGTACCAAGTGGTTCCTGCAATCTGCCATCCAGAAGCGGGGCAGCTGAATTTTGTTTGCCAGAGAAAAAGGCTGTTGTTTGTGTTTCGGGGCCTGTGGCTGGCAGTGGACGGCTGGCTCCTGAAAATCCATGATACGCAGCATGGTTCCCAGACCCAAGGTGGCACCAGTGCCAAGTCGGGCTGGTCTGATATTACCAAGTGCGTCCTGCAATCTGCCATCCAGAAGCGGGGCAGCTTACTTTTGTTTGCCAGGGAAACGGGCCGAGGTTTGTGTTTGGGGGCCTGTGGCTGGGAGTTGCCGACTGGCTCCTTAGAACCCATGATACGCAGGATGGTTCCCAGACCAGAGGTGGCACCAGTGCCAAGTTGGGCTAGTTTGATAGTACCAAGTGGCTTCTGCAATCTGCCATCCAGAAGCGGGGCAGCTTACTTTTGTTTGCCAGGGAAACGGGCCGTTGTTTGTGTTTGGGGGCCTGTGGCTGGGAGTTGCCGACTGGCTCCTTAGAATCCACGATACGCGGGATGGTTCCCAGACCAGAGGTGGCACCAGTGCCTAGTCGGGCTGGTTTGATAGTACCAAGTGGCTCCTGCAATCCGCCATCCAGAAGCGGGGCAGCTTACTTTTTTTTCCAGGGAAAAGCGCCGTTGTTTGTGTTTGGGGGCCTGTGGGTGGGAGTGGCCGGATGGCTCCTTAGGATCCACGATACGCAGGATGGTTCCCAGACCAGAGGTGGCACCAGTGCCAAGTTGGGCTGGTTTGATAGTACCAAGTGGCTCCTGCAATCTGCCATCCAGAAGCGGGGCAGCTTACTTTTGTTTGCCAGGGAAACGGGCCGAGGTTTGTGTCTCAGGGCCTATGGCTGGGAGTGACCGTCTGGCTCCTGAAAAGTTACGATAGGCAGGATGGTGACCAGACCCATGGTGGCACCAGTGCCAAGTCGGGCTGGTTTGATAGTACCAAGTGGCTCCTGCAATCTGCCATGAAAAAGTTGGCAGGCGAGTTTTGTTTTCCAGGGAAAAGCGCCGTTGTTTGTGTTTGGGGGCCTGTGGCTGGGAGTGGCCGGCTGGCTCCTTAGAATCCACGATACGCAGCATGGTATTCAGACCCAAGGTGGCACCAGTGCCAAGTTGGGCTAGTTTGATAATACCAAGTGGTTCCTGCAAACTCCATCAAAAAGTTGGCAGGCGTGTTTTGTTTTCCAGGGAACAGCGCCGTTGATTTTGTTTGGGGGCCTGTGGCTGGGAGTGGCCGGCTGGCTCCTTAGAATCCACGATACGCAGGATGGTTCCCAGACCCAAGGTGGCACCAGTGCCAAGTCGGGCTGGTTTGATTACACCAAGTGGCTCCTGCAATCTGCCATCCAGAAGTGAGGCAGCTAAGTTTTGTTTGCGAGAAAAAAGGGCCGTGGTTTTTGTTGGGGGCCTGTGGCTGGGAGTAGCTGGCTTGCTCCTTAAAATCCACGATAGGCAGGATGGTTCCCAGACCCAAGGTGGCACCAGTGCCAAGTCGGGCTGGTTTGATTACACCAAGTGGCTCCTGCAATCTGCCATTCAGAAGTGAGGCAGCTAAGTTTTGTTTGCGAGAAAAAAGGGCCGTGGTTTTTGTTGGGGGCCTGTGGCTGGGAGTAGCTGGCTTGCTCCTTAAAATCCACGATAGGCAGGATGGTTCCCAGACCCAAGGTGGCACCAGTGCCAAGTCGGGCTGGTTTGATAGTACCAAGTGGCTCCTGCAATCTGCCATCCAGAAGCGGGGCAGCTGAGTTTTGTTTGCCAGAGAAAAAGGCTGTGGTTTTTGTTTGGGGGCCTGTGGCTGGCAGTGGCCGGCTGGCTCCTGAAAATCCACGATACGCAGCATGGTTCCCAGACCCAAGGTGGCACCAGTACAAAGTGGGGCTCGTTTGACAGTGTCAAGTGCCTCCTGCAATCTCCCATCCAGAAGCGGGGCAGCTGAGTTTTTTTTGCCAGGGAAACGGACCTTTGTTTTTGATTGGGGTCTGTGGCCGAGAGTGGTCGGCTGTCTCCTGACAATCCACAATACACAGGATGGTTCCCAGACCAAAGGTGGCACCAGTGCCAAGTCGGGCTGGTTTGATAGTACCAAGTGCCTCCTGCAATCTGCCATCCAGAAGCGGGGCAGCTGAGTTTTGTTTGCCAGAGAAAAGGGCCATGGGTTGTGTTTGGGGGCATATGGCTGGGAGTGGCCACCTGGCTCCTTAAAATGCACGATACGCCGCATGGTAACCAGACGCAAGGTGGCACCAGTGCCAAGTCGGGCTGTTTTTGTAGTACCCAGTGGCTCCTGCAATTTGCCATCCAGAAGCGGGGAAGCTAAATTTTGTTTGCTAGAGAAAAGGGCTGTGGTTTGTGTTTGGGGGCCTATGGCCGAGAGTGGTAGGCTGGCCCCTGAAAATCAACAATAGGCAGGATGGTTCCCAGATCCAAGGTGGCACCAGTGCCAAGTAAGGCTGGTTGTATGGTTCAAAGTGACTCCTGCAATCTGCCATCCAGAAGCGGGACAGCTGAGTTTTTTTTGCCAGAGAAAAGGTCCGTGGTTTCTTTTTGGGGCATACGGCTGGGAATTGCCGGCTGGCTCCTTAAAATGCTCGATACGCAGGATGGTTCCCAGAGCCAAGGTGGCACCACTGCCAAGTCGGGCTCTTTTTGTAGTACCAAGTGCGTCCTGCAATTTGCCATCCAGAAGAGGGGCAGTTGAGTTTTGTTTGCCAGAGAAAAGGGCCGAGGTTTGTGTTTGGGAG
This sequence comes from Melospiza melodia melodia, assembly GCF_035770615.1. Lineage (NCBI taxonomy): Eukaryota > Metazoa > Chordata > Aves > Passeriformes > Passerellidae > Melospiza > Melospiza melodia. Next base: position 62,141,944 of record NC_086198.1, read on the forward strand.
CATATGGCTGGGAATGACCGGCTGGCCCCTGAAAATCCACGATACGCCGGATGGTTCCCAGATCCAAGGTGGTACCATTACCAAGTCGGGCTGGTTTGATAGTCCCAAGTGGCTCCTGCAAACTGCCATCCAGAAGCGGGGCAGCTGAGTTTTGTTTGCCAGGGAAATGGGCCGTTGTTTGTGTTTGGGGGCCTGTGGCTGGGAGTGTTCGGCTGGTTCCTGAATATGTACGATACGCAGGATTGTTCCCAGATCCAAGGTGGCAGCAGTGCCATGTTGTGCTGGTGTGATAGTCCCAAGTGGCTCCTGCAATCTGCCATCCAGAAGTGGGGCAGCTGATTTTTGTTTGCCAGAGAAAAGGTCCGTGGTTTGTGTTTGGGGGCATATGGCTGTGAGTGGCCGGCTGGCCCCTGAAAATCCACGATACACAGGATGGTTCCCAGATCCAAGGTGGCACCTGTGCCAAGTCGGGCTGATTTGATAGTACTAAGTAGCTCCTGCAATCTGCCATCCAGAAGCGGGGCAGCTTACTATTGTTTGCCAGAGAAATAGGCCTAGGTTTTTGTTTGGGGGCCTGTGGCTAGGAGTGGCCGGCTGGCTCCTAAGAATCCACGATACGCAGGATGTTTCCCAGACCCAAGGTGGCACCAGTGCCAAGTCGGGCTGGTTTGATAGTACCAAGTGGCTCCTGCAAACTCCATCAAAAAGTTGGCAGGCGTGTTTTGTTTTCCAGGGAACAGCGCCGTTGATTTTGTTTGGGGGCCTGTGGCTGGGAGTGGCTGGCTGGCTCCTTAGAATCCACGATACGCAGGATGGTTCCCAGACCCAAGGTGGCACCAGTGCCAAGTCGGGCTGGTTTGATTACACCAAGTGGCTCCTGCAATCTGCCATCCAGAAGCGGGGCAGCTGACTTTTGTTTGCCAGGGAAATGGGCCGTTGTTTGTGTTTGGGGGCCTGTGGCTGGGAGTGTTCGGCTGGTTCCTGAATATGTACGATACGCAGGATTGTTCCCAGACCCAAGGTGGCACCAGTGCCAAGTCGGGCTGGTTTGATGGTGCAAAGTGGCTCCTGCAATCTGCCATCCAGACGCGGGGCAGCGGATTTTTGTTTCCATGAGAAATGGTCCGTGGTTTGTTTTTGGGGGTATATGGCTGGGCGTGGCCGGCTGGCTCCTTAAAAAGCTCGATATGCAGGATGGTTCCCTGACACAAGGTGGCACCAGTGCCACGTCGGGCGGTTTTCGTAGTACAAAGTGCGTCCTAAAATTTGCCATCCAGAAGAGGGGCAGTTGAGTTTTGTTTGCCAGAGAAAAGGTCCGTGGTTTGTTTTTGGGGGCATATGGCTGAGAGTGGCTGGCTGGCCCCTGAAAATCCACGATACACAGGATGGTTCCCAGATCCAAGGTGGCACCTGTGCCAAGTCGGGCTGATTTGATAGTACTAAGTAGCTCCTGCAATCTGCCATCCAGAAGCGGGGCAGCTTACTTTTGTTTGCCAGGGAAACGGGCCGAGGTTTGTGTTTGGGGGCATATGATTGAGAGTGGCCGGCTGGCTCCTGAAAAGCTACAATAGGCAGGATGGTGACCAGACCCATGGTGGCACCAGTGCCAAGTTGGGCTGGTTTGATAGTACCAAGTGGTTCCTGCAATCTGCCATCCAGAAGCAGGGCAGCTGAGTTTTGTTTGCCAGAGAAAAGGGCCTTGGTTTGTGTTTGGGGGCATATGGCTGGGTGTGGCCAGCTGGCTCCTTAAAATGCACGATATGCAACATGGCTCCCAGACCCAAGGTGGCACCAGTGCCAAGTTGGGCTGGTTTGATAGTACCAAGTGGCTCCTGCAATCTTCCATGATCACGTGGAGAAATACTTTCTGGTTTCAGCCTCATGCTCTTTCTTCTCTCCCTCAACTTCTCTATCACCTCTCATCTGGTTCACATGCGCTGTCTTCAAGGTCCACAGGCTACTTTTCACAGAATCTTCTGGCCTGATGAAGTAAGAATGATGAATAGAACAGAGCTGGGATCTATTTTCCAGTTTGGATAAAATGCATTCTGCACACAAATCCAAGGAGAACGGGCTGCCCCGATGCCCAGAAAATCTTTCACTCCTGCTAGTGTTCTACGTCAACCGCAACTTAGTCTGAAAGAAAAGCTTTTTCTCTGAGAGCATCTGAGAGGATTGCATGAAGCACTGATATCTGACATATGCAATTTTGAATAGGAGAGGAAAAAGAAAATGGCAAGGAGTTTTTAATTTTAGTGGTTTCAATTTTAATTTCCGTGCACTTTTTCAAAACTTGTCAGCTCAAATGCCCATCAACATCTTTTAGTCATCTGTAAGTCAGTATTCATATAAAATGTGCTTCAAATCCAAAGAATTTCAAATTTGCACTCCAAGCTTCTATGCCTAGATTTATGATTTCCTACACATATTAGATGAAAGGAAGGCCTTTTTTACTGTGGGAGTGCTGGAACACTGGAACAGGTTGCCCAGAGAAGTTGTGGGTGTCCCATCCCTGAAAGTATTCAAGGTCACCTTGGACGGGGCTTGGAGCAGCAACAAAGGAGAAGCTTGATGGTAGAGAAACAAAGTTGGACTATAGAAGAAACTCGGATTGAAGTATAGGATCAAGTTTTCTCTCAGCTCTTGGGGTAAATTCAAAGTTGTACAAAATGACATTTATCTGTGCTATTCACTACTGTAACAGAAAGTTTCATGAAAACTGTACAGAAGATAGTAAATTTTAAAAGAGATAAGAATTACAGCATAAAATCCATGGGATAGGTTACAACATGAGACACTCTCTAAGAGAAAATCTCTTTGTTTCAGCACTTCATCGGGGTAAGATTTCATGAAGTGCCAAAGAAGGCGGCAAAATATCATTCGGGACATTATTTACTGGAATTCAGCCTGGCCATTAGTAGGAACTGCCTTTGAACATATCATGTAGATATACCACACACGCTTTCCCTTCACTGAAAAATTACTGTTTACAACAAATAAGCAATTGACGATCAAAATTGATTGAAAGCATCTTAAACATGTCAAGTATTTCATTGTAGATGATCTGTGATCCAAATGCTTCTTCCACCTTCGAGAGGGACAGAAGAATTCTTCCATATCATGATGGTTTAAAATTGTATCAACCAATGTTTTCTGCTGAAAAGATATCATCTATTTTTTTCTATTTTTGGAAGAAAATATTCCTAGACATACAACAGGTGAGAACTAAGTAATTTTAAAGAAACAAATGAAATGAAAATATTCTGTAAATAGAATGAAATGAAAAGCTGTGTTTTAAATAGGAGCTAAATATTAAACAGAATTTTTGTACCAGGCATTTGAATTACTGCACCAGCTCTTTTGCCCATCAAGAGAGGCATTTAGCATTTCAGTCTTTTCCAAGGTGTTCATGATCTGCTATGCTGATCTCTGTGTGTGCCTAGGTGTGTGTGGAGGGGGGGGCATATGAAGGGGAGTGTGTATGTTTGCTTTACAATTGTTGTGGCAGATTCATGCCTCAGCTCCACATTTTGTTTTAAAAAGGTCACACCGAGTGGATATGAAGTTTACTATCAACAAGAGATCGATTCCCAAATCATCCATTTGACTCTCCCTTATAAATCATGTGCTTTGTTGCATATTTTATCAAATATACTTTCAAGCCAGATGGAGGAAGGAGGATGTGGGAATCCCTCCACCATCTTGCAACTTTTATGTAAGTAGGTTTTCAAGAAAATCATCATTTCTCTTTTAAATATGTCTGGAACAGGCATGATGGTAGTGTCAACCTGTTGGAGTTTTTGTTGCTGGAAGAAGTTGTACAAAAGGATTGGTTTTTACATTGACCAGTTACTGAATCAAGCGCAGGAATACATTGGAAATTTAGCTGGGGGTTCCTTTTCCCAGCAGACTACTTCTAGAACGAGCTTGTACACTGAAGCTGACTCTTTTGCTCTCTTTTTGTTTCTTTCCTATTTTCTTGGCTTCTTTGCCACTATCTAGACAATTTTGGAACTTTGTTCCCAACTAAAATGGTTTCAATAGTCTGATTGTGATCATACATTTTTACAAGGAATTTTTAAAATCTTTCCTCGAGTCCAGAAAGTCAAGGACTTAGATCTTTTTCTTCCCTTATCAATATTGCCATGAAATTGATAAATAAAGACCAACTCTTTATTTTTGTTTTTAACCCACGTAGATAATTCCCATCCATTAATCCATTTTGTGGACCAATAGCTGCCATTCTGATGGAAGCTGTCACTTCTTAACAATAGGCATTCTGTGACTATGTTGACTGCACTTTGGGTGAAGATCCTAACTGGTCTTAGATATACATAGGGAGAAATTTGCTCAGCCAGTGTCAGTCTTAAGCATGCGTATCAGAAGATCTTTCTAGAGCTGGGAATTTTCCCATGAAAGGGATTCAGTTAGGGAAGAGACACTTGTGCCAGAGTTTTACATTCTTCTTGAACACTGCTTAAGGAACTTAGATGCCATGTCCATTTGGATCTCTGTCTGCACAGAACTTTGTCATGCCAGCGCTTTGAAATGCATCTTGAAGAGAATTCACTAGCACAGAATGAAAGAGAGTGGAAGGGGTTGGTGGGGCTAACCAGGCCCAACCCCCCTGCCTAAACCAGGATACCTAGAGCCTCTTGCCCAGGATTCTATCTGGGTGTACTTTTAATGTCTTCAAAGATCCAGGCTCCACAATCTTTCTGGGCAGTCTGTGCCGTGGTTCAGTCACCCTGACAGTAAAGAAACATTTACTGATGTTCAAAGGCAATCTCCTGTATTTCAGTGTGTGCCCACTGCCTCTTGTCTTTTCCCTCAGCATCACTGAAAAGACACTGATTCCCTCCCCTTTGCACTATTGCTTCCATATGTATGTGTGATGCCATGTAGAGGTATGTCAAAAACCTCCCTGAAGCCCAGGCAGATAATATTCCCTTCATCTACCAGTCAAGTTGATTCATCAGAGGAGTTTAAAGTGATGTTCAGCATGAAATTCCCCTGAAAAATCATGCTAACTACATTATTTGGTCATCTGTCATGTGCCTGGCAAGGATTTCCAGGAAGAGCTGCTTCATCAACTTCCTGGGGATAAAAAAGAGGCTGGCTGGTTTGTACTATGGCGAGCCCTCTTAATTGCCTTTTTTGAAGATGGGTGTCATTTGCTAACATCCACTCTTTAGCTCCTCTTCTCATCTACACCTCGGCAAAAAGCTTTTCCACTATGTCTGGCTAGGAAAAACTGTGCCAGCACAGAAAACATCTCCCATCGTGTTCTAGAAGTTGCACGGATGTCTGCCAAGTGTTTGGCAGGAAGAAAAGAAAAGTTGTCCAAAACAGCTTCCAATCGAATGTTCCTGTGATTGGAAAAGTCAGGAGAGTGCAAAGGTACTGTTTTCTATCAGTTGGCAAGGTGCGCACACAATCCCAGTGTTGCACAGCTTGCTTCTTCACCTTCCCGAAGCTGCCGCTCTCGCCGGCTGCCGGAGCCCAAGAAGCGGCTTCTTCGCGCAAAGACGATTGTGCCGCTCACAGTGCTCTCCTTAGCGCGGCTTCTGCCGAAAGACGCCCGGCAGCGGCTCTTACCTCCGGAGAGCATCCTACCTTCGTCTTTAGCTCCTCTTCTCATCTACACCTCGGCAAAACGCTTTTCCACTATGTCTGGCTAGGAAAAACTGTGCCAGCACAGAAAACATCTCCCATCGTGTTCTAGAAGTTGCACGGATGTCTGCCAAGTGTTTGGCAGGAAGAAAAGAAAAGTTGTCCAAAACAGCTTCCAATCGAATGTTCATGTGATTGGAAAAGTCAGGAGAGTGCAAAGGTACTGTTTTCTATCAGTTGGCAAGGTGCGCACACAATCCCAGTGTTGTACAGCTTGCTTCTTCACCTTCCCGAAGCTGCCGCTCTCGCCGGCTGCCGGAGCCCAAGAAGCGGCTTCTTCGCGCAAAGACGATTGTGCCGCTCACAGGGCTCTCCTTAGCGCGGCTTCTGCCGAAAGACGCCCGGCAGCGGCTCTTACCTCCGGAGAGCATCCTACCTTCGTCTTTAGCTCCTCTTCTCATCTACACCTCGGCAAAACGCTTTTCCACTATGTCTGGCTAGGAAAAACTGTGCCAGCACAGAAAACATCTCCCATCGTGTTCTAGAAGTTGCACGGATGTCTGCCAAGTGTTTGGCAGGAAGAAAAGAAAAGTTGTCCAAAACAGCTTCCAATCGAATGTTCCTGTGATTGGAAAAGTCAGGAGAGTGCAAAGGTACTGTTTTCTATCAGTTGGCAAGGTGCGCACACAATCCCAGTGTTGTACAGCTTGCTTCTTCACCTTCCCGAAGCTGCCGCTCTCGCCGGCTGCCGGAGCCCAAGAAGCGGCTTCTTCGCGCAAAGACGATTGTGCCGCTCACAGGGCTCTCCTTAGCGCGGCTTCTGCCGAAAGACGCCCGGCAGCGGCTCTTACCTCCGGAGAGCATCCTACCTTCGTCTTTCGCGTCTTTTGTAGTCTACATCTTAGCAAAACGCTTTTCCACTATGTCTGGCTAGGAAAAACTGTGCCAGCACAGAAAACATCTCCCATCGTGTTCTAGAAGTTGCACGGATGTCTGCCAAGTGTTTGGCAGGAAGAAAAGAAAAGTTGTCCAAAACAGCTTCCAATCGAATGTTCCTGTGATTGGAAAAGTCAGGAGAGTGCAAAGGTACTGTTTTCTATCAGTTGGCAAGGTGCGCACACAATCCCAGTGTTGTACAGCTTGCTTCTTCACCTTCCCGAAGCTGCCGCTCTCGCCGGCTGCCGGAGCCCAAGAAGCGGCTTCTTCGCGCAAAGACGATTGTGCCGCTCACAGTGCTCTCCTTAGCGCGGCTTCTGCCGAAAGACGCCCGGCAGCGGCTCTTACCTCCGGAGAGCATCCTACCTTCGTCTTTCGCGTCTTTTGTAGTCTACATCTTAGCAAAACGCTTTTCCACTATGTCTGGCTAGGAAAAACTGTGCCAGCACAGAAAACATCTCCCATCGTGTTCTAGAAGTTGCACGGATGTCTGCCAAGTGTTTGGCAGGAAGAAAAGAAAAGTTGTCCAAAACAGCTTCCAATCGAATGTTCCTGTGATTGGAAAAGTCAGTAGAGTGCAAAGGTACTGTTTTCTATCAGTTGGCAAGGTGCGCACACAATCCCAGTGTTGTACAGCTTGCTTCTTCACCTTCCCGAAGCTGCCGCTCTCGCCGGCTGCCGGAGCCCAAGAAGCGGCTTCTTCGCGCAAAGACGATTGTGCCGCTCACAGGGCTCTCCTTAGCGCGGCTTCTGCCGAAAGACGCCCGGCAGCGGCTCTTACCTCCGGAGAGCATCCTACCTTCGTCTTTCGCGTCTTTTGTAGTCTACATCTTAGCAAAACGCTTTTCCACTATGTCTGGCTAGGAAAAACTGTGCCAGCACAGAAAACATCTCCCATCGTGTTCTAGAAGTTGCACGGATGTCTGCCAAGTGTTTGGCAGGAAGAAAAGAAAAGTTGTCCAAAACAGCTTCCAATCGAATGTTCCTGTGATTGGAAAAGTCAGGAGAGTGCAAAGGTACTGTTTTCTATCAGTTGGCAAGGTGCGCACACAATCCCAGTGTTGTACAGCTTGCTTCTTCACCTTCCCGAAGCTGCCGCTCTCGCCGGCTGCCGGAGCCCAAGAAGCGGCTTCTTCGCGCAAAGACGATTGTGCCGCTCACAGGGCTCTCCTTAGCGCGGCTTCTGCCGAAAGACGCCCGGCAGCGGCTCTTACCTCCGGAGAGCATCCTACCTTCGTCTTTCGCGTCTTTTGTAGTCTACATCTTAGCAAAACGCTTTTCCACTATGTCTGGCTAGGAAAAACTGTGCCAGCACAGAAAACATCTCCCATCGTGTTCTAGAAGTTGCACGGATGTCTGCCAAGTGTTTGGCAGGAAGAAAAGAAAAGTTGTCCAAAACAGCTTCCAATCGAATGTTCCTGTGATTGGAAAAGTCAGGAGAGTGCAAAGGTACTGTTTTCTATCAGTTGGCAAGGTGCGCACACAATCCCAGTGTTGTACAGCTTGCTTCTTCACCTTCCCGAAGCTGCCGCTCTCGCCGGCTGCCGGAGCCCAAGAAGCGGCTTCTTCGCGCAAAGACGATTGTGCCGCTCACAGTGCTCTCCTTAGCGCGGCTTCTGTCGAAAGACGCCCGGCAGCGGCTCTTACCTCCGGAGAGCATCCTACCTTCGTCTTTCGCGTCTTTTGTAGTCTACATCTTAGCAAAACGCTTTTCCACTATGTCTGGCTAGGAAAAACTGTGCCAGCACAGAAAACATCTCCCATCGTGTTCTAGAAGTTGCACGGATGTCTGCCAAGTGTTTGGCAGGAAGAAAAGAAAAGTTGTCCAAAACAGCTTCCAATCGAATGTTCCTGTGATTGGAAAAGTCAGGAGAGTGCAAAGGTACTGTTTTCTATCAGTTGGCAAGGTGCGCACACAATCCCAGTGTTGTACAGCTTGCTTCTTCACCTTCCCGAAGCTGCCGCTCTCGCCGGCTGCCGGAGCCCAAGAAGCGGCTTCTTCGCGCAAAGACGATTGTGCCGCTCACAGGGCTCTCCTTAGCGCGGCTTCTGCCGAAAGACGCCCGGCAGCGGCTCTTACCTCCGGAGAGCATCCTACCTTCGTCTTTCGCGTCTTTTGTAGTCTACATCTTAGCAAAACGCTTTTCCACTATGTCTGGCTAGGAAAAACTGTGCCAGCACAGAAAACATCTCCCATCGTGTTCTAGAAGTTGCACGGATGTCTGCCAAGTGTTTGGCAGGAAGAAAAGAAAAGTTGTCCAAAACAGCTTCCAATCGAATGTTCCTGTGATTGGAAAAGTCAGGAGAGTGCAAAGGTACTGTTTTCTATCAGTTGGCAAGGTGCGCACACAATCCCAGTGTTGTACAGCTTGCTTCTTCACCTTCCCGAAGCTGCCGCTCTCGCCGGCTGCCGGAGCCCAAGAAGCGGCTTCTTCGCGCAAAGACGATTGTGCCGCTCACAGTGCTCTCCTTAGCGCGGCTTCTGTCGAAAGACGCCCGGCAGCGGCTCTTACCTCCGGAGACCATCCTACCTTCGTCTTTCGCGTCTTTTGTAGTCTACATCTTAGCAAAACGCTTTTCCACTATGTCTGGCTAGGAAAAACTGTGCCAGCACAGAAAACATCTCCCATCGTGTTCTAGAAGTTGCACGGATGTCTGCCAAGTGTTTGGCAGGAAGAAAAGAAAAGTTGTCCAAAACAGCTTCCAATCGAATGTTCCTGTGATTGGAAAAGTCAGGAGAGTGCAAAGGTACTGTTTTCTATCAGTTGGCAAGGTGCGCACACAATCCCAGTGTTGTACAGCTTGCTTCTTCACCTTCCCGAAGCTGCCGCTCTCGCCGGCTGCCGGAGCCCAAGAAGCGGCTTCTTCGCGCAAAGACGATTGTGCCGCTCACAGGGCTCTCCTTAGCGCGGCTTCTGCCGAAAGACGCCCGGCAGCGGCTCTTACCTCCGGAGAGCATCCTACCTTCGTCTTTCGCGTCTTTTGTAGTCTACATCTTAGCAAAACGCTTTTCCACTATGTCTGGCTAGGAAAAACTGTGCCAGCACAGAAAACATCTCCCATCGTGTTCTAGAAGTTGCACGGATGTCTGCCAAGTGTTTGGCAGGAAGAAAAGAAAAGTTGTCCAAAACAGCTTCCAATCGAATGTTCCTGTGATTGGAAAAGTCAGGAGAGTGCAAAGGTACTGTTTTCTATCAGTTGGCAAGGTGCGCACACAATCCCAGTGTTGTACAGCTTGCTTCTTCACCTTCCCGAAGCTGCCGCTCTCGCCGGCTGCCGGAGCCCAAGAAGCGGCTTCTTCGCGCAAAGACGATTGTGCCGCTCACAGTGCTCTCCTTAGCGCGGCTTCTGCCGAAAGACGCCCGGCAGCGGCTCTTACCTCCGGAGAGCATCCTACCTTCGTCTTTCGCGTCTTTTGTAGTCTACATCTTAGCAAAACGCTTTTCCACTATGTCTGGCTAGGAAAAACTGTGCCAGCACAGAAAACATCTCCCATCGTGTTCTAGAAGTTGCACGGATGTCTGCCAAGTGTTTGGCAGGAAGAAAAGAAAAGTTGTCCAAAACAGCTTCCAATCGAATGTTCCTGTGATTGGAAAAGTCAGGAGAGTGCAAAGGTACTGTTTTCTATCAGTTGGCAAGGTGCGCACACAATCCCAGTGTTGTACAGCTTGCTTCTTCACCTTCCCGAAGCTGCCGCTCTCGCCGGCTGCCGGAGCCCAAGAAGCGGCTTCTTCGCGCAAAGACGATTGTGCCGCTCACAGGGCTCTCCTTAGCGCGGCTTCTGTCGAAAGACGCCCGGCAGCGGCTCTTACCTCCGGAGAGCATCCTACCTTCGTCTTTCGCGTCTTTTGTAGTCTACATCTTAGCAAAACGCTTTTCCATTATGTCTGGCTAGGAAAAACTGTGCCAGCACAGAAAACATCTCCCATCGTGTTCTAGAAGTTGCACGGATGTCTGCCAAGTGTTTGGCAGGAAGAAAAGAAAAGTTGTCCAAAACAGCTTCCAATCGAATGTTCCTGTGATTGGAAAAGTCAGGAGAGTGCAAAGGTACTGTTTTCTATCAGTTGGCAAGGTGCGCACACAATCCCAGTGTTGTACAGCTTGCTTCTTCACCTTCCCGAAGCTGCCGCTCTCGCCGGCTGCCGGAGCCCAAGAAGCGGCTTCTTCGCGCAAAGACGATTGTGCCGCTCACAGTGCTCTCCTTAGCGCGGCTTCTGCCGAAAGACGCCCGGCAGCGGCTCTTACCTCCGGAGACCATCCTACCTTCGTCTTTCGCGTCTTTTGTAGTCTACATCTTAGCAAAACGCTTTTCCACTATGTCTGGCTAGGAAAAACTGTGCCAGCACAGAAAACATCTCCCATCGTGTTCTAGAAGTTGCACGGATGTCTGCCAAGTGTTTGGCAGGAAGAAAAGAAAAGTTGTCCAAAACAGCTTCCAATCGAATGTTCCTGTGATTGGAAAAGTCAGGAGAGTGCAAAGGTACTGTTTTCTATCAGTTGGCAAGGTGCGCACACAATCCCAGTGTTGTACAGCTTGCTTCTTCACCTTCCCGAAGCTGCCGCTCTCGCCGGCTGCCGGAGCCCAAGAAGCGGCTTCTTCGCGCAAAGACGATTGTGCCGCTCACAGGGCTCTCCTTAGCGCGGCTTCTGCCGAAAGACGCCCGGCAGCGGCTCTTACCTCCGGAGAGCATCCTACCTTCGTCTTTCGCGTCTTTTGTAGTCTACATCTTAGCAAAACGCTTTTCCACTATGTCTGGCTAGGAAAAACTGTGCCAGCACAGAAAACATCTCCCATCGTGTTCTAGAAGTTGCACGGATGTCTGCCAAGTGTTTGGCAGGAAGAAAAGAAAAGTTGTCCAAAACAGCTTCCAATCGAATGTTCCTGTGATTGGAAAAGTCAGGAGAGTGCAAAGGTACTGTTTTCTATCAGTTGGCAAGGTGCGCACACAATCCCAGTGTTGTACAGCTTGCTTCTTCACCTTCCCGAAGCTGCCGCTCTCGCCGGCTGCCGGAGCCGAAGAAGCGGCTTCTTCGCGCAAAGACGATTGTGCCGCTCACAGGGCTCTCCTTAGCGCGGCTTCTGCCGAAAGACGCCCGGCAGCGGCTCTTACCTCCGGAGAGCATCCTACCTTCGTCTTTCGCGTCTTTTGTAGTCTACATCTTAGCAAAACGCTTTTCCACTATGTCTGGCTAGGAAAAACTGTGCCAGCACAGAAAACATCTCCCATCGTGTTCTAGAAGTTGCACGGATGTCTGCCAAGTGTTTGGCAGGAAGAAAAGAAAAGTTGTCCAAAACAGCTTCCAATCGAATGTTCCTGTGATTGGAAAAGTCAGGAGAGTGCAAAGGTACTGTTTTCTATCAGTTGGCAAGGTGCGCACACAATCCCAGTGTTGTACAGCTTGCTTCTTCACCTTCCCGAAGCTGCCGCTCTCGCCGGCTGCCGGAGCCCAAGAAGCGGCTTCTTCGCGCAAAGACGATTGTGCCGCTCACAGGGCTCTCCTTAGCGCGGCTTCTGCCGAAAGACGCCCGGCAGCGGCTCTTACCTCCGGAGAGCATCCTACCTTCGTCTTTAGCTCCTCTTCTCATCTACACCTCGGCAAAAAGCTTTTCCACTATGTCTGGCTAGGAAAAACTGTGCCAGCACAGAAAACATCTCCCATCGTGTTCTAGAAGTTGCACGGATGTCTGCCAAGTGTTTGGCAGGAAGAAAAGAAAAGTTGTCCAAAACAGCTTCCAATCGAATGTTCCTGTGATTGGAAAAGTCAGGAGAGTGCAAAGGTACTGTTTTCTATCAGTTGGCAAGGTGCGCACACAATCCCAGTGTTGTACAGCTTGCTTCTTCACCTTCCCGAAGCTGCCGCTCTCGCCGGCTGCCGGAGCCCAAGAAGCGGCTTCTTCGCGCAAAGACGATTGTGCCGCTCACAGTGCTCTCCTTAGCGCGGCTTCTGCCGAAAGACGCCCGGCAGCGGCTCTTACCTCCGGAGACCATCCTACCTTCGTCTTTCGCGTCTTTTGTAGTCTACATCTTAGCAAAACGCTTTTCCACTATGTCTGGCTAGGAAAAACTGTGCCAGCACAGAAAACATCTCCCATCGTGTTCTAGAAGTTGCACGGATGTCTGCCAAGTGTTTGGCAGGAAGAAAAGAAAAGTTGTCCAAAACAGCTTCCAATCGAATGTTCCTGTGATTGGAAAAGTCAGGAGAGTGCAAAGGTACTGTTTTCTATCAGTTGGCAAGGTGCGCACACAATCCCAGTGTTGTACAGCTTGCTTCTTCACCTTCCCGAAGCTGCCGCTCTCGCCGGCTGCCGGAGCCCAAGAAGCGGCTTCTTCGCGCAAAGACGATTGTGCCGCTCACAGGGCTCTCCTTAGCGCGGCTTCTGCCGAAAGACGCCCGGCAGCGGCTCTTACCTCCGGAGAGCATCCTACCTTCGTCTTTCGCGTCTTATGTAGTCTACATCTTAGCAAAACGCTTTTCCACTATGTCTGGCTAGGAAAAACTGTGCCAGCACAGAAAACATCTCCCATCGTGTTCTAGAAGTTGCACGGATGTCTGCCAAGTGTTTGGCAGGAAGAAAAGAAAAGTTGTCCAAAACAGCTTCCAATCGAATGTTCCTGTGATTGGAAAAGTCAGGAGAGTGCAAAGGTACTGTTTTCTATCAGTTGGCAAGGTGCGCACACAATCCCAGTGTTGTACAGCTTGCTTCTTCACCTTCCCGAAGCTGCCACTCTCGGGAGGTAAGAGCCGCTGCCGGTCGTCTTTCGGCAGAAGCCGCGCTAAGGAGAGCACTGTGAGCGGCACAATCGTCTTTGCGCGAAGAAGCCGCTTCTTGGGCTCCGGCAGCCGGCGAGAGCGGCAGCTTCGGGAAGGTGAAGAAGCAAGCTGTACAACACTGGGATTGTGTGCGCACCTTGCCAACTGATAGAAAACAGTACCTTTGCACTCTCCTGACTTTTCCAATCACAGGAACATTCGATTGGAAGCTGTTTTGGACAACTTTTCTTTTCTTCCTGCCAAACACTTGGCAGACATCCGTGCAACTTCTAGAACACGATGGGAGATGTTTTCTGTGCTGGCACAGTTTTTCCTAGCCAGACATAGTGGAAAAGCGTTTTGCTAAGATGTAGACTACAAAAGACGCGAAAGACGAAGGTAGGATGCTCTCCGGAGGTAAGAGCCGCTGCCGGGCGTCTTTCGGCAGAAGCCGCGCTAAGGAGAGCACTGTGAGCGGCACAATCGTCTTTGCGCGAAGAAGCCGCTTCTTGGGCTCCGGCAGCCGGCGAGAGCGGCAGCTTCGGGAAGGTGAAGAAGCAAGCTGTACAACACTGGGATTGTGTGCGCACCTTGCCAACTGATAGAAAACAGTACCTTTGCACTCTCCTGACTTTTCCAATCACAGGAACATTCGATTGGAAGCTGTTTTGGACAACTTTTCTTTTCTTCCTGCCAAACACTTGGCAGACATCCGTGCAACTTCTAGAACACGATGGGAGATGTTTTCTGTGCTGGCACAGTTTTTCCTAGCCAGACATAGTGGAAAAGCGTTTTGCTAAGATGTAGACTACAAAAGACGCGAAAGACGAAGGTAGGATGCTCTCCGGAGGTAAGAGCCGCTGCCGGGCGTCTTTCGGCAGAAGCCGCGCTAAGGAGAGCACTGTGAGCGGCACAATCGTCTTTGCGCGAAGAAGCCGCTTCTTGGGCTCCGGCAGCCGGCGAGAGCGGCAGCTTCGGGAAGGTGAAGAAGCAAGCTGTACAACACTGGGATTGTGTGCGCACCTTGCCAACTGATAGAAAACAGTACCTTTGCACTCTCCTGACTTTTCCAATCACAGGAACATTCGATTGGAAGCTGTTTTGGACAACTTTTCTTTTCTTCCTGCCAAACACTTGGCAGACATCCGTGCAACTTCTAGAACACGATGGGAGATGTTTTCTGTGCTGGCACAGTTTTTCCTAGCCAGACATAGTGGAAAAGCGTTTTGCTAAGATGTAGACTACAAAAGACGCGAAAGACGAAGGTAGGATGCTCTCCGGAGGTAAGAGCCGCTGCCGGGCGTCTTTCGGCAGAAGCCGCGCTAAGGAGAGCCCTGTGAGCGGCACAATCGTCTTTGCGCGAAGAAGCCGCTTCTTGGGCTCCGGCAGCCGGCGAGAGCGGCAGCTTCGGGAAGGTGAAGAAGCAAGCTGTACAACACTGGGATTGTGTGCGCACCTTGCCAACTGATAGAAAACAGTACCTTTGCACTCTACTGACTTTTCCAATCACAGGAACATTCGATTGGAAGCTGTTTTGGACAACTTTTCTTTTCTTCCTGCCAAACACTTGGCAGACATCCGTGCAACTTCTAGAACACGATGGGAGATGTTTTCTGTGCTGGCACAGTTTTTCCTAGCCAGACATAGTGGAAAAGCGTTTTGCTAAGATGTAGACTACAAAAGACGCGAAAGACGAAGGTAGGATGCTCTCCGGAGGTAAGAGCCGCTGCCGGGCGTCTTTCGGCAGAAGCCGCGCTAAGGAGAGCCCTGTGAGCGGCACAATCGTCTTTGCGCGAAGAAGCCGCTTCTTCGGTTCCGGGAGCCGGCGAGAGCGGCAGCTTCGGGAAGGTGAAGAAGCAAGCTGTACAACACTGGGATTGTGTGCGCATCTTGCCAACTGATAGAAAACAGTACCTTTGCACTCTCCTGACTTTTCCAATCACAGGAACATTCGATTGGAAGCTGTTTTGGACAACTTTTCTTTTCTTCCTGCCAAACACTTGGCAGACATCCGTGCAACTTCTAGAACACGATGGGAGATGTTTTCTGTGCTGGCACAGTTTTTCCTAGCCAGACATAGTGGAAAAGCGTTTTGCTAAGATGTAGACTACAAAAGACGCGAAAGACGAAGGTAGGATGCTCTCCGGAGGTAAGAGCCGCTGCCGGGCGTCTTTCGGCAGAAGCCGCGCTAAGGAGAGCCCTGTGAGCGGCACAATCGTCTTTGCGCGAAGAAGCCGCTTCTTCGATTCCGGGAGCCGGCGAGAGCGGCAGCTTCGGGAAGGTGAAGAAGCAAGCTGTACAACACTGGGATTGTGTGCGCACCTTGCCAACTGATAGAAAACAGTACCTTTGCACTCTCCTGACTTTTCCAATCACAGGAACATTCGATTGGAAGCTGTTTTGGACAACTTTTCTTTTCTTCCTGCCAAACACTTGGCAGACATCCGTGCAACTTCTAGAACACGATGGGAGATGTTTTCTGTGCTGGCACAGTTTTTCCTAGCCAGACATAGTGGAAAAGCGTTTTGCCGAGGTGTAGATGAGAAGAGGAGCTAAAGACGAAGGTAGGATGCTCTCCGGAGGTAAGAGCCGCTGCCGGGCGTCTTTCGGCAGAAGCCGCGCTAAGGAGAGCCCTGTGAGCGGCACAATCGTCTTTGCGCGAAGAAGCCGCTTCTTGGGCTCCGGCAGCCGGCGAGAGCGGCAGCTTCGGGAAGGTGAAGAAGCAAGCTGTACAACACTGGGATTGTGTGCGCACCTTGCCAACTGATAGAAAACAGTACCTTTGCACTCTCCTGACTTTTCCAATCACATGAACATTCGATTGGAAGCTGTTTTGGACAACTTTTCTTTTCTTCCTGCCAAACACTTGGCAGACATCCGTGCAACTTCTAGAACACGATAGGAGATGTTTTCTGTGCTGGCACAGTTTTTCCTAGCCAGACATAGTGGAAAAGCGTTTTGCCGAGGTGTAGATGAGAAGAGGAGCTAAAGACGAAGGTAGGATGCTCTCCGGAGGTAAGAGCCGCTGCCGGGCGTCTTTCGGCAGAAGCCGCGCTAAGGAGAGCCCTGTGAGCGGCACAATCGTCTTTGCGCGAAGAAGCCGCTTCTTGGGCTCCGGCAGCCGGCGAGAGCGGCAGCTTCGGGAAGGTGAAGAAGCAAGCTGTACAACACTGGGATTGTGTGCGCACCTTGCCAACTGATAGAAAACAGTACCTTTGCACTCTCCTGACTTTTCCAATCACATGAACATTCGATTGGAAGCTGTTTTGGACAACTTTTCTTTTCTTCCTGCCAAACACTTGGCAGACATCCGTGCAACTTCTAGAACACGATGGGAGATGTTTTCTGTGCTGGCACAGTTTTTCCTAGCCAGACATAGTGGAAAAGCGTTTTGCCGAGGTGTAGATGAGAAGAGGAGCTAAAGACGAAGGTAGGATGCTCTCCGGAGGTAAGAGCCGCTGCCGGGCGTCTTTCGGCAGAAGCCGCGCTAAGGAGAGCACTGTGAGCGGCACAATCGTCTTTGCGCGAAGAAGCCGCTTCTTGGGCTCCGGCAGCCGGCGAGAGCGGCAGCTTCGGGAAGGTGAAGAAGCAAGCTGTACAACACTGGGATTGTGTGCGCACCTTGCCAACTGATAGAAAACAGTACCTTTGCACTCTCCTGACTTTTCCAATCACAGGAACATTCGATTGGAAGCTGTTTTGGACAACTTTTCTTTTCTTCCTGCCAAACACTTGGCAGACATCCGTGCAACTTCTAGAACACGATGGGAGATGTTTTCTGTGCTGGCACAGTTTTTCCTAGCCAGACATAGTGGAAAAGCTTTTTGCCGAGGTGTAGATGAGAAGAGGAGCTAAAGAGTGGATGTTAGCAAATGACACCCATCTTCAAAAAAGGCAATTAAGAGGACTCGCCATAGTACAAACCAGCCAGCCTCTTTTTTATCCCCGGGAAGTTGATGAAGCAGCTCTTCCTGGAAATCCTTGCCAGGCACATGACAGATGACCAAATAATGTAGTTAGCATGATTTTTCAGGGGAATTTCATGCTGAACATCACTTTAAACTCCTCTGATGAATCAACTTGACTGGTAGATGAAGGGAATATTATCTGCCTGGGCTTCAGGGAGGTTTTTGACATACCTCTACATGGCATCACACATACATATGGAAGCAATAGTGCAAAGGGGAGGGAATCAGTGTCTTTTCAGTGATGCTGAGGGAAAAGACAAGAGGCAGTGGGCACACACTGAAATACAGGAGATTGCCTTTGAACATCAGTAAATGTTTCTTTACTGTCAGGGTGACTGAACCACGGCACAGACTGCCCAGAAAGATTGTGGAGCCTGGATCTTTGAAGACATTAAAAGTACACCCAGATAGAATCCTGGGCAAGAGGCTCTAGGTATCCTGGTTTAGGCAGGGGGGTTGGGCCTGGTTAGCCCCACCAACCCCTTCCACTCTCTTTCATTCTGTGCTAGTGAATTCTCTTCAAGATGCATTTCAAAGCGCTGGCATGACAAAGTTCTGTGCAGACAGAGATCCAAATGGACATGGCATCTAAGTTCCTTAAGCAGTGTTCAAGAAGAATGTAAAACTCTGGCACAAGTGTCTCTTCCCTAACTGAATCCCTTTCATGGGAAAATTCCCAGCTCTAGAAAGATCTTCTGATACGCATGCTTAAGACTGACACTGGCTGAGCAAATTTCTCCCTATGTATATCTAAGACCAGTTAGGATCTTCACCCAAAGTGCAGTCAACATAGTCACAGAATGCCTATTGTTAAGAAGTGACAGCTTCCATCAGAATGGCAGCTATTGGTCCACAAAATGGATTAATGGATGGGAATTATCTACGTGGGTTAAAAACAAAAATAAAGAGTTGGTCTTTATTTATCAATTTCATGGCAATATTGATAAGGGAAGAAAAAGATCTAAGTCCTTGACTTTCTGGACTCGAGGAAAGATTTTAAAAATTCCTTGTAAAAATGTATGATCACAATCAGACTATTGAAACCATTTTAGTTGGGAACAAAGTTCCAAAATTGTCTAGATAGTGGCAAAGAAGCCAAGAAAATAGGAAAGAAACAAAAAGAGAGCAAAAGAGTCAGCTTCAGTGTACAAGCTCGTTCTAGAAGTAGTCTGCTGGGAAAAGGAACCCCCAGCTAAATTTCCAATGTATTCCTGCGCTTGATTCAGTAACTGGTCAATGTAAAAACCAATCCTTTTGTACAACTTCTTCCAGCAACAAAAACTCCAACAGGTTGACACTACCATCATGCCTGTTCCAGACATATTTAAAAGAGAAATGATGATTTTCTTGAAAACCTACTTACATAAAAGTTGCAAGATGGTGGAGGGATTCCCACATCCTCCTTCCTCCATCTGGCTTGAAAGTATATTTGATAAAATATGCAACAAAGCACATGATTTATAAGGGAGAGTCAAATGGATGATTTGGGAATCGATCTCTTGTTGATAGTAAACTTCATATCCACTCGGTGTGACCTTTTAAAACAAAATGTGGAGCTGAGGCATGAATCTGCCACAACAATTGTAAAGCAAACATACACACTCCCCTTCATATGCCCCCCCTCCACACACACCTAGGCACACACAGAGATCAGCATAGCAGATCATGAACACCTTGGAAAAGACTGAAATGCTAAATGCCTCTCTTGATGGGCAAAAGAGCTGGTGCAGTAATTCAAATGCCTGGTACAAAAATTCTGTTTAATATTTAGCTCCTATTTAAAACACAGCTTTTCATTTCATTCTATTTACAGAATATTTTCATTTCATTTGTTTCTTTAAAATTACTTAGTTCTCACCTGTTGTATGTCTAGGAATATTTTCTTCCAAAAATAGAAAAAAATAGATGATATCTTTTCAGCAGAAAACATTGGTTGATACAATTTTAAACCATCATGATATGGAAGAATTCTTCTGTCCCTCTCGAAGGTGGAAGAAGCATTTGGATCACAGATCATCTACAATGAAATACTTGACATGTTTAAGATGCTTTCAATCAATTTTGATCGTCAATTGCTTATTTGTTGTAAACAGTAATTTTTCAGTGAAGGGAAAGTGTGTGTGGTATATCTACATGATATGTTCAAAGGCAGTTCCTACTAATGGCCAGGCTGAATTCCAGTAAATAATGTCCCGAATGATATTTTGCCGCCTTCTTTGGCACTTCATGAAATCTTACCCCGATGAAGTGCTGAAACAAAGAGATTTTCTCTTAGAGAGTGTCTCATGTTGTAACCTATCCCATGGATTTTATGCTGTAATTCTTATCTCTTTTAAAATTTACTATCTTCTGTACAGTTTTCATGAAACTTTCTGTTACAGTAGTGAATAGCACAGATAAATGTCATTTTGTACAACTTGAATTTACCCCAAGAGCTGAGAGAAAACTTGATCCTATACTTCAATCCGAGTTTCTTCTATAGTCCAACTTTGTTTCTCTACCATCAAGCTTCTCCTTTGTTGCTGCTCCAAGCCCCGTCCAAGGTGACCTTGAATACTTTCAGGGATGGGACACCCACAACTTCTCTGGGCAACCTGTTCCAGTGTTCCAGCACTCCCACAGTAAAAAAGGCCTTCCTTTCATCTAATATGTGTAGGAAATCATAAATCTAGGCATAGAAGCTTGGAGTGCAAATTTGAAATTCTTTGGATTTGAAGCACATTTTATATGAATACTGACTTACAGATGACTAAAAGATGTTGATGGGCATT
Source organism: Melospiza melodia melodia (assembly GCF_035770615.1). NCBI lineage: Eukaryota > Metazoa > Chordata > Aves > Passeriformes > Passerellidae > Melospiza > Melospiza melodia. Next base: position 62,161,985 of record NC_086198.1, read on the forward strand.
TGAGCTGACAAGTTTTGAAAAAGTGCACGGAAATTAAAATTGAAACCACTAAAATTAAAAACTCCTTGCCATTTTCTTTTCCTCTCCTATTCAAAATTGCATATGTCAGATATCAGTGCTTCATGCAAACCTCTCAGATGCTCTCAGAGAAAAAGCTTTTCTTCAGACTAAGTTGCGGTTGACGTAGAACACTAGCAGGAGTGAAAGATTTTCTGGGCATCGGGGCAGCCCGTTCTCCTTGGATTTGTGTGCAGAATGCATTTTATCCAAACTGGAAAATAGATCCCAGCTCTGTTCTATTCATCATTCTTACTTCATCAGGCCAGAAGATTCTGTGAAAAGTAGCCTGTGGACCTTGAAGACAGCGCATGTGAACCAGATGAGAGGTGATAGAGAAGTTGAGGGAGAGAAGAAAGAGCATGAGGCTGAAACCAGAAAGTATTTCTCCACGTGATCATGGAAGATTGCAGGAGCCACTTGGTACTATCAAACCAGCCCAACTTGGCACTGGTGCCACCTTGGGTCTGGGAGCCATGTTGCATATCGTGCATTTTAAGGAGCCAGCTGGCCACACCCAGCCATATGCCCCCAAACACAAACCAAGGCCCTTTTCTCTGGCAAACAAAACTCAGCTGCCCTGCTTCTGGATGGCAGATTGCAGGAACCACTTGGTACTATCAAACCAGCCCAACTTGGCACTGGTGCCACCATGGGTCTGGTCACCATCCTGCCTATTGTAGCTTTTCAGGAGCCAGCCGGTCACTCTCAGCCATAGGCCCCCAAACACAAACCTCGGCCCGTTCCCTGGCAAACAAAAGTAAGCTGCCCCGCTTCTGGATGGCAGATTGCAGGAGCTACTTAGTACTATCAAATCAGCCCGACTTGGCACAGGTGCCACCTTGGATCTGGGAACCATCCTGTGTATCGTGGATTTTCAGGGGCCAGCCAGCCACTCTCAACCATATGCCCCCAAAAACAAACCACGGACCTTTTCTCTGGCAAACAAAACTCAACTGCCCCTCTTCTGGATGGCAAATTTTAGGACGCACTTTGTACTACGAAAACCGCCCGACGTGGCACTGGTGCCACCTTGTGTCAGGGAACCATCCTGCATATCGAGCTTTTTAAGGAGCCAGCCGGCCACGCCCAGACCCAGCCATATACCCCCAAAAACAAACCACGGACCATTTCTCATGGAAACAAAAATCCGCTGCCCCGCGTCTGGATGGCAGATTGCAGGAGCCACTTTGCACCATCAAACCAGCCCGACTTGGCACTGGTGCCACCTTGGGTCTGGGAACAATCCTGCGTATCGTACATATTCAGGAACCAGCCGAACACTCCCAGCCACAGGCCCCCAAACACAAACAACGGCCCATTTCCCTGGCAAACAAAAGTCAGCTGCCCCGCTTCTGGATGGCAGATTGCAGGAGCCACTTGGTGTAATCAAACCAGCCCGACTTGGCACTGGTGCCACCTTGGGTCTGGGAACCATCCTGCGTATCGTGGATTCTAAGGAGCCAGCCGGCCACTCCCAGCCACAGGCCCCCAAACAAAATCAACGGCGCTGTTCCCTGGAAAACAAAACACGCCTGCCAACTTTTTGATGGAGTTTGCAGGAGCCACTTGGTACTATCAAACCAGCCCGACTTGGCACTGGTGCCACCTTGGGTCTGGGAAACATCCTGCGTATCGTGGATTCTTAGGAGCCAGCCGGCCACTCCTAGCCACAGGCCCCCAAACAAAAACCTAGGCCTATTTCTCTGGCAAACAAAAGTAAGCTGCCCCGCTTCTGGATGGCAGATTGCAGGAGACACTTGGTACTATCAAACCAGCCCAACTTGGCACTGGTGCCACCTTGGATCTGGGAACCATGCTGTGTATCGTGGATATTCAGGGGCCACCCGGCCACTCTCAGCCATATGTCCCCAAACAGAAACCTCGGCCCGTTTCTCTGGCAAACAAAACTCAACTGCCCCTCTTCTGGATGGCAAATTGCAGGATGAACTTGATACTAAAACCGCAGGCCGACTTGGTAGTGGTGACACCTTGGACCTGGGAACCATCATGCGTATCGAGCATTTTAAGGAGCCAGCCGGCCACTCCCAGCAATATGCCCCCAAAAACAATCCACGGAATTTTTCTCTGGCAAACAAAAATCAGCTGTCCCGCTTCTGGATGGCAGATTGCAGGAGCCACTTTGCACCATCAAACCAGCCCGACTTGGCACTGGTGCCACCTTGCATCTGGGAACCATGCTGCCTAGCGTGGATTTTCAGGAGCCAGCCGGCCACTCTCAGCCATAGGCCCCCAAACAAAACCCACGGCCCGTTTCCCTGGCAAACAAAATTAAGCTGCCCCGCTTCTGGATGGCAGATTGCAGGACGCACTTGGTAGTATCAAACCAGCCCGACTTGGCACTGGTGCCACCTTGGGTCTGGGAACCATCCTGCGTATCGTGGGTTCAAAGGAGCCAGCTGGCCACTCCCAGCCACAGGCCCCCAAATACAAACAACGGCGCTTTTTCCCTGGAAAACAAAACTCGCCTGCCAACTTTTTGATGGCAGATTGCAGGAGCCACTTGGTACTATCAAACCAGCCCAACTTGGCACTGGTGCCACCATGGGTCTGGTCACCATCCTGCCTATTGTAGCTTTCCAGGAGCCAGCCGGTCACTCCCAGCCATAGGTCCCCAGTCACAACCTCGGCCCGTTTCCCTGGCAAACAAAAGTAAGCTGCCCCGCTTCTGGATGGCAGATTGCAGGAGCCACTTGGTACTATCAAACCAGCCCAACTTGGAACTGGTGCCACCTCTGGTCTGGGAACCATGCTGCGTAACACAGATTCTAAGGCGCCAGTCGGCCACTCCCAGCCACAAGCCCCCAAACACAAACAACGGCGCTATTCTCTGGCAAACAAAACTCCACTGCCCCTCTTCTGGATGGCAAATTGCAGGACGCACTTGGTACTATAAAAACAGCCCGACTTGGCACTGGTGCCACCTTGGGTCTGGGAACCATCCTGCGTATCGATCTTTTTAATGAGACAGCCGGCCACTCCCAGCCATATGCCCCCAAACACAACCCACGCCCTTTTCTCTGGCAAACAAAACTCAACTGCACCGCTTCTGGATGGCAGATTGCAGGAGCCACTTGGTACTATCAAACCAGCCCGACTTGGCACTGGTGCCACCTTGGGTCTGGGAACCATCCAGCCTATCGTGGATTTTAAGGAGCCAGCCGGCTACTCCCAGCCACAGGCCCCCAACAAAAACCACGGCCCTTTTTTCTGGCAAACAAAACTTAGCTGCCTCACTTCTGGATGGCAGATTGCAGGAGCCACTTGGTGTAATCAAACCAGCCCGACTTGGCACTGGTGCCACCTTGGGTCTGGGAACCATCCTGCGTATCGTGGATTCTAAGGAGCCAGCCGGCCACTCCCAGCCACAGGTCCCCAAACAAAATCAACGGCGCTGTTCCCTGGAAAATAAAACACGTCTGCCAACATTTTGATGGAGTTTGCAGGAGCCACTTGGTACTATCAAACCAGCCCGACTTGGCACTGGTGCCACCTTGGGTCTGGGAAACATCCTGCGTATCGTGGATTCTTAGGAGCCAGCCGGCCACTCCTAGCCACAGGCCCCCAGACAAAACCTAGGCCTATTTCTCTGGCAAACAAAAGTAAGCTGCCCCGCTTCTGGATGGCAGATTGCAGGAGACACTTGGTACTATCAAACCAGCCCAACTTGGCACTGGTGCCACCTTGGATCTGGGAACCATGCTGTGTATCGTGGATATTCAGGGGCCACCCGGCCACTCTCAGCCATATGTCCCCAAACAGAAACCTCGGCCCGTTTCTCTGGCAAACAAAACTCAACTGCCCCTCTTCTGGATGGCAAATTGCAGGATGAACTTGATACTAAAACCGCAGGCCGACTTGGTAGTGGTGACACCTTGGACCTGGGAACCATCATGCGTATCGAGCATTTTAAGGAGCCAGCCGGCCACTCCCAGCAATATGCCCCCAAAAACAATCCACGGAATTTTTCTCTGGCAAACAAAAATCAGCTGCCCCGCTTCTGGATGGCAGATTGCAGGAGCCACTTTGCACCATCAAACCAGCCCGACTTGGCACTGGTGCCACCTTGCATCTGGGAACCATGCTGCCTAGCGTGGATTTTCAGGAGCCAGCCGGCCACTCTCAGCTATAGGCCCCCATACAAAACCCACGGCCCGTTTCCCTGGCAAACAAAATTAAGCTGCCCCGCTTCTGGATGGCAGATTGCAGGACGCACTTGGTAGTATCAAACCAGCCCGACTTGGCACTGGTGCCACCTTGGGTCTGGGAACCATCCTGCGTATCGTGGGTTCAAAGGAGCCAGCCGGCCACTCCCAGCCACAGGCCTCTAAACAAGAACAACGGCGCTTTTCCCTGGAAAACAAAACTCGCCTGACAACTTTTTGATGGCAGATTGCAGGAGCCACTTGGTACTATCAAACCAGCCCAACTTGGCACTGGTGCCACCATGGGTCTGGTCACCATCCTGCCTATCGTAGCTTTTCAGGAGCCAGCCGCTCACTCCCAGCCATAGGCCCCCAGACAAATATCTCGGCCCGTTTCCCTGGCAAACAAAAGTAAGCAGCCCCGCTTCTGGATGGCAGATTGCAGGAGCCACATGGTACTATCAAACCAGGCCAACATGGCACTGGTGCCACCTTGGTTCTGGGAACCATCCTGCCTATCGTGGATTTTCAGGGGCCAGCCGGCCACTCTCAACCATATGCCCCCAAACATATACCACGGCCCTTTTCTCTGGCAAACAAAACTCAACTGCCCCTCTTCTGGATGGCAAATTGCAGGACGCACTTGGTACTACGAAAACAGCCCGACTTGGCACTGATGCCACCTTGGGTCAGGGAACAATCCTGCGTATCGAGCTTTTTAAGGAGCCAGCCGGCCACGTCCAGCCATATACCCCCAAAAAAAAACCACGGAACTTTTCTCCGGCAAACAATAATCCGCTGCCGCGCGTCTGAATGGCAGATTTCAGGAGCTATTTAGTATTATCAAACCAGCCCGACTTGGCACTGGTGCCACCATGAGTCTGGTAACCATCCTGCCTATCGTAGCTTTTCAGTAGCCAGCCAGTCACTCCCAGCCATAGGCCCCCAGACAAATACCTCGGCCCGTTTCCCTGGGAAACAAAAGTAAGCTGTCCCGCTTCTGGATGGCAGTTTGCAGGAGCCACTTGGTACTATCAAACCAGCCCAACTTGGCACTGACGCCACCTTGGCTCTGGGAACCATCCTGCGTATCCTGGGTTCAAAGGAGGCAGCCGGCCACTCCCAGCCACAGGCCTCCAAACACAAACAACGGCGCTTTTCCCTGGAAAACAAAACTGGCCTGCCAACTTTTTGATGGCAGATTGCAGGAGCCACTTGGTACTATCAAACCAGCCCAACTTGGCGCTGGTGCCACCATGGGTCTGGTCACCATCCTGCCTATCGTAGCTTTTCAGGCGCCAGCTGGTCACTCCCAGCCATAGGCCCCCAGTCACAAACCTCGGCCCGTTTCCCTGGCAAACAAAAGTAAGCTACCCCGCTTCTGGATGGCAGATTGCAGGAGCCACTTTGTACCATCAAACCAGCCCGACTTGGCACTGGTGCCACCTCTGGTCTGGGAACCATCCTGCGTATCGTGGATTCTAAGGAGCCAGCTGGCCACTCCCAGCCACAGGCCCCCAAACACAAACAACGGCGCTTTTCCCTGGAAAACAAAACTCACCTGCCAACTTTTTGATGGCAGATTGCAGGAGCCACTTGGTACTATCAAACCAGCCACACTTGGCACTGGTGCCACCATGGGTCTGGTCACCATCCTGCCTATCGTAGCTTTTCAGGAGCCAGCCGGTCACTCCCAGCCATAGGCCCCCAGACACAAAGCTCGGCCCGTTTCCCTGGCAAACAAAAGTAAGCTGCCCCGCTTCTGGATGGCAGATTGCAGGAGCCACTTGGTACTATCAAACCAGCCCAACTTGGCACTGGTGCCACCATGGGTCTGGTCACCATCCTGCCTATCGTAGCTTTTCAGGAGCCAGCCGGTCACTCCCAGCCATAGGCCCCCAGACACAAAGCTCTGCCCGTTTCCCTGGCAAACAAAAGTAAGCTGCCCCGCTTCTGGATGGCAGATTGCAGGAGTCACTTTGCACCATCAAACCAGCCCGACTTGGCACTGGTGCCACCTCTGGTCTGGGACCCATCCTGCGTATCGTGGATTCTAAGGAGACAGCTGGCCACTCCCAGCCACAGGCCCCCAAACAAAAACAACGGCGCTTTTCCCTGGAAAACAAAACTCGCTTGCAAACTTTTTGATGGCAGATTGCAGGAGCCACTTGGTACTATCAAACCACCCCAACCTGGCAACAAGTGGTTCCTGCAATCTGACATCCAGAAGCGGGGCAGCTTACTTTTGTTTGCCAGGGAAACGGACCGTTGTTTGTGTTTGGAGGCGTATGGCTGGGAGTGGCCGACTGGCTCCTTAAAATCCACGATACGCAGCATGGTTCCCAGACCAGAGGTGGCACCAGTGCCAAGTCGGGCTGGTTTGATAGTACCAAGTGGCTCCTGCAATCTGCCATCCAGAAGCGGGGCAGCTTACTTTTGTTTGCCAGGGAAACGGGCCGAGGTTTGTGACTGGGGACCTATGGCTGGGAGTGACCGGCTGGCTCCTGAAAAGTTACGATAGGCAGGATGGTGACCAGACCCATGGTGGCACCAGTGCCAAGTTGGGCTGGTTTGATAGTACCAAGTGGCTCCTGTAATCTGCCATCAAATAGTTGGTAGGCGAGTTTTGTTTTCCAGGGAAAAGCGCCGTTGTTTGTGTTAAGGGGCCTGTGGTAGGGAGTGGCCGGCTGGCTAATTAGAATCCATGATACGCAGGATGGTTCCCAGACCAGAGGTGGGACCAGTGCCAAGACGGGCCAGTTTGATGGTGCAAAGTGGCTCCTGCAATCTGCCATCCAGAAGCGGGGTAGCTTACTTTTGTTTGCCAGGGAAACGGGCCGAGCTTTTTGTCTGGGGGCGTATGGCTGGGAGTGACCGGCTGGCTCCTGAAAAGCTACGATAGGCAGGATGGTGACCAGACCCATGGTGGCACCAGTGCCAAGTTGGGCTGATTTGATAAAACCAAGTGGCTCCTGCAATCTGCCATCAAAAAGTTGGCAGGAGAGTTTTGTTTTCCAGGGAAAAGCGCCGTTGTTTGTGTTTGGGGGCCTGTGGCTGGGAGTGGCCAGCTGGCTCCTTAGAATCCACGATACGCAGGATGGTTCCCAGACCCAAGGTGGCACCAGTGCCAAGTTGTCTGGTTTGATAGTACCAAGTCGTTCCTGCAATCTGCCATGCAGAAGCGGGGCAGCTTACTTTTGTTTGCCAGGGAAACGGGCCGAGCTTTGTGTCTGGGGGCCTATGGCTGCGAGTGACCGGCTGGCTCCTGAAAAACTACGATAGGCAGGATGGTGACCAGACCCATGGTGGCACCAGTGCCAAGTTGGGCTGGATTGATAGTACCAAGTGGCTCCTGCAATCTGCCATCAAAAAGTTGGCAGGCGAGTTTTGATTTCCAGGGAAAAGCGCCGTTGTTTGTGTTTGGGGGCCTGTGGCTGGGAGTGGCCGGCTTGCTAATTGGAATCCACGATACGCAGGATGGTTCCCAGACCTGACGTGGCACCAGTGCCAAGTCGGGCTAGTTTGATGCTGCAAAGTGGCTCCTGCAATCTGCCATGCAGAAGCGGGGTAGCTTACTTTTGTTTGCCAGGGAAAATGGCCGAGGTTTTTGTCTGGGGCCTATGGCTGGGAGTGACCGGCTGGCTCCTGAAAAGCTACGATAGGCAGGATGGTGACCAGACCCATGGTGGCACCAGTGCCAAGTTGGGCTGATTTGATAGTAGCAAGTGGCTCCTGCAATCTGCCATCAAAATTTGGCAGGCGAGTTTTGTTTTCCAGGGAAAAGCGCCGTTGTTTGTGTTTGGGGGCCTGTAGCTGGGAGTGACCGGCTGGCTCCTTAGAATCCACGATACGCAGGATGGTTCCCAGACCAGAGGTGGCACCAGTGCCAAGTCGGGCTGGTTTGATACTACCAAGTGCGTCCTGCAATCTGCAATCCAGAAGCGGGGTAGCTTACTTTTGTATGCCAGGGAAAGGGGCCGAGGTTTTTGTCTGGGGGCCTATAGCTGGGAGTGACCGGCTGGCTCCTGAAAAGCTACGATAGGCAGGATGGTGACCAGACCCATGGTGGCACCACTGCCAAGTTGGGCTGATTTGATAGTACCAAGTGGCTCCTGCAATCTGCCATCAAAATGTTGGCAGGTGAGTTTTGTTTTCCAGGGAAAAGCGCCGTTGATTTTGTTTGGGGGCCTGTGGCTGGGAGTGACCGGCTGGCTCCTTAGAATCCACGATACGCAGGATGGTTCCCAGACCCAAGGTGGCACCAGTGCCAAGTTGGGCTGGTTTGATAGTACCAAGTGGCTCCTGCAATCTGCCATCAAAAAGTTGGCAGGCGAGTTTCGTTTTCCAGGGAAAAGCGCCGTTGTTTGTGTTTGGGGGCCTGTGGGTGGGAGTGGCCGGCTGGCTCCTTAGAATCCACGATACGCAGGATGGTTCCCAGACCAGAGGTGGCACCAGTGCCAAGTCGGGCTGGTTTGATAGTACCAAGTGCGTCCTGCAATCTGCCATGCAGAAGCGGGGCAGCTTACTTTTGTTTGCCAGGGAAACGGGCCGTTGTTTGTGTTGGGGGGCCTGTGGCTGGGAGTTGCCGACTGGCTCCTTAGAATCCACGATACGCGGGATGGTTCCCAGACCAGAGGTGGCACCAGTGCCTAGTCGGGCTGGTTTGATAGTACCAAGTGGCTCCTGCAATCTGCCATCCAGAAGCGGGGCAGCTTACTTTTGTTTTCCAGGGAAAAGCGCCGTTGTTTGTGTTTGGGGGCCTGTGGGTGGGAGTGGCCGGCTGGCTCCTGAAAAGTTACGATAGGCAGGATGGTGACCAGACCCATGGTGGCACCAGTGCCAAGTCGGGCTGGTTTGATAGTACCAAGTGGCTCCTGCAATCTGCCATCAAAAAGTTGGCAGGCGTGTTTTGTTTTCCAGGGAATAGCGCCGTTGTTTGTGTTTGGGGGCCTGTGGCTGGGAGTGGCCGGCTGGCTCCTTAGAATCCACGATACGCAGCATGGTATCCAGACCCAAGGTGGCACCAGTGCCAAGTTGGGCTGGTTTGATAATACCAAGTGGTTCCTGCAAACTCCATCAAAAAGTTGGCAGGCGTGTTTTGTTTTCCAGGGAACAGCGCCGTTGATTTTGTTTGGGGGCCTGTGGCTGGGAGTGGCCGGCTGGCTCCTTAGAATCCACGATACGCAGGATGGTTCCCAGACCCAAGGTGGCACCAGTGCCAAGTCGGGCTGGTTTGATTACACCAAGTGGCTCCTGCAATCTGCCATCCAGAAGTGAGGCAGCTAAGTTTTGTTTGCGAGAAAAAAGGGCCGTGGTTTTTGTTGGGGGCCTGTGGCTGGGAGTAGCCGGCTGGCTCCTTAAAATCCACGATAGGCAGGATGGTTCCCAGACCCAAGGTGGCACCAGTGCCAAGTCGGGCTGGTTTGATAGTACCAAGTGGCTCCTGCAAGCTGCCATCCAGAAGCGGGGAAGCTGAGTTTTGTTTGCCAGAGAAAAAGGCTGTGGTTTTTGTTTGGGGGCCTGTGGCTGGCAGTGGCCGTCTGGCTCCTGAAAATCCACGATACGCAGCATGGTTCCCAGACCCAAGGTGGCACCAGTACAAAGTGGGGCTCGTTTGACAGTGTCAAGTGCCTCCTGCAATCTCCCATCCAGAAGCGGGGCAGCTGAGTTTTTTTTGCCAGGGAAACGGACCTTTGTTTTTGATTGGGGTCTGTGGCCGAGAGTGGTCGGCTGTCTCCTGACAATCCACAATACGCAGGATGGTTCCCAGACCAAAGGTGGCACCAGTGCCAAGTCGGGCTGGTTTGATAGTACCAAGTGCCTCCTGCAATCTGCCATCCAGAAGCGGGGCAGCTGAGTTTTGTTTGCCAGAGAAAAGGGCCGTGGGTTGTGTTTGGGGGCATATGGCTGGGAGTGGCCACCTGGCTCCTTAAAATGCACGATACGCCGCATGGTAACCAGACGCAAGGTGGCACCAGTGCCCAGTCGGGCTGTTTTTGTAGTACCCAGTGGCTCCTGCAATTTGCCATCCAGAAGCGGGGCAGCTAAATTTTGTTTGCTAGAGAAAAGGGCTGTGGTTTGTGTTTGGGGGCCTATGGCCGAGAGTGGTAGGCTGGCCCCTGAAAATCAACGATAGGCAGGATGGTTCCCAGATCCAAGGTGGCACCAGTGCCAAGTAAGGCTGGTTGTATGGTTCAAAGTGACTCCTGCAATCTGCCATCCAGAAGCGGGACAGCTGAGTTTTTTTTGCCAGAGAAAAGGTCCGTGGTTTCTTTTTGGGGCATACGGCTGGGAATTGCCGGCTGGCTCCTTAAAATGCTCGATACGCAGGATGGTTCCCAGAGCCAAGGTGGCACCACTGCCAAGTCGGGCTCTTTTTGTAGTACCAAGTGCGTCCTGCAATTTGCCATCCAGAAGAGGGGCAGTTGAGTTTTGTTTGCCAGAGAAAAGGGCCGAGGTTTGTGTTTGGGAGCATATGGCTGGGAATGACCGGCTGGCCCCTGAAAATCCACGATACGCCGGATGGTTCCCAGATCCAAGGTGGTACCATTACCAAGTCGGGCTGGTTTGATAGTCCCAAGTGGCTCCTGCAATCTGCCATCCAGAAGCGGGGCAGCTGAGTTTTGTTTGCCAGGGAAATGGGCCGTTGTTTGTGTTTGGGGGCCTGTGGCTGGGAGTGTTCGGCTGGTTCCTGAATATGTACGATACGCAGGATTGTTCCCAGATCCAAGGTGGCAGCAGTGCCATGTTGTGCTGGTGTGATAGTCCCAAGTGGCTCCTGCAATCTGCCATCCAGAAGTGGGGCAGCTGAGTTTTGTTTGCCAGAGAAAAGTTCCGTGGTTTGTGTTTGGGGGCATATGGCTGAGAGTGGCCGGCTGGCCCCTGAAAATCCACGATACACAGGATGGTTCCCAGATCCAAGGTGGCACCTGTGCCAAGTCGGGCTGATTTGATAGTACTAAGTAGCTCCTGCAATCTGCCATCCAGAAGCGGGGCAGCTTACTTTTGTTTGCCAGGGAAACGGGCCGAGGTTTCTGTTTGGGGGCCTATGGCTGGGAGTGACCGGCTGGCTCCTGAAAAGCTACAATAGGCAGGATGGTTCCCAGAGCCAAGGTGGCACCAGTGCCAAGTTGGGCTGGTTTGATAGTACCAAGTGGCTCCTGCAATCTGCCATCCAGAAGCAGGGCAGCTGAGTTTTGTTTGCCAGAGAAAAGGGCTTGGTTTGTGTTTGGGGGCATATGGCTGGGTGTGGCCAGCGTGCTCCTTAAAATGCACGATATGCAACATGGCTCCCAGACCCATAGTGGCACCAGTGCCAAGTCGGGCTGGTTTGATAGTACCAAGTGGCTCCTGCAATCTTCCATGATCACGTGGAGAAATACTTTCTGGTTTCAGCCATATGCTCTTTCTTCTCTCCCTCAACTTCTCTATCACCTCTCATCTGGTTCACATGCGCTGTCTTCAAGGTCCGCAGGCTACTTTTCACAGAATCTTCTGGCCTGATGAAGTAAGAATGATGAATAGAACAGAGCTGGGATCTATTTTCCAGTTTGGATAAAATGCATTCTGCACACAAATCCAAGGAGAACGTGCTGCCCCAATGCCCAGAAAATCTTTCACTCCTGCTAGTGTTCTACGTCAACCGCAACTTAGTCTGAAAGAAAAGCTTTTTCTCTGAGAGCATCTGAGAGGTTTGCATGAAGCCCTGATATCTGACATATGCAATTTTGAATAGGAGAGGAAAAAGAAAATGGCAAGGAGTTTTTAATTTTAGTGGTTTCAATTTTAATTTCCGTGCACTTTTTCAAAACTTGTCAGCTCAAATGCCCATCAACATCTTTTAGTCATCTGTAAGTCAGTATTCATATAAAATGTGCTTCAAATCCAAAGAATTTCAAATTTGCACTCCAAGCTTCTATGCCTAGATTTATGATTTCCTACACATATTAGATGAAAGGAAGGCCTTTTTTACTGTGGGAGTGCTGGAACACTGGAACAGGTTGCCCAGAGAAGTTGTGGGTGTCCCATCCCTGAAAGTATTCAAGGTCACCTTGGACGGGGCTTGGAGCAGCAACAAAGGAGAAGCTTGATGGTAGAGAAACAAAGTTGGACTATAGAAGAAACTCGGATTGAAGTATAGGATCAAGTTTTCTCTCAGCTCTTGGGGTAAATTCAAAGTTGTACAAAATGACATTTATCTGTGCTATTCACTACTGTAACAGAAAGTTTCATGAAAACTGTACAGAAGATAGTAAATTTTAAAAGAGATAAGAATTACAGCATAAAATCCATGGGATAGGTTACAACATGAGACACTCTCTAAGAGAAAATCTCTGTGTTTCAGCACTTCATCGGGGTAAGATTTCATGAAGTGCCAAAGAAGGCGGCAAAATATCATTCGGGACATTATTTACTGGAATTCAGCCTGGCCATTAGTAGGAACTGCCTTTGAACATATCATGTAGATATACCACACACGCTTTCCCTTCACTGAAAAATTACTGTTTACAACAAATAAGCAATTGACGATCAAAATTGATTGAAAGCATCTTAAACATGTCAAGTATTTCATTGTAGATGATCTGTGATCCAAATGCTTCTTCCACCTTCGAGAGGGACAGAAGAATTCTTCCATATCATGATGGTTTAAAATTGTATCAACCAATGTTTTCTGCTGAAAAGATATCATCTATTTTTTTCTATTTTTGGAAGAAAATATTCCTAGACATACAACAGGTGAGAACTAAGTAATTTTAAAGAAACAAATGAAATGAAAATATTCTGTAAATAGAATGAAATGAAAAGCTGTGTTTTAAATAGGAGTTAAATATTAAACAGAATTTTTGTACCAGGCATTTGAATTACTGCACCAGCTCTTTTGCCCATCAAGAGAGGCATTTAGCATTTCAGTCTTTTCCAAGGTGTTCATGATCTGCTATGCTGATCTCTGTGTGTGCCTAGGTGTGTGTGGAGGGGGGGGCATATGAAGGGGAGTGTGTATGTTTGCTTTACAATTGTTGTGGCAGATTCATGCCTCAGCTCCACATTTTGTTTTAAAAAGGTCACACCGAGTGGATATGAAGTTTACTATCAACAAGAGATCGATTCCCAAATCATCCATTTGACTCTCCCTTATAAATCATGTGCTTTGTTGCATATTTTATCAAATATACTTTCAAGCCAGATGGAGGAAGGAGGATGTGGGAATCCCTCCACCATCTTGCAACTTTTATGTAAGTAGGTTTTCAAGAAAATCATCATTTCTCTTTTAAATATGTCTGGAACAGGCATGATGGTAGTGTCAACCTGTTGGAGTTTTTGTTGCTGGAAGAAGTTGTACAAAAGGATTGGTTTTTACATTGACCAGTTACTGAATCAAGCGCAGGAATACATTGGAAATTTAGCTGGGGGTTCCTTTTCCCAGCAGACTACTTCTAGAACGAGCTTGTACACTGAAGCTGACTCTTTTGCTCTCTTTTTGTTTCTTTCCTATTTTCTTGGCTTCTTTGCCACTATCTAGACAATTTTGGAACTTTGTTCCCAACTAAAATGGTTTCAATAGTCTGATTGTGATCATACATTTTTACAAGGAATTTTTAAAATCTTTCCTCGAGTCCAGAAAGTCAAGGACTTAGATCTTTTTCTTCCCTTATCAATATTGCCATGAAATTGATAAATAAAGACCAACTCTTTATTTTTGTTTTTAACCCACGTAGATAATTCCCATCCATTAATCCATTTTGTGGACCAATAGCTGCCATTCTGATGGAAGCTGTCACTTCTTAACAATAGGCATTCTGTGACTATGTTGACTGCACTTTGGGTGAAGATCCTAACTGGTCTTAGATATACATAGGGAGAAATTTGCTCAGCCAGTGTCAGTCTTAAGCATGCGTATCAGAAGATCTTTCTAGAGCTGGGAATTTTCCCATGAAAGGGATTCAGTTAGGGAAGAGACACTTGTGCCAGAGTTTTACATTCTTCTTGAACACTGCTTAAGGAACTTAGATGCCATGTCCATTTGGATCTCTGTCTGCACAGAACTTTGTCATGCCAGCGCTTTGAAATGCATCTTGAAGAGAATTCACTAGCACAGAATGAAAGAGAGTGGAAGGGGTTGGTGGGGCTAACCAGGCCCAACCCCCCTGCCTAAACCAGGATACCTAGAGCCTCTTGCCCAGGATTCTATCTGGGTGTACTTTTAATGTCTTCAAAGATCCAGGCTCCACAATCTTTCTGGGCAGTCTGTGCCGTGGTTCAGTCACCCTGACAGTAAAGAAACATTTACTGATGTTCAAAGGCAATCTCCTGTATTTCAGTGTGTGCCCACTGCCTCTTGTCTTTTCCCTCAGCATCACTGAAAAGACACTGATTCCCTCCCCTTTGCACTATTGCTTCCATATGTATGTGTGATGCCATGTAGAGGTATGTCAAAAACCTCCCTGAAGCCCAGGCAGATAATATTCCCTTCATCTACCAGTCAAGTTGATTCATCAGAGGAGTTTAAAGTGATGTTCAGCATGAAATTCCCCTGAAAAATATTGCTAACTACATTATTTGGTCATCTGTCATGTGCCTGGCAAGGATTTCCAGGAAGAGCTGCTTCATCAACTTCCTGGGGATAAAAAAGAGGCTGGCTGGTTTGTACTATGGCGAGTCCTCTTAATTGCCTTTTTTGAAGATGGGTGTCATTTGCTAACATCCACTCTTTAGCCTCTCTTGTCGTCTACATCTTAGCAAAACGCTTTTCCACTATGTCTGGCTAGGAAAAATTGTGCCAGCACAGAAAACATCTCCCATCGTGTTCTAGAAGTTGCACGGATGTCTGCCAAGTGTTTGGCAGGAAGAAAAGAAAAGTTGTCCAAAACAGTTTCCAATCGAATGTTCATGTGATTGGAAAAGTCAGGAGAGTGCAAAGGTACTGTTTTCTATCAGTTGGCAAGGTGCGCACACAATCCCAGTGTTGTACGGCTTGCTTCTTCACCTTCCCGAAGCTGCCGCTCTCGCCGGCTGCCGGAGCCCAAGAAGCGGCTTCTTCGCGCAAAGACGATTGTGCCGCTCACAGTGCTCTCCTTAGCGCGGCTTCTGCCGAAAGACGCCCGGCAGCGGCTCTTACCTCCGGAGAGCATCCTACCTTCGTCTTTAGCTCCTCTTCTCATCTACACCTCGGCAAAAAGCTTTTCCACTATGTCTGGCTAGGAAAAACTGTGCCAGCACAGAAAACATCTCCCATCGTGTTCTAGAAGTTGCACGGATGTCTGCCAAGTGTTTGGCAGGAAGAAAAGAAAAGTTGTCCAAAACAGCTTCCAATCGAATGTTCCTGTGATTGGAAAAGTCAGGAGAGTGCAAAGGTACTGTTTTCTATCAGTTGGCAAGGTGCGCACACAATCCCAGTGTTGTACAGCTTGCTTCTTCACCTTCCCGAAGCTGCCGCTCTCGCCGGCTGCCGGAGCCCAAGAAGCGGCTTCTTCGCGCAAAGACGATTGTGCCGCTCACAGTGCTCTCCTTAGCGCGGCTTCTGCCGAAAGACGCCCGGCAGCGGCTCTTACCTCCGGAGAGCATCCTACCTTCGTCTTTCGCGTCTTTTGTAGTCTACATCTTAGCAAAACGCTTTTCCACTATGTCTGGCTAGGAAAAACTGTGCCAGCACAGAAAACATCTCCCATCGTGTTCTAGAAGTTGCACGGATGTCTGCCAAGTGTTTGGCAGGAAGAAAAGAAAAGTTGTCCAAAACAGCTTCCAATCGAATGTTCCTGTGATTGGAAAAGTCAGGAGAGTGCAAAGGTACTGTTTTCTATCAGTTGGCAAGGTGCGCACACAATCCCAGTGTTGTACAGCTTGCTTCTTCACCTTCCCGAAGCTGCCGCTCTCGCCGGCTGCCGGAGCCCAAGAAGCGGCTTCTTCGCGCAAAGACGATTGTGCCGCTCACAGTGCTCTCCTTAGCGCGGCTTCTGCCGAAAGACGCCCGGCAGCGGCTCTTACCTCCGGAGAGCATCCTACCTTCGTCTTTAGCTCCTCTTCTCATCTACACCTCGGCAAAACGCTTTTCCACTATGTCTGGCTAGGAAAAACTGTGCCAGCACAGAAAACATCTCCCATCGTGTTCTAGAAGTTGCACGGATGTCTGCCAAGTGTTTGGCAGGAAGAAAAGAAAAGTTGTCCAAAACAGCTTCCAATCGAATGTTCCTGTGATTGGAAAAGTCAGGAGAGTGCAAAGGTACTGTTTTCTATCAGTTGGCAAGGTGCGCACACAATCCCAGTGTTGTACAGCTTGCTTCTTCACCTTCCCGAAGCTGCCGCTCTCGCCGGCTGCCGGAGCCCAAGAAGCGGCTTCTTCGCGCAAAGACGATTGTGCCGCTCACAGTGCTCTCCTTAGCGCGGCTTCTGCCGAAAGACGCCCGGCAGCGGCTCTTACCTCCGGAGAGCATCCTACCTTCGTCTTTCGCGTCTTTTGTAGTCTACATCTTAGCAAAACGCTTTTCCACTATGTCTGGCTAGGAAAAACTGTGCCAGCACAGAAAACATCTCCCATCGTGTTCTAGAAGTTGCACGGATGTCTGCCAAGTGTTTGGCAGGAAGAAAAGAAAAGTTGTCCAAAACAGCTTCCAATCGACTGTTCCTGCGATTGGAAAAGTCAGGAGAGTGCAAAGGTACTGTTTTCTATCAGTTGGCAAGGTGCGCACACAATCCCAGTGTTGTACAGCTTGCTTCTTCACCTTCCCGAAGCTGCCGCTCTCGCCGGCTGCCGGAGCCCAAGAAGCGGCTTCTTCGCGCAAAGACGATTGTGCCGCTCACAGTGCTCTCCTTAGCGCGGCTTCTGCCGAAAGACGCCCGGCAGCGGCTCTTACCTCCGGAGAGCATCCTACCTTCGTCTTTCGCGTCTTATGTAGTCTACATCTTAGCAAAACGCTTTTCCACTATGTCTGGCTAGGAAAAACTGTGCCAGCACAGAAAACATCTCCCATCGTGTTCTAGAAGTTGCACGGATGTCTGCCAAGTGTTTGGCAGGAAGAAAAGAAAAGTTGTCCAAAACAGCTTCCAATCGAATGTTCCTGTGATTGGAAAAGTCAGGAGAGTGCAAAGGTACTGTTTTCTATCAGTTGGCAAGGTGCGCACACAATCCCAGTGTTGTACAGCTTGCTTCTTCACCTTCCCGAAGCTGCCGCTCTCGCCGGCTGCCGGAGCCCAAGAAGCGGCTTCTTCGCGCAAAGACGATTGTGCCGCTCACAGTGCTCTCCTTAGCGCGGCTTCTGCCGAAAGACGCCCGGCAGCGGCTCTTACCTCCGGAGAGCATCCTACCTTCGTCTTTAGCTCCTCTTCTCATCTACACCTCGGCAAAACGCTTTTCCACTATGTCTGGCTAGGAAAAACTGTGCCAGCACAGAAAACATCTCCCATCGTGTTCTAGAAGTTGCACGGATGTCTGCCAAGTGTTTGGCAGGAAGAAAAGAAAAGTTGTCCAAAACAGCTTCCAATCGAATGTTCCTGTGATTGGAAAAGTCAGGAGAGTGCAAAGGTACTGTTTTCTATCAGTTGGCAAGGTGCGCACACAATCCCAGTGTTGTACGGCTTGCTTCTTCACCTTCCCGAAGCTGCCGCTCTCGCCGGCTGCCGGAGCCCAAGAAGCGGCTTCTTCGCGCAAAGACGATTGTGCCGCTCACAGTGCTCTCCTTAGTGCGGCTTCTGCCGAAAGACGCCCGGCAGCGGCTCTTACCTCCGGAGAGCATCCTACCTTCGTCTTTAGCTCCTCTTCTCATCTACACCTCGGCAAAAAGCTTTTCCACTATGTCTGGCTAGGAAAAACTGTGCCAGCACAGAAAACATCTCCCATCGTGTTCTAGAAGTTGCACGGATGTCTGCCAAGTGTTTGGCAGGAAGAAAAGAAAAGTTGTCCAAAACAGCTTCCAATCGAATGTTCCTGTGATTGGAAAAGTCAGGAGAGTGCAAAGGTACTGTTTTCTATCAGTTGGCAAGGTGCGCACACAATCCCAGTGTTGTACAGCTTGCTTCTTCACCTTCCCGAAGCTGCCGCTCTCGCCGGCTGCCGGAGCCCAAGAAGCGGCTTCTTCGCGCAAAGACGATTGTGCCGCTCACAGTGCTCTCCTTAGCGCGGCTTCTGCCGAAAGACGCCCGGCAGCGGCTCTTACCTCCGGAGAGCATCCTACCTTCGTCTTTCGCGTCTTTTGTAGTCTACATCTTAGCAAAACGCTTTTCCACTATGTCTGGCTAGGAAAAACTGTGCCAGCACAGAAAACATCTCCCATCGTGTTCTAGAAGTTGCACGGATGTCTGCCAAGTGTTTGGCAGGAAGAAAAGAAAAGTTGTCCAAAACAGCTTCCAATCGAATGTTCCTGTGATTGGAAAAGTCAGGAGAGTGCAAAGGTACTGTTTTCTATCAGTTGGCAAGGTGCGCACACAATCCCAGTGTTGTACAGCTTGCTTCTTCACCTTCCCGAAGCTGCCGCTCTCGCCGGCTGCCGGAGCCCAAGAAGCGGCTTCTTCGCGCAAAGACGATTGTGCCGCTCACAGTGCTCTCCTTAGCGCGGCTTCTGCCGAAAGACGCCCGGCAGCGGCTCTTACCTCCGGAGAGCATCCTACCTTCGTCTTTAGCTCCTCTTCTCATCTACACCTCGGCAAAACGCTTTTCCACTATGTCTGGCTAGGAAAAACTGTGCCAGCACAGAAAACATCTCCCATCGTGTTCTAGAAGTTGCACGGATGTCTGCCAAGTGTTTGGCAGGAAGAAAAGAAAAGTTGTCCAAAACAGCTTCCAATCGAATGTTCCTGTGATTGGAAAAGTCAGGAGAGTGCAAAGGTACTGTTTTCTATCAGTTGGCAAGGTGCGCACACAATCCCAGTGTTGTACAGCTTGCTTCTTCACCTTCCCGAAGCTGCCGCTCTCGCCGGCTGCCGGAGCCCAAGAAGCGGCTTCTTCGCGCAAAGACGGTTGTGCCGCTCACAGTGCTCTCCTTAGCGCGGCTTCTGCCGAAAGACGCCCGGCAGCGGCTCTTACCTCCGGAGAGCATCCTACCTTCGTCTTTCGCGTCTTTTGTAGTCTACATCTTAGCAAAACGCTTTTCCACTATGTCTGGCTAGGAAAAACTGTGCCAGCACAGAAAACATCTCCCATCGTGTTCTAGAAGTTGCACGGATGTCTGCCAAGTGTTTGGCAGGAAGAAAAGAAAAGTTGTCCAAAACAGCTTCCAATCGACTGTTCCTGCGATTGGAAAAGTCAGGAGAGTGCAAAGGTACTGTTTTCTATCAGTTGGCAAGGTGCGCACACAATCCCAGTGTTGTACAGCTTGCTTCTTCACCTTCCCGAAGCTGCCGCTCTCGCCGGCTGCCGGAGCCCAAGAAGCGGCTTCTTCGCGCAAAGACGATTGTGCCGCTCACAGTGCTCTCCTTAGCGCGGCTTCTGCCGAAAGACGCCCGGCAGCGGCTCTTACCTCCGGAGAGCATCCTACCTTCGTCTTTCGCGTCTTATGTAGTCTACATCTTAGCAAAACGCTTTTCCACTATGTCTGGCTAGGAAAAACTGTGCCAGCACAGAAAACATCTCCCATCGTGTTCTAGAAGTTGCACGGATGTCTGCCAAGTGTTTGGCAGGAAGAAAAGAAAAGTTGTCCAAAACAGCTTCCAATCGAATGTTCCTGTGATTGGAAAAGTCAGGAGAGTGCAAAGGTACTGTTTTCTATCAGTTGGCAAGGTGCGCACACAATCCCAGTGTTGTACAGCTTGCTTCTTCACCTTCCCGAAGCTGCCGCTCTCGCCGGCTGCCGGAGCCCAAGAAGCGGCTTCTTCGCGCAAAGACGATTGTGCCGCTCACAGTGCTCTCCTTAGCGCGGCTTCTGCCGAAAGACGCCCGGCAGCGGCTCTTACCTCCGGAGAGCATCCTACCTTCGTCTTTAGCTCCTCTTCTCATCTACACCTCGGCAAAACGCTTTTCCACTATGTCTGGCTAGGAAAAACTGTGCCAGCACAGAAAACATCTCCCATCGTGTTCTAGAAGTTGCACGGATGTCTGCCAAGTGTTTGGCAGGAAGAAAAGAAAAGTTGTCCAAAACAGCTTCCAATCGAATGTTCCTGTGATTGGAAAAGTCAGGAGAGTGCAAAGGTACTGTTTTCTATCAGTTGGCAAGGTGCGCACACAATCCCAGTGTTGTACAGCTTGCTTCTTCACCTTCCCGAAGCTGCCGCTCTCGCCGGCTGCCGGAGCCCAAGAAGCGGCTTCTTCGCGCAAAGACGATTGTGCCGCTCACAGGGCTCTCCTTAGCGCGGCTTCTGCCGAAAGACGCCCGGCAGCGGCTCTTACCTCCGGAGAGCATCCTACCTTCGTCTTTAGCTCCTCTTCTCATCTACACCTCGGCAAAAAGCTTTTCCACTATGTCTGGCTAGGAAAAACTGTGCCAGCACAGAAAACATCTCCCATCGTGTTCTAGAAGTTGCACGGATGTCTGCCAAGTGTTTGGCAGGAAGAAAAGAAAAGTTGTCCAAAACAGCTTCCAATCGAATGTTCCTGTGATTGGAAAAGTCAGGAGAGTGCAAAGGTACTGTTTTCTATCAGTTGGCAAGGTGCGCACACAATCCCAGTGTTGTACAGCTTGCTTCTTCACCTTCCCGAAGCTGCCGCTCTCGCCGGCTGCCGGAGCCCAAGAAGCGGCTTCTTCGCGCAAAGACGATTGTGCCGCTCACAGTGCTCTCCTTAGCGCGGCTTCTGCCGAAAGACGCCCGGCAGCGGCTCTTACCTCCGGAGAGCATCCTACCTTGGTCTTTCGCGTCTTTTGTAGTCTACATCTTAGCAAAACGCTTTTCCACTATGTCTGGCTAGGAAAAACTGTGCCAGCACAGAAAACATCTCCCATCGTGTTCTAGAAGTTGCACGGATGTCTGCCAAGTGTTTGGCAGGAAGAAAAGAAAAGTTGTCCAAAACAGCTTCCAATCGAATGTTCCTGTGATTGGAAAAGTCAGGAGAGTGCAAAGGTACTGTTTTCTATCAGTTGGCAAGGTGCGCACACAATCCCAGTGTTGTACAGCTTGCTTCTTCACCTTCCCGAAGCTGCCGCTCTCGCCGGCTGCCGGAGCCCAAGAAGCGGCTTCTTCGCGCAAAGACGATTGTGCCGCTCACAGTGCTCTCCTTAGCGCGGCTTCTGCCGAAAGACGCCCGGCAGCGGCTCTTACCTCCGGAGAGCATCCTACCTTCGTCTTTCGCGTCTTTTGTAGTCTACATCTTAGCAAAACGCTTTTCCACTATGTCTGGCTAGGAAAAACTGTGCCAGCACAGAAAACATCTCCCATCGTGTTCTAGAAGTTGCACGGATGTCTGCCAAGTGTTTGGCAGGAAGAAAAGAAAAGTTGTCCAAAACAGCTTCCAATCGAATGTTCCTGTGATTGGAAAAGTCAGGAGAGTGCAAAGGTACTGTTTTCTATCAGTTGGCAAGGTGCGCACACAATCCCAGTGTTGTACAGCTTGCTTCTTCACCTTCCCGAAGCTGCCGCTCTCGCCGGCTGCCGGAGCCCAAGAAGCGGCTTCTTCGCGCAAAGACGGTTGTGCCGCTCACAGTGCTCTCCTTAGCGCGGCTTCTGCCGAAAGACGCCCGGCAGCGGCTCTTACCTCCGGAGAGCATCCTACCTTCGTCTTTCGCGTCTTTTGTAGTCTACATCTTAGCAAAACGCTTTTCCACTATGTCTGGCTAGGAAAAACTGTGCCAGCACAGAAAACATCTCCCATCGTGTTCTAGAAGTTGCACGGATGTCTGCCAAGTGTTTGGCAGGAAGAAAAGAAAAGTTGTCCAAAACAGCTTCCAATCGACTGTTCCTGCGATTGGAAAAGTCAGGAGAGTGCAAAGGTACTGTTTTCTATCAGTTGGCAAGGTGCGCACACAATCCCAGTGTTGTACAGCTTGCTTCTTCACCTTCCCGAAGCTGCCGCTCTCGCCGGCTGCCGGAGCCCAAGAAGCGGCTTCTTCGCGCAAAGACGATTGTGCCGCTCACAGTGCTCTCCTTAGCGCGGCTTCTGCCGAAAGACGCCCGGCAGCGGCTCTTACCTCCGGAGAGCATCCTACCTTCGTCTTTCGCGTCTTATGTAGTCTACATCTTAGCAAAACGCTTTTCCACTATGTCTGGCTAGGAAAAACTGTGCCAGCACAGAAAACATCTCCCATCGTGTTCTAGAAGTTGCACGGATGTCTGCCAAGTGTTTGGCAGGAAGAAAAGAAAAGTTGTCCAAAACAGCTTCCAATCGAATGTTCCTGTGATTGGAAAAGTCAGGAGAGTGCAAAGGTACTGTTTTCTATCAGTTGGCAAGGTGCGCACACAATCCCAGTGTTGTACAGCTTGCTTCTTCACCTTCCCGAAGCTGCCGCTCTCGCCGGCTGCCGGAGCCCAAGAAGCGGCTTCTTCGCGCAAAGACGATTGTGCCGCTCACAGTGCTCTCCTTAGCGCGGCTTCTGCCGAAAGACGCCCGGCAGCGGCTCTTACCTCCGGAGAGCATCCTACCTTCGTCTTTAGCTCCTCTTCTCATCTACACCTCGGCAAAACGCTTTTCCACTATGTCTGGCTAGGAAAAACTGTGCCAGCACAGAAAACATCTCCCATCGTGTTCTAGAAGTTGCACGGATGTCTGCCAAGTGTTTGGCAGGAAGAAAAGAAAAGTTGTCCAAAACAGCTTCCAATCGAATGTTCCTGTGATTGGAAAAGTCAGGAGAGTGCAAAGGTACTGTTTTCTATCAGTTGGCAAGGTGCGCACACAATCCCAGTGTTGTACGGCTTGCTTCTTCACCTTCCCGAAGCTGCCGCTCTCGCCGGCTGCCGGAGCCCAAGAAGCGGCTTCTTCGCGCAAAGACGATTGTGCCGCTCACAGTGCTCTCCTTAGTGCGGCTTCTGCCGAAAGACGCCCGGCAGCGGCTCTTACCTCCGGAGAGCATCCTACCTTCGTCTTTAGCTCCTCTTCTCATCTACACCTCGGCAAAAAGCTTTTCCACTATGTCTGGCTAGGAAAAACTGTGCCAGCACAGAAAACATCTCCCATCGTGTTCTAGAAGTTGCACGGATGTCTGCCAAGTGTTTGGCAGGAAGAAAAGAAAAGTTGTCCAAAACAGCTTCCAATCGAATGTTCCTGTGATTGGAAAAGTCAGGAGAGTGCAAAGGTACTGTTTTCTATCAGTTGGCAAGGTGCGCACACAATCCCAGTGTTGTACAGCTTGCTTCTTCACCTTCCCGAAGCTGCCGCTCTCGCCGGCTGCCGGAGCCCAAGAAGCGGCTTCTTCGCGCAAAGACGATTGTGCCGCTCACAGTGCTCTCCTTAGCGCGGCTTCTGCCGAAAGACGCCCGGCAGCGGCTCTTACCTCCGGAGAGCATCCTACCTTCGTCTTTCGCGTCTTTTGTAGTCTACATCTTAGCAAAACGCTTTTCCACTATGTCTGGCTAGGAAAAACTGTGCCAGCACAGAAAACATCTCCCATCGTGTTCTAGAAGTTGCACGGATGTCTGCCAAGTGTTTGGCAGGAAGAAAAGAAAAGTTGTCCAAAACAGCTTCCAATCGAATGTTCCTGTGATTGGAAAAGTCAGGAGAGTGCAAAGGTACTGTTTTCTATCAGTTGGCAAGGTGCGCACACAATCCCAGTGTTGTACAGCTTGCTTCTTCACCTTCCCGAAGCTGCCGCTCTCGCCGGCTGCCGGAGCCCAAGAAGCGGCTTCTTCGCGCAAAGACGATTGTGCCGCTCACAGTGCTCTCCTTAGCGCGGCTTCTGCCGAAAGACGCCCGGCAGCGGCTCTTACCTCCGGAGAGCATCCTACCTTCGTCTTTAGCTCCTCTTCTCATCTACACCTCGGCAAAACGCTTTTCCACTATGTCTGGCTAGGAAAAACTGTGCCAGCACAGAAAACATCTCCCATCGTGTTCTAGAAGTTGCACGGATGTCTGCCAAGTGTTTGGCAGGAAGAAAAGAAAAGTTGTCCAAAACAGCTTCCAATCGAATGTTCCTGTGATTGGAAAAGTCAGGAGAGTGCAAAGGTACTGTTTTCTATCAGTTGGCAAGGTGCGCACACAATCCCAGTGTTGTACAGCTTGCTTCTTCACCTTCCCGAAGCTGCCGCTCTCGCCGGCTGCCGGAGCCCAAGAAGCGGCTTCTTCGCGCAAAGACGGTTGTGCCGCTCACAGTGCTCTCCTTAGCGCGGCTTCTGCCGAAAGACGCCCGGCAGCGGCTCTTACCTCCGGAGAGCATCCTACCTTCGTCTTTCGCGTCTTTTGTAGTCTACATCTTAGCAAAACGCTTTTCCACTATGTCTGGCTAGGAAAAACTGTGCCAGCACAGAAAACATCTCCCATCGTGTTCTAGAAGTTGCACGGATGTCTGCCAAGTGTTTGGCAGGAAGAAAAGAAAAGTTGTCCAAAACAGCTTCCAATCGACTGTTCCTGCGATTGGAAAAGTCAGGAGAGTGCAAAGGTACTGTTTTCTATCAGTTGGCAAGGTGCGCACACAATCCCAGTGTTGTACAGCTTGCTTCTTCACCTTCCCGAAGCTGCCGCTCTCGCCGGCTGCCGGAGCCCAAGAAGCGGCTTCTTCGCGCAAAGACGATTGTGCCGCTCACAGTGCTCTCCTTAGCGCGGCTTCTGCCGAAAGACGCCCGGCAGCGGCTCTTACCTCCGGAGAGCATCCTACCTTCGTCTTTCGCGTCTTATGTAGTCTACATCTTAGCAAAACGCTTTTCCACTATGTCTGGCTAGGAAAAACTGTGCCAGCACAGAAAACATCTCCCATCGTGTTCTAGAAGTTGCACGGATGTCTGCCAAGTGTTTGGCAGGAAGAAAAGAAAAGTTGTCCAAAACAGCTTCCAATCGAATGTTCCTGTGATTGGAAAAGTCAGGAGAGTGCAAAGGTACTGTTTTCTATCAGTTGGCAAGGTGCGCACACAATCCCAGTGTTGTACAGCTTGCTTCTTCACCTTCCCGAAGCTGCCGCTCTCGCCGGCTGCCGGAGCCCAAGAAGCGGCTTCTTCGCGCAAAGACGATTGTGCCGCTCACAGTGCTCTCCTTAGCGCGGCTTCTGCCGAAAGACGCCCGGCAGCGGCTCTTACCTCCGGAGAGCATCCTACCTTCGTCTTTAGCTCCTCTTCTCATCTACACCTCGGCAAAACGCTTTTCCACTATGTCTGGCTAGGAAAAACTGTGCCAGCACAGAAAACATCTCCCATCGTGTTCTAGAAGTTGCACGGATGTCTGCCAAGTGTTTGGCAGGAAGAAAAGAAAAGTTGTCCAAAACAGCTTCCAATCGAATGTTCCTGTGATTGGAAAAGTCAGGAGAGTGCAAAGGTACTGTTTTCTATCAGTTGGCAAGGTGCGCACACAATCCCAGTGTTGTACAGCTTGCTTCTTCACCTTCCCGAAGCTGCCGCTCTCGCCGGCTGCCGGAGCCCAAGAAGCGGCTTCTTCGCGCAAAGACGATTGTGCCGCTCACAGGGCTCTCCTTAGCGCGGCTTCTGCCGAAAGACGCCCGGCAGCGGCTCTTACCTCCGGAGAGCATCCTACCTTCGTCTTTAGCTCCTCTTCTCATCTACACCTCGGCAAAAAGCTTTTCCACTATGTCTGGCTAGGAAAAACTGTGCCAGCACAGAAAACATCTCCCATCGTGTTCTAGAAGTTGCACGGATGTCTGCCAAGTGTTTGGCAGGAAGAAAAGAAAAGTTGTCCAAAACAGCTTCCAATCGAATGTTCCTGTGATTGGAAAAGTCAGGAGAGTGCAAAGGTACTGTTTTCTATCAGTTGGCAAGGTGCGCACACAATCCCAGTGTTGTACAGCTTGCTTCTTCACCTTCCCGAAGCTGCCGCTCTCGCCGGCTGCCGGAGCCCAAGAAGCGGCTTCTTCGCGCAAAGACGATTGTGCCGCTCACAGTGCTCTCCTTAGCGCGGCTTCTGCCGAAAGACGCCCGGCAGCGGCTCTTACCTCCGGAGAGCATCCTACCTTGGTCTTTCGCGTCTTTTGTAGTCTACATCTTAGCAAAACGCTTTTCCACTATGTCTGGCTAGGAAAAACTGTGCCAGCACAGAAAACATCTCCCATCGTGTTCTAGAAGTTGCACGGATGTCTGCCAAGTGTTTGGCAGGAAGAAAAGAAAAGTTGTCCAAAACAGCTTCCAATCGAATGTTCCTGTGATTGGAAAAGTCAGGAGAGTGCAAAGGTACTGTTTTCTATCAGTTGGCAAGGTGCGCACACAATCCCAGTGTTGTACAGCTTGCTTCTTCACCTTCCCGAAGCTGCCGCTCTCGCCGGCTGCCGGAGCCCAAGAAGCGGCTTCTTCGCGCAAAGACGATTGTGCCGCTCACAGTGCTCTCCTTAGCGCGGCTTCTGCCGAAAGACGCCCGGCAGCGGCTCTTACCTCCGGAGAGCATCCTACCTTCGTCTTTCGCGTCTTTTGTAGTCTACATCTTAGCAAAACGCTTTTCCACTATGTCTGGCTAGGAAAAACTGTGCCAGCACAGAAAACATCTCCCATCGTGTTCTAGAAGTTGCACGGATGTCTGCCAAGTGTTTGGCAGGAAGAAAAGAAAAGTTGTCCAAAACAGCTTCCAATCGAATGTTCCTGTGATTGGAAAAGTCAGGAGAGTGCAAAGGTACTGTTTTCTATCAGTTGGCAAGGTGCGCACACAATCCCAGTGTTGTACAGCTTGCTTCTTCACCTTCCCGAAGCTGCCACTCTCAGGAGGTAAGAGCCGCTGCCGGGCGTCTTTCGGCAGAAGCCGCGCTAAGGGGAGTACTGTGAGCGGCACAATCGTCTTTGCGCGAAGAAGCCGCTTCTTGGGCTCCGGCAGCCGGCGAGAGCGGCAGCTTCGGGAAGGTGAAGAAGCAAGCTGTACAACCCTGGGATTGTGTGCGCACCTTGCCAACTGATAGAAAACAGTACCTTTGCACTCTCCTGACTTTTCCAATCACATGAACATTCGATTGGAAGCTGTTTTGGACAACTTTTCTTTTCTTCCTGCCAAACACTTGGCAGACATCCGTGCAACTTCTAGAACACGATGGGAGATGTTTTCTGTGCTGGCACAGTTTTTCCTAGCCAGACATAGTGGAAAAGCGTTTTGCCGAGGTGTAGATGAGAAGAGGAGCTAAAGACGAAGGTAGGATGCTCTCCGGAGGTAAGAGCCGCTGCCGGGCGTCTTTCGGCAGAAGCCGCGCTAAGGAGAGCACTGTGAGCGGCACAATCGTCTTTGCGCGAAGAAGCCGCTTCTTTGGCTCCAGCAGCCGGCGAGAGCGGCAGCTTCGGGAAGGTGAAGAAGCAAGCTGTACAACACTGGGATTGTGTGCGCACCTTGCCAACTGATAGAAAACAGTACCTTTGCACTCTCCTGACTTTTTCAATCACAGGAACATTCGATTGGAAGCTGTTTTGGACAACTTTTCTTTTCTTCCTGCCAAACACTTGGCAGACATCCGTGCAACTTCTAGAACACGATGGGAGATGTTTTCTGTGCTGGCACAGTTTTTCCTAGCCAGACATAGTGGAAAAGCTTTTTGCCGAGGTGTAGATGAGAAGAGGAGCTAAAGAGTGGATGTTAGCAAATGACACCCATCTTCAAAAAAGGCAATTAAGAGGACTCGCCATAGTACAAACCAGCCAGCCTCTTTTTTATCCCCAGGAAGTTGATGAAGCAGCTCTTCCTGGAAATCCTTGCCAGGCACATGACAGATGACCAAATAATGTAGTTAGCAATATTTTTCAGGGGAATTTCATGCTGAACATCACTTTAAACTCCTCTGATGAATCAACTTGACTGGTAGATGAAGGGAATATTATCTGCCTGGGCTTCAGGGAGGTTTTTGACATACCTCTACATGGCATCACACATACATATGGAAGCAATAGTGCAAAGGGGAGGGAATCAGTGTCTTTTCAGTGATGCTGAGGGAAAAGACAAGAGGC
Organism: Melospiza melodia melodia; assembly: GCF_035770615.1. Classification (NCBI taxonomy): domain Eukaryota; kingdom Metazoa; phylum Chordata; class Aves; order Passeriformes; family Passerellidae; genus Melospiza; species Melospiza melodia. The sequence continues at coordinate 62,190,127 of NC_086198.1, forward strand.
AGTGGGCACACACTGAAATACAGGAGATTGCCTTTGAACATCAGTAAATGTTTCTTTACTGTCAGGGTGACTGAACCACGGCACAGACTGCCCAGAAAGATTGTGGAGCCTGGATCTTTGAAGACATTAAAAGTACACCCAGATAGAATCCTGGGCAAGAGGCTCTAGGTATCCTGGTTTAGGCAGGGGGGTTGGGCCTGGTTAGCCCCACCAACCCCTTCCACTCTCTTTCATTCTGTGCTAGTGAATTCTCTTCAAGATGCATTTCAAAGCGCTGGCATGACAAAGTTCTGTGCAGACAGAGATCCAAATGGACATGGCATCTAAGTTCCTTAAGCAGTGTTCAAGAAGAATGTAAAACTCTGGCACAAGTGTCTCTTCCCTAACTGAATCCCTTTCATGGGAAAATTCCCAGCTCTAGAAAGATCTTCTGATACGCATGCTTAAGACTGACACTGGCTGAGCAAATTTCTCCCTATGTATATCTAAGACCAGTTAGGATCTTCACCCAAAGTGCAGTCAACATAGTCACAGAATGCCTATTGTTAAGAAGTGACAGCTTCCATCAGAATGGCAGCTATTGGTCCACAAAATGGATTAATGGATGGGAATTATCTACGTGGGTTAAAAACAAAAATAAAGAGTTGGTCTTTATTTATCAATTTCATGGCAATATTGATAAGGGAAGAAAAAGATCTAAGTCCTTGACTTTCTGGACTCGAGGAAAGATTTTAAAAATTCCTTGTAAAAATGTATGATCACAATCAGACTATTGAAACCATTTTAGTTGGGAACAAAGTTCCAAAATTGTCTAGATAGTGGCAAAGAAGCCAAGAAAATAGGAAAGAAACAAAAAGAGAGCAAAAGAGTCAGCTTCAGTGTACAAGCTCGTTCTAGAAGTAGTCTGCTGGGAAAAGGAACCCCCAGCTAAATTTCCAATGTATTCCTGCGCTTGATTCAGTAACTGGTCAATGTAAAAACCAATCCTTTTGTACAACTTCTTCCAGCAACAAAAACTCCAACAGGTTGACACTACCATCATGCCTGTTCCAGACATATTTAAAAGAGAAATGATGATTTTCTTGAAAACCTACTTACATAAAAGTTGCAAGATGGTGGAGGGATTCCCACATCCTCCTTCCTCCATCTGGCTTGAAAGTATATTTGATAAAATATGCAACAAAGCACATGATTTATAAGGGAGAGTCAAATGGATGATTTGGGAATCGATCTCTTGTTGATAGTAAACTTCATATCCACTCGGTGTGACCTTTTTAAAACAAAATGTGGAGCTGAGGCATGAATCTGCCACAACAATTGTAAAGCAAACATACACACTCCCCTTCATATGCCCCCCCCTCCACACACACCTAGGCACACACAGAGATCAGCATAGCAGATCATGAACACCTTGGAAAAGACTGAAATGCTAAATGCCTCTCTTGATGGGCAAAAGAGCTGGTGCAGTAATTCAAATGCCTGGTACAAAAATTCTGTTTAATATTTAGCTCCTATTTAAAACACAGCTTTTCATTTCATTCTATTTACAGAATATTTTCATTTCATTTGTTTCTTTAAAATTACTTAGTTCTCACCTGTTGTATGTCTAGGAATATTTTCTTCCAAAAATAGAAAAAAATAGATGATATCTTTTCAGCAGAAAACATTGGTTGATACAATTTTAAACCATCATGATATGGAAGAATTCTTCTGTCCCTCTCGAAGGTGGAAGAAGCATTTGGATCACAGATCATCTACAATGAAATACTTGACATGTTTAAGATGCTTTCAATCAATTTTGATCGTCAATTGCTTATTTGTTGTAAACAGTAATTTTTCAGTGAAGGGAAAGCGTGTGTGGTATATCTACATGATATGTTCAAAGGCAGTTCCTACTAATGGCCAGGCTGAATTCCAGTAAATAATGTCCCGAATGATATTTTGCCGCCTTCTTTGGCACTTCATGAAATCTTACCCCGATGAAGTGCTGAAACAAAGAGATTTTCTCTTAGAGAGTGTCTCATGTTGTAACCTATCCCATGGATTTTATGCTGTAATTCTTATCTCTTTTAAAATTTACTATCTTCTGTACAGTTTTCATGAAACTTTCTGTTACAGTAGTGAATAGCACAGATAAATGTCATTTTGTACAACTTTGAATTTACCCCAAGAGCTGAGAGAAAACTTGATCCTATACTTCAATCCGAGTTTCTTCTATAGTCCAACTTTGTTTCTCTACCATCAAGCTTCTCCTTTGTTGCTGCTCCAAGCCCCGTCCAAGGCGACCTTGAATACTTTCAGGGATGGGACACCCACAACTTCTCTGGGCAACCTGTTCCAGTGTTCCAGCACTCCCACAGTAAAAAAGGCCTTCCTTTCATCTAATATGTGTAGGAAATCATAAATCTAGGCATAGAAGCTTGGAGTGCAAATTTGAAATTCTTTGGATTTGAAGCACATTTTATATGAATACTGACTTACAGATGACTAAAAGATGTTGATGGGCATTTGAGCTGACAAGTTTTGAAAAAGTGCACGGAAATTAAAATTGAAACCACTAAAATTAAAAACTCCTTGCCATTTTCTTTTTCCTCTCCTATTCAAAATTGCATATGTCAGATATCAGTGCTTCATGCAAACCTCTCAGATGCTCTCAGAGAAAAAGCTTTTCTTTCAGACTAAGTTGCGGTTGACGTAGAACACTAGCAGGAGTGAAAGATTTTCTGGGCATCGGGGCAGCCCGTTCTCCTTGGATTTGTGTGCAGAATGCATTTTATCCAAACTGGAAAATAGATCCCAGCTCTGTTCTATTCATCATTCTTACTTCATCAGGCCAGAAGATTCTGTGAAAAGTAGCCTGTGGACCTTGAAGACAGCGCATGTGAACCAGATGAGAGGTGATAGAGAAGTTGAGGGAGAGAAGAAAGAGCATGAGGCTGAAACCAGAAAGTATTTCTCCACGTGATCATGGAAGATTGCAGGAGCCACTTGGTACTATCAAACCAGCCCAACTTGGCACTGGTGCCACCTTGGGTCTGGGAGCCATGTTGCATATCGTGCATTTTAAGGAGCCAGCTGGCCACACCCAGCCATATGCCCCCAAACACAAACCAAGGCCCTTTTCTCTGGCAAACAAAACTCAGCTGCCCTGCTTCTGGATGGCAGATTGCAGGAGCCACTTGGTACTATCAAACCAGCCCAACTTGGCACTGGTGCCACCATGGGTCTGGTCACCATCCTGCCTATCGTAGCTTTTCAGGAGCCAGCCGGTCACTCTCAGCCATAGGCCCCCAAACACAAACCTCGGCCCGTTTCCCTGGCAAACAAAAGTAAGCTGCCCCGCTTCTGGATGGCAGATTGCAGGAGCTACTTAGTACTATCAAATCAGCCCGACTTGGCACAGGTGCCACCTTGGATCTGGGAACCATCCTGTGTATCGTGGATTTTCAGGGGCCAGCCAGCCACTCTCAGCCATATGCCCCCAAAAACAAACCACGGACCTTTTCTCTGGCAAACAAAACTCAACTGCCCCTCTTCTGGATGGCAAATTTTAGGACGCACTTTGTACTACCAAAACCGCCCGACGTGGCACTGGTGCCACCTTGTGTCAGGGAACCATCCTGCATATCGAGCTTTTTAAGGAGCCAGCCGGCCAGGCCCAGCCATATACCCCCAAAAACAAACCACGGACCATTTCTCATGGAAACAAAAATCCGCTGCCCCGCGTCTGGATGGCAGATTGCAGGAGCCACTTGGGACTATCAAACCAGCCCGACTTGGCACTGGTGCCACCTTGGGTCTGGGAACCATCCTGCGTATGGTGGATTCTAAGGAGCCAGCCGGCCACTCCCAGCCACAGGCCCCCAACAAAAACCACGGCCCTTTTTTCTGGCAAACAAAACTTAGCTGCCTCACTTCTGGATGGCAGATTGCAGGAGCCACTTGGTGTAATCAAACCAGCCCGACTTGGCACTGGTGCCACCTTGGGTCTGGGAACCATCCTGCGTATCGTGGATTCTAAGGAGCCAGCCGGCCACTCCCAGCCACAGGCCCCCAAACAAAATCAACGGCGCTGTTCCCTGGAAAACAAAACACGCCTGCCAACTTTTTGATGGAGTTTGCAGGAGCCACTTGGTACTATCAAACCAGCCCGACTTGGCACTGGTGCCACCTTGGGTCTGGGAAACATCCTGCGTATCGTGGATTCTTAGGAGCCAGCCGGCCACTCCTAGCCACAGGCCCCCAAACAAAAACCTAGGCTTATTTCTCTGGCAAACAAAAGTAAGCTGCCCCGCTTCTGGATGGCAGATTGCAGGAGCCACTTGGTACTATCAAACCAGACCAACTTGGCACTGGTGCCACCTTGGGTCTGGGAACCATCCAGCCTATCGTGGATTTTAAGGAGCCAGCCGGCTACTCCCAGCCACAGGCCCCCAACAAAAACCACGGCCCTTTTTTCTGGCAAACAAAACTTAGCTGCCTCACTTCTGGATGGCAGATTGTAGGAGCCACTTGGTGAAATCAAACCAGCCCGACTTGGCACTGGTGCCACCTTGGGTCTGGGAACCATCCTGCGTATCGTGGATTCTAAGGAGCCAGCCGGCCACTCCCAGCCACAGGTCCCCAAACAAAATCAACGGCGCTGTTCCCTGGAAAACAAAACACGTCTGCCAACATTTTGATGGAGTTTGCAGGAGGCACTTGGTACTATCAAACCAGCCCGACTTGGCACTGGTGCCACCTTGGGTCTGGGAAACATCCTGCGTATCGTGGATTCTTAGGAGCCAGCCGGCCACTCCTAGCCATAGGCCCCCAGACAAAAACCTAGGCCTATTTCTCTGGCAAACAAAAGTAAGCTGCCCCGCTTCTGGATGGCAGATTGCAGGAGACACTTGGGACTATCAAACCAGCCCGACTTGGCACTGGTGCCACCTCTGATCTGGGAACCATGCTGTGTATCGTGGATATTCAGGGGCCACCCGGCCACTCTCAGCCATATGTCCCCAAACAGAAACCTCGGCCCGTTTCTCTGGCAAACAAAACTCAACTGCCCCTCTTCTGGATGGCAAATTGCAGGATGAACTTGATACTAAAACCGCAGGCCGACTTGGTAGTGGTGACACCTTGGGCCTGGGAACCATCATGCGTATCGAGCATTTTAAGGAGCCAGCCGGCCACTCCAAGCAATATGCCCCCAAAAACAATCCACGGAATTTTTCTCTGGCAAACAAAAATCAGCTGCCCCGCTTCTGGATGGCAGATTGCAGGAGCCACTTTGCACCATCAAACCAGCCCGACTTGGCACTGGTGCCACCTTGCATCTGGGAACCATGCTGCCTAGCGTGGATTTTCAGGAGCCAGCCGGCCACTCTCAGCCATAGGCCCCCATACAAAACCCACGGCCCGTTTCCCTGGCAAACAAAATTAAGCTGCCCCGCTTCTGGATGGCAGATTGCAGGACGCACTTGGTAGTATCAAACCAGCCCAACTTGGCACTGGTGCCACCTTGGGTCTGGGAACCATCCTGCGTATCGTGGGTTCAAAGGAGCGAGCCGGCCACTCCCAGCCACAAGCCCCCAAATACAAACAACGGCGCTTTTCCCTGGAAAACAAAACTCGCCTGCCAACTTTTTGATGGCATATTGCAGGAGCTACTTGGTACTATCAAACCAGCCCAACTTGGCACTGGTGCCACCATGGGTCTGGTCACCATCCTGCCTATTGTAGCTTTCCAGGAGCCAGCCGGTCACTCCCAGCCTTAGGTCCCAAGTCACAAACCTCGGCCCGTTTCCCTGGCAAACAAAAGTAAGCTGCCCCGCTTCTGGATGGCAGATTGCAGGAGCCACTTGGTACTATCAAACCAGCCCAACTTGGCACTGGTGCCACCTCTGGTCTGGGAACCATGCTGCGTAACACAGATTCTAAGGCGCCAGTCGGCCACTCCCAGCCACAAGCCCCCAAACACAAACATCTGCGCTATTCTCTGGCAAACAAAACTCCACTGCCCCTCTCCTGGATGGCAAATTGCAGGACGCACTTGGTACTATAAAAACAGCCCGACTTGGCACTGGTGCCACCTTGGGTCTGGGAACCATCGTGCGTATCGATCTTTTTAATGAGACAGCCGGCCACTCCCAGCCATATGCCCCCAAACACAACCCACGGCCCTTTTCTCTGGCAAACAAAACTCAACTGCACCGCTTCTGGATGGCAGATTGCAGGAGCCACTTGGTACTATCAAACCAGCCCGACTTGGCACTGGTGCCACCTTGGGTCTGGGAACCATCCTGCGTATTGTGGGTTGTCAGGAGCCAGCCGAACACTCTCGGCCACAGACCCCAATCAAAAACAACGGCCCGTTTCACAGGCAAACAAAACTCAGCTGCCCCGCTTCTGGATGGGAGATTGCAGGAGGCACTTGACACTGTGAAACCAGCCCCACTTGGCACTGGTGCCACCTTGGGTCTGGGAACCATGCTGCGTATCATGGATGTTCAAGAGCCAGCCGGCCACTCCCAGCCACAGGCCCCCAAACACAAACCACAGCCTTTTTCTCTGGCAAACAAAATTCAGCTGCCCCGCTTCTGGATGGCAGATTGCAGGAGCCACTTGGGACTATCACACCAGCACAACATGGCACTGCTGCCACCTTGGATCTGGGAACCATCCTTCCTATCGTGGATTTTCAGGGGCCAGCTGGTCACTCTCAGCCATAGGCCCCAAACACAAACCACGGCCCTTTTCTCTGGAAAACAAAACTCAACTGCCCCTCTTCTGGATGGCAGATTGCAGGAGACACTGGGTACTATGAAACCAGCCCTACTTGGCACTGGTGCCACCTTGGGTCTGGGAACCATGCTGCGTATCATGGATTTTCAGGAGCCAGCCGGCCACTCCCAGCCACAGGCCCCGAAACACAAACAACAGCCTTTTTCTCTGGCAAACAAAATTCAGCTGCCCCGCTTCTGGATGGCAGATTGCAGGAACCACTTGGTACTAACAAACCAGCCCGACTTGGCACTGGTGCCACCTTGGGTCTGGGAACCATCCTGCGTATCGTGGATTCTAAGGAGCCAGCTGGCCACTCCCAGCCACAGGCCCCAAAACACACACAACGGCGCTTTTCCCTGGAAAACAAAACTCGCCTGCCAAACATTTGATGGCAGATTGCAGGAGCCACTTGGTACTATCAAACCAGCGCAACTTGGCACTGGTGCCACAATGGGTCTGGTCACCATCCTGCCTATCGTAGCTTTTCAGGTGCCAGCCAGCCACCCCCAGCCAGAGGCCCCTAGACAAATATTTCGGCCCGTTTCCCTGGGAAACAAAAGTAAGCTTCCCCGCTTCTGGATGGCAGATTGCAGGAGCCACTTTGCACCATCAAACCAGCCCAACTTGGCACTGGTGCCACCTCTGGTCTGGGAACCATCCTGCGTATCGTGGGTTCTAAGGAGCCAGCCGGCCACTCCCAGCCACAGGCCCCCAAACACAAACAACGGCGCTTTTCCCTGGAAAACAAAACTCGCCTGCCAACTTTTTGATGGCAGATTGCCGGAGCCACTTGGTACTATCAAAGCAGCCCAACTTGGCACTGGTGCCACCATGGGTCTGGTCACCATCCTGCCTATCGTAGCTTTTCAGGAGCCAGCCGGTCACTCGCAGCCATAGGCCCCCAAACACAAACCTCGGCCGTTTTCCCTGGCAAACAAAAGTAAGCTGCCCCGCTTCTGCATGGCAGATTGCAGGAGCTATTTAGTACTATCAAACCAGCCCGACTTGGCACTGGTGACACCTCTGGTCTGGGAACCATCCTGCCTATCGTGGATTTTCAGGGGCCAGCCGGCCACTCTCAGCCATATGCCCCCAAAAACAAACCACGGCCCTTTTCTCTGGCAAACAAAACTCAACTGCCCCTCTTCTGGATGGCAAATTTTAGGACGCACTTTGTACTACGAAAACCGCCCGACGTGGCACTGGTGCCACCTTGTGTCAGGGAAGCATCCTGCATATCGAGCTTTTTAAGGAGCCAGCCGGCCACGCCCAGCCATATACCCCCAAAAACAAACCACGGATCATTTCTCATGGAAACAAAAATCCGCTGCCCCGCGTCTGGATGGCAGATTGCAGGAGCCACTTTGCACCATCAAACCAGCCCGACTTGGCACTGGTGCCACCTTGGGTCTGGGAACAATCCTGCATATCGTGGATTCTAAGGAGCCAGCCGGCCACTCCCAGCCACAGGCCCCCAAACACAAACAACGGCGCTTTTCCCTGGAAAACAAAACTCGCCTGCCAGCTTTTTGATGGCAGATTGCAGGAGCCACTTGGTACTATCAAATCATCCCAACTTGGCACTGGTGCCACTATGGGTCTGGGAACCATCCTGCCTATTGTAGCATTTCAGGAGCCAGCCGGTCACTCTCAGCCATAGGCCCCCAGACAAAAACCTCGGACGGTTTCCCTGGCAAACAAAATTAAGCTGCCCCGATTCTGGATGGCAGATTGCAGGAGCCACTTGGTAGTGTCAAACCAGCCCGACTTGGCACTGGTGCCACCTTGGGTCTGGTCACCATCCTGCCTATCGTAGCTTTTCAGGAGCCAGCCGGTCACTCCCAGCCATAGGCCCCCAGACACAAACCTCGGCCTGTTTCCCTGGCACACAAAAGTAAGCTACCGCACTTCTGGATGGCAGATTGCAGGAGCCACTTTGCACCATCAAACCAGCCCGACTTGGCACTGGTGCCACCTCTGGTCTGGGAACCATGCCGCGTATCGTGGATTCTAAGGAGCCAGCTGGCCACTCCCAGCCACAGGCCTCCAAACACAAACAACGGCGCTTTTCCCTGGAAAACAAAACTCGACTGCCAACATTTTGATGGCAGAGTGCAGGAGCCACTTGGTACTATCAAACCAGCCCAACTTGGCACTGGTGCCACCATGGGTCTGGTCACCATCCTGCCTATCGTAGCTTTTCAGGAGCCAGCCGCTCACTCCCAGCCATAGGCCCCCAGAAAAAAACCTCGGTCCGTTTCCCTGGAAAACAAAAGTAAGCTGCCCTGCTTCTGGATGGCAGATTGCAGGAGCCACTTGGTGTTATCAAACCAGCCCGACTTGGCACTGGTGCCACCTTGGGTCTGGGAACCATCCTGCGTATCGTGTGTTCTAAGGAGCCAGCCGGCCACTCCCAGCCACAGTCCCCCAAACACAAACAATGGCGCTTTTCCCTGGAAAACAAAACTGGCCTGCCAACTTTTTGATGGCAGATTGCAGGAGCCACTTGGTACTATCAAACCAGCCCAACTTGGCACTGGTGCCACCATGGGTCTGGTCACCATCCTGCCTATCGTAGCTTTTCAGGAGCCAGCCGGTCACTCCCAGCCATAGGTCCCCAGACAAATACCTCGGCCCGTTTCCCTGGCAAACAAAAGTAAGCTGCCCCGCTTCTGGATGGCAGATTGCAGGAGCCACTTGGTACTATCAAACCAGCCCAACTTGACACTGGTGCCACCTTGGCTCTGGGAACCATGCTGCGTAACCCGGATTCTAAGACGACAGGCAGCCACTGCCAGCCACCGGCCTCCAAACAAAATCAACGGCGCTTTTCCCTGGAAAACAAAACTCGCCTGACATCTTTTAGATGGCAGATTGCAGGAGCCAGTTGGTACCATCAAACCAGCCCAACTTGGCACTGGTGCCACCTTGGGTCTGGGAACCATCCTGCCTATTGTTGCTTTTCAGGAGCCAGCCGGTCACTCCTAGCCCTAGGCCCCCAGTCATAAACCTCAGCCCGTTTCCCTGGTACACAAATGTAAGCTACCCCGCTTCAGGATGGCAGATTGCAGGAGCCACTTTTCACCATCAAACCAGCCCAACTTGGCACTGGTGCCACCATGGGTCTGGTCACCATCCTGCCTATCGTAGCTTTTCAGGAGCCAGCCGGTCACTCCCAGCCATAGGCCCCCAGACACAAAGCTCGGCCCGTTTCCCTGGCAAACAAAAGTAAGCTACCCCGCTTCTGGATGGCAGATTGCAGGAGCCACTTTGCATCATCAAACTAGCCCGACTTGGCACTGGTGCCACCTCAGGTCTGGGAACCATCCTGCGTATCGTGGATTCTAAGGAGCCAGCCGGCCACCCCCACCCACAGGCCCCCAAACACAAACAATGGCGCTTTTCCCTGGAAAACGAAACTCGCCTGCCAACTTTTTCATGGCAGATTGCAGGAGCCACTTGGTACTATCGAACCAGCCCAACTAGGCACTGGTGCCACCATGGGTCTGGGAACCATCCTGCGTATCGTGGATTCTAAGGAGCCAGCCGGCCACTCCCAGCCACAGGCCCCCAAACACAAACAACGGCGCTTTTCCCTAGATAACAAACTCGCCTGCCAACATTTTGATGGCAGATTGCAGGAGCCACTTGGTACTATCAAACCAGCGCAACTTGGCACTGGTGCCACCATGGGTCTGGTCACCATCCTGCCTATCGTAGCTTTTCAGGAGCCAGCCGGTCACTCCCAGCCATAGGCCCCCAGACACAAACCTCGGCCCGTTTCCCTGGCAAACAAAAGTAAGCTGTCCCGCTTCTGGATGGCAGATTGCAGGACGCACTTGGTAGTATCAAACCAGCCCGACTTGGCACTGGTGCCACCTCTGGTCTGGGAACCATCCTGCGTATCGTGGATTCTAATTAGCCAGCCGGCCACTCCCAGCCACAGGCCCCCAAACACAAACAACGGCGCTTTTCCCTGGAAAACAAAACTCGCCTGCCAACATTTTGATGGCAGATTGCAGGAGCCACTTGGTACTATCAAACCAGCCCAACTTGGCACTGGTGCCACCATGGGTCTGGTCACCATCCTGCCTATCGTAGTTTTTCAGGAGCCAGCAGGTCACCCCCAGCCATAGGCCCCGAGAAAAAAACCTCGGCCCGTTTCCCTGGCAAAAAAAAGTAAGCTACCCCGCTTCTGGATGGCAGATTGCAGGACGCACTTGGTACTATCAAACCAGCCCAACTTGGCACTGGTGCCACCTTGGGTCTGGGAACCATCCTGCGTATCGTGGATTCTGAGGAGCCCACCGGCCACTCCCTGCCACAGGCACCCAAACACAAACAACGGCGCTTTTCCCTGGAAAACAAAACTCGCCTGCCAACTTTTTGATGGCGGATTGCAGGAGCCACTTGGTACTATCAAACCAGCCCAACTTGGCACTGGTGCCACCATGGATATGGTCACCATCCTGCCTATCGTAGCTTTTCAGGACCTAGCAGGTCACTCCCAGCCATAGGCGCCCAGACAAAAACCTCGGCCCGTTACCCTGGCAAACAAAAGTAAGCTGCCCCGCTTCTGGATGGCAGATTGCAGGAACCACTTGGTACTATAAAACCAGCCCGACTTGGCACTGGTGCCACGTCAGGTCTGGGAACCATCCTGCGTATCGTGGATTCTAAGGAGCCAGCCGGCCACTCCCACCCACAGGCCCCCAAACACAAACAACGGCGCTTTTCCCTGGAAAACAAAACTCGCCTGCCAAATTTTTGAGGGCAGATTGCAGGAGCCACTTGGTACTATCAAACCAGCCCAACTTGGCACTGGTGCCACCATGGGTCTGGTCACCATCCTGCCTATCGTAGCTTTTCAGGAGCCAGCCGGTCACTCCCAGCCATAGGCCCCCAGACACAAAGCTCGGCCCGTTTCCCTGGCAAACAAAAGTAAGCTGCCCCGCTTCTGGATGGCAGATTGCAGGACGCCCTTGGTACTATCAAACCAGCCCGACTTGTCACTGGTGCCACCTCTGGTCTGGGAACCATGCCGCGTATCGTGGATTCTAAGGAGCCAGCCGGCCACTCCCAGCCACAGGCGCCCAAACACAAACAACGGCGCTTTTCCCTGGAAAACAAAACTCGCCTGCCAACTTTTTGATGGCGGATTGCAGGAGCCACTTGGTACTATCAAAGCAGCCCAACTTGTCACTGGTGCCACAATGGATGTCGTCACCATCCTGCCTATCGTAGCTTTTCAGGACCTCGCCGGTCACTCCCAGCCATAGGCGCCCAGACACAAAGCTCGGCCCGTTTCCCTGGGAAACAAAAGTAAGCTGCCCCGCTTCTGGATGGCAGATTGCAGGAACCACTTGGTACTATAAAACCAGCCCGACTTGGCACTGGTGCCACCTCTGGTCTGGGAACCATCCTGCGTATCGTGGATTCTAAGGAGCCAGCCGGTCACTCCAGCCGCAGGCCCCCAGACACAAACAACGGCGCTTTTCCCTGGAAAACAAAACTCGCCTGCCAACTTTTTGATGGCAGATTGCAGGAGCCACTTGGTACTATCAAACCAGCCCAACTTGGCACTGGTGCCACCATGGGTGTGGTCACCATCCTGCCTATCGTAGCTTTTCAGGAGCCAGCCGGTCACTCCCAGCCATAGGCCCCCAGTCACAAACCTCGGCCCGTTTCCCTGGCAAACAAAAGTAAGCTACCCCGCTTCTGGATGGCAGATTGCAGGAGCCACTTGGTACTATCAAACCAGCCCAACTTGGAACTGGTGCCACCTTGGGTCTGGGAACCATGCTGCGTATCGCAGATTCTAAGGCGCCAGTCGGCCACTCCCAGCCACAAGCCCCCAAACACAAACAACGGCGCTTTTCTCTGGCAAACAAAACTCAACTGCCCCTCTTCTGGATGGCAAATTGCAGGACGCACTTGGTACTATAAAAACAGCCCGACTTGGCACTGGTGCCACCTTGGGTCTGGGAACCATCGTGCGTATCGATCTTTTTAATGAGACAGCCGGCCACTCCCAGCCATATGCCCCCGAACACAACCCACGGCCCTGTCCTCTGGCAATCAAAACTCAGCTGCACCGCTTCTGGATGGCAGATTGCAGGAGCCACTTGGTACTATCAAACCAGCACGACTTGGCACTGGTGCCACCTTGGGTCTGGGAACCATCCTGCGTATTGTGGATTGTCAGGAGCCAGCTGAACACTCTCGGCCACAGACCCCAATCAAAAACAACGGCCCGTTTCACAGGCAAACAAAACTCAGCTGCCCCGCTTCTGGATGGGAGATTGCAGGAGGCACTTGACACTGTGAAACCAGCCCCACTTGGCACTGGTGCCACCTTGGGTCTGGGAACCATGCTGCGTATCATGGATTTTCAGGAGCCAGCCGGCCACTCCCAGCCATAGGCCCCCAAACAAAAACCACAGCCTTTTTCTCTGGCAAACAAAATTCAGCTGCCCCACTTCTGGATGGCAGATTGCAGGAGCCACTTGGGACTATCACACCAGCACAACATGGCACTGGTGCCACCTTGGATCTGGGAACCATCCGGCGTATAGTGGATTTTCAGGGGTCAGCCGGTCACTCTCAGCCATAGGCCCCAAACACAAACCACGGCCCTTTTCTCTGGAAAACAAAACTCAACTGCCCCTCTTCTGGATGGCAGATTGCAGGAGACACTGGGTACTATGAAACCAGCCCTACTTGACACTGGTGCCACCTTGGGTCTGGGATCCATGCTGCGTATCATGGATTTTCAGGAGCCAGCCGGCCACTGCCAGCCACAGGCCCCGAAACACAAACAACAGCCTTTTTCTCTGGCAAACAAAATTCAGCTGCCCCGCTTCTGGATGGCAGATTGCAGGAACCACTTGGTACTAACAAACCAGCCCGACTTGGCACTGGTGCCACCTTGGGTCTGGGAACCATCCTGCGTATCGTGGATTCTAAGGAGCCAGCTGGCCACTCCCAGCCACAGGCCCCAAAACACACACAACGGCGCTTTTCCCTGGAAAACAAAACTCGCCTGCCAAATTTTTGATGGCAGATTGCAGGAGCCACTTGGTACTATCAAACCAGCCCAACTTGGCACTGGTGCCACCATGGGTCTGGTCACCATCCTGCCTATCGTAGCTTTTCAGGAGCCAGCCGGTCACTCCCAGCCATAGGCCCCCAGACACAAACCTCGGCCTGTTTCCCTGGCACACAAAAGTAAGCTACCGCACTTCTGGATGGCAGATTGCAGGAGCCACTTTGCACCATCAAACCAGCCCGACTTGGCACTGGTGCCACCTCTGGTCTGGGAACCATGCCGCGTATCGTGGATTCTAAGGAGCCAGCCGGCCACTCCCAGCCACAGGCCTCCAAACACAAACAACGGCGCTTTTCCCTGGAAAACAAAACTCGCCTGCCAACATTTTGATGGCAGAGTGCAGGAGCCACTTGGTACTATCAAACCAGCCCAACTTGGCACTGGTGCCACCATGGGTCTGGTCACCATCCTGCCTATCGTAGCTTTTCAGGAGCCAGCCCTTCACTCCCAGCCATAGGCCCCCAGAAAAAAACCTCGGTCCGTTTCCCTGGAAAACAAAAGTAAGCTGCCCTGCTTCTGGATGGCAGATTGCAGGAGCCACTTGGTGTTATCAAACCAGCCCGACTTGGCACTGGTGCCACCTTGGGTCTGGGAACCATCCTGCGTATCGTGTGTTCTAAGGAGCCAGCCGGCCACTCCCAGCCACAGTCCCCCAAACACAAACAATGGCGCTTTTCCCTGGAAAACAAAACTGGCCTGCCAACTTTTTGATGGCAGATTGCAGGAGCCACTTGGTACTATCAAACCAGCCCAACTTGGCACTGGTGCCACCATGGGTCTGGTCACCATCCTGCCTATCGTAGCTTTTCAGGAGCCAGCCGGTCACTCCCAGCCATAGGTCCCCAGACAAATACCTCGGCCCGTTTCCCTGGCAAACAAAAGTAAGCTGCCCCGCTTCTGGATGGCAGATTGCAGGAGCCACTTGGTACTATCAAACCAGCCCAACTTGACACTGGTGCCACCTTGGCTCTGGGAACCATGCTGCGTAACCCGGATTCTAAGACGACAGGCAGCCACTGCCAGCCACCGGCCTCCAAACAAAATCAACGGCGCTTTTCCCTGGAAAAAAAAACTCGCCTGACATCTTTTAGATGGCAGATTGCAGGAGCCAGTTGGTACCATCAAACCAGCCCAACTTGGCACTGGTGCCACCTTGGGTCTGGGAACCATCCTGCCTATTGTTGCTTTTCAGGAGCCAGCCGGTCACTCCTAGCCCTAGGCCCCCAGTCATAAACCTCGGCCCGTTTCCCTGGTACACAAATGTAAGCTACCCCGCTTCAGGATGGCAGATTGCAGGAGCCACTTTTCACCATCAAACCAGCCTAACTTGGCACTGGTGCCACCATGGGTCTGGTCACCATCCTGCCTATCGTAGCTTTTCAGGAGCCAGCCGGTCACTCCCAGCCATAGGCCCCCAGACACAAAGCTCGGCCCGTTTCCCTGGCAAACAAAAGTAAGCTACCCCGCTTCTGGATGGCAGATTGCAGGAGCCACTTTGCAGCATCAAACTAGCCCGACTTGGCACTGGTGCCACCTCAGGTCTGGGAACCATCCTGCGTATCGTGGATTCTAAGGAGCCAGCCGGCCACTCCCACCCACAGGCCCCCAAACACAAACAATGGCGCTTTTCCCTGGAAAACAAAACTCGCCTGCCAACTTTTTCATGGCAGATTGCAGGAGCCACTTGGTACTATCGAACCAGCCCAACTTGGCACTGGTGCCACCATGGGTCTGGGAACCATCCTGCGTATCGTGGATTCTAAGGAGCCAGCCGGCCACTCCCAGCCACAGGCCCCCAAACACAAACAACGGCGCTTTTCCCTAGATAACAAACTCGCCTGCCAACTTTTTGATGGCAGATTGCAGGAGCCACTTGGTACTATCAAACCAGCGCAACTTGGCACTGGTGCCACCATGGGTCTGGTCACCATCCTGCCTATCGTAGCTTTTCAGGAGCCAGCCGGTCACTCCCAGCCATAGGCCCCCAGACACAAACCTCGGCCCGTTTCCCTGGCAAACAAAAGTAAGCTGTCCCGCTTCTGGATGGCAGATTGCAGGACGCACTTGGTAGTATCAAACCAGCCCGACTTGGCACTGGTGCCACCTTGGGTCTGGGAACCATCCTGCGTATCGTGGATTCTAATTAGCCAGCCGGCCACTCCCAGCCACAGGCCCCCAAACACAAACAACGGCGCTTTTCCCTGGAAAACAAAACTCGCCTGCCAACATTTTGATGGCAGATTGCAGGAGCCACTTGGTACTATCAAACCAGCCCAACTTGGCACTGGTGCCACCATGGGTCTGGTCACCATCCTGCCTATCGTAGCTTTTCAGGAGCCAGCAGGTCACCCCCAGCCATAGGCCCCGAGAAAAAAACCTCGGCCCGTTTCCCGGGCAAAAAAAAGTAAGCTACCCCGCTTCTGGATGGCAGATTGCAGGACGCACTTGGTAGTATCAAACCAGCCCAACTTGGCACTGGTGCCACCTTGGGTCTGGGAACCATCCTGCGTATCGTGGATTCTGAGGAGCCCGCCGGCCACTCCCTGCCACAGGCACCCAAACACAAACAACGGCGCTTTTCCCTGGAAAACAAAACTCGCCTGCCAACTTTTTGATGGCGGATTGCAGGAGCCACTTGGTACTATCAAACCAGCCCAACTTGGCACTGGTGCCACCATGGATATGGTCACCATCCTGCCTATCGTAGCTTTTCAGGACCTAGCAGGTCACTCCCAGCCATAGGCGCCCAGACAAAAACCTCGGCCCGTTACCCTGGCAAAAAAAAGTAAGCTGCCCCGCTTCTGGATGGCAGATTGCAGGAACCACTTGGTACTATAAAACCAGCCCGACTTGGCACTGGTGCCACGTCAGGTCTGGGAACCATCCTGCGTATCGTGGATTCTAAGGAGCCAGCCGGCCACTCCCACCCACAGGCCCCCAAACACAAACAACGGCGCTTTTCCCTGGAAAACATAACTCGCCTGCCAAATTTTTGAGGGCAGATTGCAGGAGCCACTTGGTACTATCAAACCAGCCCAACTTGGCACTGGTGCCACCATGGGTCTGCTCACCATCCTGCCTATCGTAGCTTTTCAGGAGCCAGCCGGTCACTCCCAGCCATAGGCCCCCAGACACAAACCTCGGCCCGTTTCCCTGGCAAACAAAAGTAAGCTGCCCCGCTTCTGGATGGCAGATTGCAGGACGCCCTTGGTACTATCAAACCAGCCCGACTTGTCACTGGTGCCACCTCTGGTCTGGGAACCATGCCGCGTATCGTGGATTCTAAGGAGCCAGCCGGCCACTCCCAGCCACAGGCGCCCAAACACAAACAACGGCGCTTTTCCCTGGAAAACAAAACTCGCCTGCCAACTTTTTGATGGCGGATTGCAGGAGCCACTTGGTACTATCAAAGCAGCCCAACTTGTCACTGGTGCCACAATGGATGTGGTCACCATCCTGCCTATCGTAGCTTTTCAGGAGCCAGCCGGTCACTCCCAGCCATAGGCGCCCAGACACAAAGCTCGGCCCGTTTCCCTGGCACACAAAAGTAAGCTGCCCCGCTTCTGGATGGCAGATTGCAGGAACCACTTGGTACTATAAAACCAGCCCAACTTGGCACTGGTGCCACCTCTGGTCTGGGAACCATCCTGCGTATCGTGGATTCTAAGGAGCCAGCCGGTCACTCCAGCCGCAGGCCCCCAGACACAAACAACGGCGCTTTTCCCTGGAAAACAAAACTCGCCTGCCAACTTTTTGATGGCAGATTGCAGGAGCCACTTGGTACTATCAAACCAGCCCAACTTGGCACTGGTGCCACCATGGGTCTGGTCACCATCCTGCCTATCGTAGCTTTTCAGGAGCCAGCCGGTCACTCCCAGCCATAGGCCCCCAGTCACAAACCTCGGCCCGTTTCCCTGGCAAACAAAAGTAAGCTACCCCGCTTCTGGATGGCAGATTGCAGGAGCCACTTGGTACTATCAAACCAGCCCAACTTGGAACTGGTGCCACCTTGGGTCTGGGAACCATGCTGCGTATCGCAGATTCTAAGGCGCCAGTCGGCCACTCCCAGCCACAAGCCCCCAAACACAAACAACGGCGCTTTTCTCTGGCAAACAAAACTCAACTGCCCCTCTTCTGGATGGCAAATTGCAGGACGCACTTGGTACTATAAAAACAGCCCGACTTGGCACTGGTGCCACCTTGGGTCTGGGAACCATCGTGCGTATCGATCTTTTTAATGAGACAGCCGGCCACTCCCAGCCATATGCCCCCGAACACAACCCACGGCCCTGTCCTCTGGCAATCAAAACTCAGCTGCACCGCTTCTGGATGGCAGATTGCAGGAGCCACTTGGTACTATCAAACCAGCACGACTTGGCACTGGTGCCACCTTGGGTCTGGGAACCATCCTGCGTATTGTGGATTGTCAGGAGCCAGCTGAACACTCTCGGCCACAGACCCCAATCAAAAACAATGGCCCGTTTCACAGGCAAACAAAACTCAGCTGCCCCGCTTCTGGATGGGAGATTGCAGGAGGCACTTGACACTGTGAAACCAGCCCCACTTGGCACTGGTGCCACCTTGGGTCTGGGAACCATGCTGCGTATCATGGATTTTCAGGAGCCAGCCGGCCACTCCCAGCCATAGGCCCCCAAACAAAAACCACAGCCTTTTTCTCTGGCAAACAAAATTCAGCTGCCCCACTTCTGGATGGCAGATTGCAGGAGCCACTTGGGACTATCACACCAGCACAACATGGCACTGGTGCCACCTTGGATCTGGGAACCATCCGGCGTAGAGTGGATTTTCAGGGGTCAGCCGGTCACTCTCAGCCATAGGCCCCAAACACAAACCACGGCCCTTTTCTCTGGAAAACAAAACTCAACTGCCCCTCTTCTGGATGGCAGATTGCAGGAGACACTGGGTACTATGAAACCAGCCCTACTTGGCACTGGTGCCACCTTGGGTCTGGGAACCATGCTGCGTATCATGGATTTTCAGGAGCCAGCCGTCCACTGCCAGCCACAGGCCCCGAAACACAAACAACAGCCTTTTTCTCTGGCAAACAAAATTCAGCTGCCCCGCTTCTGGATGGCAGATTGCAGGAACCACTTGGTACTAACAAACCAGCCCGACTTGGCACTGGTGCCACCTTGGGTCTGGGAACCATCCTGCGTATCGTGGATTCTAAGGAGCCAGCTGGCCACTCCCAGCCACAGGCCCCAAAACACACACAACGGCGCTTTTCCCTGGAAAACAAAACTCGCCTGCCAACTTTTTGATGGCAGATTGCAGGAGCCACTTGGTACTATCAAACCAGCCCAACTTGGCACTGGTGCCACCATGGGTCTGGTCACCATCCTGCCTATCGTAGCTTTTCAGGAGCCAGCCGGTCACTCCCAGCCATAGGCCCCCAGACACAAACCTCGGCCTGTTTCCCTGGCACACAAAAGTAAGCTACCGCACTTCTGGATGGCAGATTGCAGGAGCCACTTTGCACCATCAAACCAGCCCGACTTGGCACTGGTGCCACCTCTGGTCTGGGAACCATGCCGCGTATCGTGGATTCTAAGGAGCCAGCCGGCCACTCCCAGCCACAGGCCTCCAAACACAAACAACGGCGCTTTTCCCTGGAAAACAAAACTCGCCTGCCAACATTTTGATGGCAGAGTGCAGGAGCCACTTGGTACTATCAAACCAGCCCAACTTGGCACTGGTGCCACCATGGGTCTGGTCACCATCCTGCTTATCGTAGCTTTTCAGGAGCCAGCCCTTCACTCCCAGCCATAGGCCCCCAGAAAAAAACCTCGGTCCGTTTCCCTGGAAAACAAAAGTAAGCTGCCCTGCTTCTGGATGGCAGATTGCAGGAGCCACTTGGTGTTATCAAACCAGCCCGACTTGGCACTGGTGCCACCTTGGGTCTGGGAACCATCCTGCGTATCGTGTGTTCTAAGGAGCCAGCCGGCCACTCCCAGCCACAGTCCCCCAAACACAAACAATGGCGCTTTTCCCTGGAAAACAAAACTGGCCTGCCAACTTTTTGATGGCAGATTGCAGGAGCCACTTGGTACTATCAAACCAGCCCAACTTGGCACTGGTGCCACCATGGGTCTGGTCACCATCCTGCCTATCGTAGCTTTTCAGGAGCCAGCCGGTCACTCCCAGCCATAGGTCCCCAGACAAATACCTCGGCCCGTTTCCCTGGCAAACAAAAGTAAGCTGCCCCGCTTCTGGATGGCAGATTGCAGGAGCCACTTGGTACTATCAAACCAGCCCAACTTGACACTGGTGCCACCTTGGCTCTGGGAACCATGCTGCGTAACCCGGATTCTAAGACGACAGGCAGCCACTGCCAGCCACCGGCCTCCAAACAAAATCAACGGCGCTTTTCCCTGGAAAACAAAACTCGCCTGACATCTTTTAGATGGCAGATTGCAGGAGCCAGTTGGTACCATCAAACCAGCCCAACTTGGCACTGGTGCCACCTTGGGTCTGGGAACCATCCTGCCTATTGTTGCTTTTCAGGAGCCAGCCGGTCACTCCTAGCCCTAGGCCCCTAGTCATAAACCTCGGCCCGTTTCCCTGGTACACAAATGTAAGCTACCCCGCTTCAGGATGGCAGATTGCAGGAGCCACTTTTCACCATCAAACCAGCCCGACGTGGCACTGGTGCCACCTCTGGTCTGGGAACCATCCTGCGTATCGTGTGTTCTAAGGAGCCAGCCGGCCACTCCCACCCACAGACACCCAAACACAAACAACGGCGCTTTTCCCTGGAAAACAAAACTCGCCTGACAACTTTTTGATGGCAGATTGCAGGAGCCACTTGGTACTATCAAACCAGCCCAACTTGGCACTGGTGCCACCATGGGTCTGGTCACCATTCTGCCTATCGTAGCTTTTCAGGAACCAGGCTGTCACTCCCAGCCATAGGCCCCCAGACACAAACCTCGGCCCGTTTCCCTGGCAAACAAAAGTAAGCTGCCCCGTGTCAGGATGGCAGATTGCAGGAGCCACTTTGCACCATCAAACCACCCCGACTTGGCACTGGTGCCATCTTGGATCTGGGAACCATCCTGCCTATCGTAGCTTTTCAGGAGCCAGCCGGTCACTCCCAGCCATAGGCCCCCAGACACAAACCTCGGACCGTTTCCCTGGCAAACAAAATTAAGCTGCCCCGATTCTGGATGGCAGAGTGCAGGACGCACTTGGTAGTGTCAAACCAGCGCGACTTGGCACTGGTGCCACCTTGGGTCTGGGAACCATCCTGCGTATCGTGGATTCTAAGCAGCCACCCGGCCACTCTGAGCCACAGGCCCCCAAACACAAACAACGGCGCTTTTCCCTGGAAAACAAAACTCGCCTGCCAACATTTTGATGGCAGATTGCAGGAGCCACTTGGTACTATCAAACCAGCCCAACTTGGCACTGGTGCCACCATGGGTCTGGTCACCATCCTGCCTATCGTAGCTTTTCAGGAGCCAGCCGGTCACTCCCAGCCATAGGCCCCCAGACACAAACCTCGGCCCGTTTCCCTGGAAAACAAAAGTAAGCTGCCCCGATTCTGGATGGCAGATTGCAGGAGCCACTTGGTACTATGAAATCAGCCAAACTTGGCACTGGTGCCACCATGGGTCTGGTAAACATCCTGCCTATCGTAGCTTTTCAGGAGCCAGCCGGTCACTCCCAGCCATAGGCCCCCAGACACAAACCTCGGCCCGTTTCCCTGGCAAACAAAAGTAAGCTGTCCCGCTTTTGGATGGCTGATTGCAGGATGCACTTGGTACTATCAAACCAGCCCGACTTGGCCCTGGTGCCACCTTGGCTCTGGGAACCATGCTGCGTAACGTAGATTCTACGAGGACAGGCGGCCACTCCCTGCCACAGGCCTCTAAACAAAAGCAACGGCGCTTTTCCCTGGAAAACAAAACTCGCCTGACAACTTTTCGATGGCAGATTGCAGGAGCCACTTGGTACTATCAAACCAGCCCAATTTTGCACTGGTGCCACCTTGGCTCTGGGAACCATCCTACGTATCCTGGGTTCAAAGGAGGCAGCCGGCCACTCCCAGCCACAGGCCTCTAAACAAAAACAACGGCGCTTTTCCCTGGAAAACAAAACTCGCCTGACAACTTTTTGATGGCAGATTGCAGGAGCCACTTGGTACTATCAAACCAGCCCAACATGGCACTTGTGCCACCTTGGTTCTGTGAACCATCCTGCCTATCGTGGATTTTCAGGGGCCAGCCGGCCACTCTCAACCATATGCCCCCAAACATATACCACGGCCCTTTTCTCTGGCAAACAGAACTCAACTGCCCCTCTTCTGGATGGCAAATTGCAGGACGCACTTGGTACTACGAAAACAGCCCGACTTGGCACTGATGCCACCTTGGGTCAGGGAACAATCCTGCGTATCGAGCTTTTTAAGGAGCCAGCCGGCCACGTCCAGCCATATACCCCCAAAAAAAAACCACGGAACTTTTCTCCAGCAAACAAAAATCCGCTGCCCCGCGTCTGGATGGCAGATTGCAGGAGCTATTTAGTATCATCAAACCAGCCCGACTTGGCACTGGTGCCACCATGAGTCTGGTAACCATCCTGCCTATCGTAGCTTTTCAGGAGCCAGCCGGTCACTCCCAGCCGTAGGCCCCCAGTCACAAACCTCGGCCCGTTTCCCTGGCAAACAAAAGTAAGCTACCCCGCTTCTGGATGGCAGATTGCAGGAACCACTTTGCACCATCAAACCAGCCCGACTTGGCACTGGTGCCACCTCTGGTCTGGGAACCATCCTGAGTATCGTGGATTCTAAGGAGACAGCCGGCCACTCCCACCCACAGGCCCCCAAACACAAACAACGGCGCTTTTCCCTGGAAAACAAAACTCGCCTGCCAACTTTTTGATGGCAGAGTGCAGGAGCCACTTGGTACTATCAAACCAGCCCAACTTGGCACTGGTGCCACCATGGGTCTGGTCACCATCCTGCCTATCGTAGCTTTTCAGGAGCCAGCCAAACACTCCCAGCCATAGGCCCCCAGACAAAAACCTCGGCCCGTTTCCCTGGCAAACAAAAGTAAGTTATCCCGCTTCTGGATGGCAGATTGCAGGAGCCACTTTTCACCATCAAACCAGCCCGACTTGGCACTGGTGCCACCTCTGGTCTGGGAACCATCCTGCGTATCGTGGATTCTAAGGAGCCAGCCGGCCACTCCCAGCCACAGGCCCCCAAACACAAACAACGGCGCTTTCCCTGGATAACAAACTCGCCTGCCAACATTTTGATGGCAGATTGCAGGAGCCACTTGGTACTATCAAACCAGCCCAACTTGGCACTGGTGCCACCATGGGTCTGGTCACCATCCTGCCTATCGTAGCTTTTCAGGAGCCAGCCGGTCACTCCCAGCCATAGGCCCTGAGACACAAACCTCGGCCCGTTTCCCTGGCAAACAAGAGTAAGCTGCCCCGCTTCTGGATGGCAGATTGCAGGACGCACTTGGTACTATCAAACCAGCCCAACTTGGCACTGGTGCCACCTCTGGTCTGGGAACCATGCCGCGTATCGTGGATTCTAAGGAGCCAGCCGGCCACTCCCAGCCACAGGCCCCCAAACACAAACAACGGCGCTTTTCCCTGGAAAACAAAACTCGCCTGCCAACTTTTTGATGGCAGATTGCAGGAGCCACTTGGTACTATCAAATCAGCCCAACTTGTCACTGGTGCCACCATGGGTCTGGTCACCATCCTGCCTATCGTAGCTTTTCAGGACCTAGCCGGTCACTCCAAGCCATAGGCGCCCAGACACAAACCTCGGCCCGTTTCCCTGGCAAACAAAAGTAAGCTACCCCGCTTCTGGATGGCAGATTGCAGGAGCCACTTTGCACCATCAAACTAGCCCGACTTGGCACTGGTGCCACCTCAGGTCTGGGAACCATCCTGCGTATCGTTCATTGTAAGGAGCCAGCCGGCCACTCCAGCCACAGGCCCCCAGACACAATCAACGGCGCTTTTCCCTGGAAAACAAAACTCGCCTGCCAAATTTTTGATGGCAGATTGCAGGAGCCACTTGGTACTATCAAATCAGCCCAACTTGGCACTGGTGCCACCATGGGTCTGGTCACCATCCTGCCTATCGTAGTTTTCAGGAGCCAGCCGGTCACTCGCAGCCATAGGCCCCCAGACACAATACTCGGCCCGTTTCCCTGGCAAACAAAAGTAAGCTACCCCGCTTCTGGATGGCAGATTGCAGGAACCACTTGGTACTATCAAACCAGCCCAACTTGGCACTGGTGCCACCTTGGGTCTGGGAACCATCCTGCGTATCGTGGATTCTAAGCAGCCAGCCGGCCACTCCCTGCCACAGGCACCCAAACACAAACAACGGCGCTTTTCCCTGGAAAACAAAACTCGCCTGCCAGCTTTTTGATAGCGGATGGCAGGAGCCACTTGGTACTATCAAACCAGCCCAACTTGGCACTGGTGCCACCATGGGTCTGGTCACCATCCTGCCTATCGTAGCTTTTCAGGACCTAGCAGGTCACTCCCAGCCATAGGCGCCCAGACACAAAGCTCGGCCCGTTTCCCTGGGAAACAAAAGTAAGCTGCCCCGCTTCTGGATGGCAGATTGCAGGAGCCACTTTGCACCATCAAACCAGCCCAACTTGGCACTGGTGCCACCTCTGGTCTGGGAACCATGCCGCGTATCGTGGATTCTAAGGAGCCAGCCGGCCACTCCCAGCCATAGGCCCCCAAACAGAAACAACTGCGCTTTTCCCTGGAAAACAAAACTCGCCTGCCAACTTTTTGATGGCAGATTGCAGGAGCCACTTGGTACTATCAAATCAGCCCAACTTGGCACTGGTGCCACCATGGGTCTGGTCACCATCCTGCCTATCGTAGCTTTTCAGGACCTAGCCGGTCACTCCAAGCCATAGGCGCCCAGACACAAAGCTCGGCCCGTTTCCCTGGCAAACAAATGTAAGCTGTCCCGCTTCTGGATGGCAGATTGCAGGATCCACTAGGTATTATCAAACCAGCCCGACTTGGCACTGGTGCCACCTCTGGTCTGGGAACCATCCTGCGTATCGTGGATTCTAAGCAGCCAGGCGGCCACTCCCAGCCACAGGCCCCCAAACACAAACAACGGCGCTTTTCCCTGGAAAACAAAACTCGCCTGCCAACATTTTGATGGCAGATTGCAGGAGCCACTTGGTACTATCAAACCAGCCCAACTTGGCACTGGTGCCACCATGGGTCTGCTCACCATCCTGCCTATCGTAGCTTTTCAGGAGCCAGCCGGTCACTCCAAGCCATAGGCCCCCAGACAAAAACCTCGGCCCGTTTCCCTGGCAAAAAAAAGTAAGCTGCCCCGCTTCTGGATGGCAGATTGCAGGAGCCACTTTGCACCATCAAACGAGCCAGACTTGGCACTTGTGCCACCTCTGGTCTGGGAACCATGCTGCGTATCGTGGATTCTAAGGAGCCAGCCGGCCACTCCAAGCCACAGGCCCCCAAACACAAACAACGGCGCTTTTCCCTGGAAAACAAAACTCGCCTGCAAAATTTTGATGGCAGATTGCAGGAGCCACTTGGTACTATCAAACCAGCCCAACATGGCACTGCTGCCACCATGGGTCTGGTCACCATCCTGCCTATCTTAGCTTTTCAGGAGCCAGCTGGTCACTCCCAGCCATAGGCCCCCAGACACAAAGCTCGACCCGTTTCCCTGGCAAACAAAAGTAAGCTGCCCCGCTTCTGGATGGCAGATTGCAGGAGCCACTTGGTACTATCAAACCAGTCCAACTTGGCACTGGTGCCACCTTGGCTCTGGGAACCATCCTGCGTATCGTGGATTCTAAGGAGCCAGCCGGTCACTCCCAGCCACAGGCCCCCAAACACAAACAACGGCGCTTTTCCCTGGAATACAAAACCCGCCTGCCAACATTTTGATGGCAGATTGCAGGAGCCACTTGGTACTATCAAATCAGCCCAACTCGGCACTGGTGCCACCATGGGTCTGGTCACCATCCTGCCTATCATAGCTTTTCAGGAGCCAGCCGGTCCCTCTCTGCCATAGGGCCCCAGAGAAATCCTCGGCAAGTTTCCCTGGCAAAAAAAAGTAACCTACCCCGCTTCTGGATGGCAGATTGCTGGAGCCACTTTACACCATCAAACTAGCCCGACTTGGCAATGGTGCCACCTCAGGTCTGGGAACCATCCTGCGTATCGTGGATTCTAAGGAGCCAGCCGGCCACTCCAGCCACAGGCCCCCAAACACAAACAACGGCGCTTTTCCCTGGAAAACAAAACTCGCCTGCCAAATTTTGATGGCAGATTGCAGGAGCCACTTGGTACTATCAAATCAGCCCAACTTGGCACTGGTGCCACCATGGGTCTGGTCACCATCCTGCCTATCGTAGCTTTTCAGGACCTAGCCGGTCACTCCCAGCCATAGGCCCCCAGACACAAAGCTCAGCCCGTTTCCCTGGGAAACAAAACCAAGCTGCCCCGCTTCTGGATGGCATATTGCAGGAGACACTTTGCACCATCAAACTAGCCCGACTCGGCCCTGGTGCCACCTCAGGTCTGGGAACCATCCTGCGTATCGTGGATTCTAAGGAGCCAGCCGGCCACTCCCAGCCACAGGCCCCCAAACACAAACAACGGCGCTTTTCCCTGGAAAACAAAACTCGCCTGCCAAATTTTGACGGCAGATTGCAGGAGCCACTTGGTATTATCAAATCAGCCCAACTTGGGACTGGTGCCACCATGGGTCTGGTCACCATCCTGCCTATCGTAGCTTTTCAGGAGGCAGCCAGTCACTCCCAGCCATAGGCCCCCAGACAAAAACCTCGGCCCGTTTCCCTGGCAAACAAAAGTAAGCTGTCCTGCTTCTGGATGGCAGATTGCAGGAACCACTTGGTACTATCAAACCAGCAAAACTTGGCACTGGTGCCACCTTGGGTCTGGATACCATGCTGCGTATCGTGGATTCTAAGGAGCCAGCCGGCCACTCCCAGCCACAGGTCCCCAAACACAAACAACGGCGCTTTTCCCTGGAAAACAAAACTCTCCTGCCAACTTTTTGATGGGAGATTGCAGGAGCCACTTGGTTTTATCAAATCAGACCAACTTGGCACTGGTGCCACCATGGGTCTGGTCACCATCCTGCCTATCGTAGCTTTTCAGGAGCCAGCCGGTCACTCCCAGCCATAGGCCCCCAGACACAAAGCTCGGCCCGTTTCCCTGACAAACAAAAGTAAGTTATCCCGCTTCTGGATGGCAGATTGCAGGAACCACTTGGTACTATCAAACCAGCCCGACTTGGCACTGGTGCCACCTCTGGTCTGGGAACCATCCTGCGTATCGTGGATTCTAATTAGCCATCCGTCCACTCCCAGCCACAGGCCCCCAAACAAAAACAACGGCGCTTTTCCCTGGAAAACAAAACTCGTCTGCCAACTTTTTGATGGCAGATTGCCAGAGCCACTTGGTACTATCAAACCAGCCCAACTTGGCACTGGTGCCACCTTGGGTCTGGGAACCATCCTGCGTATCGTGGATTCTAAGCAGCCAGCCGGCCACTCCCTGCCACAGGCCCCCAAACACAAACCACAGCGCTTTTCCCTGGAAAACAAAATTCGCCGGCCAAATTTTTGATGGCAGATTGCAGGAGCCACTTGGTACAATCAAATCAGCCAAACTTGGCACTGGTGCCACCATGGGTCTGGTCACCATCCTGCCTATCGTAGCTTTTCAGGAGCCAGCCGGTCACTCCCAGCCATAGGCGCCCAGACACAAAGCCCTGCCCTTTTCCCTGGCAAACCAAAGTAAGCTGCCCCGCTTCTGGATGGCAGATTGCAGGAACCACTTTTCACCATCAAATAGCCCGACTTGGAACTGGTGCCATCTCTGGTCTGGGAACCATGCTGCGTATCGTGGATTCTAAGGAGCCAGCTGGCCACTCCCAGCCACTGGCCCCCAAACACAAACAACGGCGCTTTTCCCTGGAAAACAAAACTCGCCTGCCAACTTTTTGATGGCAGATTGCAGGAGCCACTTGGTACTATCAAACCAGCCCAACTTGGCACTTGTGCCACCATGGGTCTGGTCACCATCCTGCCTATCTTAGATTTTCAGGACCTAGCCGGTCACTCCCAGCCATAGGCCCCCAGACACAAAGCTCGGCCCGTTTCCCTGGCAAACAAAAGTAAGCTGCCCCGCTTCTGGATGGCAGATTGTAGGAAGCACTTGGTACTATCAAACCAGCCCAACTTGGCACTGGTGCCACCTCTGGTCTGGGAACCATCCTGCGTATCGTGGATTCTAAGGAGCCAGCCGGCCACTCCCAGCCATAGGCACCCAAACACAAACAACGGCGCTTTTCCCTGGAAAACAAAACGCGCCTGCCAACATTTTGATGGCAGATTGCAGGAGCCACTTGGTACTATCAAACCAGCCCAACTTGGCACTTGTGCCACCATGGGTCTGCTCACCATCCTGCCTATCGTAGCTTTTCAGGAGCCAACCGCTCACTCCCAGCCAGAGGCCCCCCGACAAAAAGCTCGGCCCGTTTCCCTGGCAAACAAAAGTAAGCTGCCCTGTTTCTGGATGGCAGATTGCAGGAACCACTTGGTACTATCAAACCAGCAATACTTGGCACTGGTGCCACCTTGGGTCTGGATACCATGCTGCGTATCGTGGATTCTAAGGAGCCAGCCGGCCACTCCCAGCCACAGGCCACCAAACACAAACAATGGCGCTTTTCCCTGGAAAACAAAACTCTCCTGCCAACTTTTTGATGGCAGATTGCAGGAGCCACTTGGTTTTATCAAATCAGCCCAACTTGGCACTGGTGCCACCATGGGTCTGGTCACCATCCTGCCTATCGTAGCTTTTCAGGAGCCAGCCGGTCACTCCCAGCCATAGGCCCCCAGACAAAAAGCTCGGCCCGTTTCCCTGGCAAACAAAAGTAAGCTACCCCGCTTCTGGATGGCAGATTGCAGGAGCCATTTTGCACCATCAAACTAGCCCGTCTTGGCACTGGTGCCACCTCTGGTCTGGGAACCATCCTGCGTATCGTGGATTCTAATTAGCCAGCCGGCCACTCCCTACCACAGGCCCCCAAACAAAAACAACGGCGCATTTCCCTGGAAAACAAAACTCGCCTACCAACTATTTGATGGCAGATTACAGGAGCCACTTGGTACTATCAAACCAGCCCAACTTGGCACTGGTACCACCATGGGTCTGGTCACCATCCTGCCTATCGTAGTTTTCAGGAGCCAGCCGGTCACTCGCAGCCATAGGCCCCCAGACACAATACTCGGCCCGTTTCCCTGGCAAACAAAAGTAAGCTGCCCCGCTTCTAGATGGCAGATTGCAGGAGCCACTTGGTACTATCAAACCAGCCCGACTTGGCACTCGTGCCACCTCTGGTCTGGGACCCATCCTGCGTATCGTGGATTCTAAGGAGCCAGTCGGCCACTCCCAGCCACAGGCCCCCAAACACAAACAACGGCCCGTTTCCGTGGCAAACAAAAGTAAGCTGCCCCGCTTCTGGATGGCAGATTGCAGGAACCACTTGGTAGTATCAAACCAGCACAACTTGGCACTGGTGGCACCTCCTGTCTGGTAACCATGCTGCGTATCGTGGTTTCTAAGGAGCCAGCCGGGCACTCCCAACCACAGGCCCCCAAACACAAACAATGGCGCTTTTCCCTGGAAAACAAAACTCGCCTGCCAACTTTTTGATGGCAGATTGCAGGAGCCACTTGGTACTATCAAACCAGCCCAACTTGGCACTGGTGCCACCATGGGTGTGGTCACCATCCTGCCTATCGTAGCTTTTCAGGAGCAAGCCGGTCGCTCCCTGCCATAGGCCCCGAGACACAAAGCTCGGCCCGTTTCCCTGGCAAACAAAAGTAAGCTGCCCCGCTTCTGGATGGCAGATTGCAGGAGCCACTTGGTACTATCAAACCAGCCCGACTAGGCACTGGTGCCACCTCTGGTCTGGGAACCATCCTGCGTATCGTGGATTTTAAGGAGCCAGTCGGCCACTGCCAGCCATACGCCTCCAAACACAAACAACGGTCCGTTTCCCTGGCAAAGAAAAGTAAGCTGCCCCGCTTCTGGATGGCAGATTGCAGGAACCACTTGTTGCCAAGTTGTGGTGGTTTGATGGTGCAAAGTGACTCCTGCAATCTGCCATCCAGAAGCGGGGCTGCTTACTTTTGTTTGCCAGGGAAACGGGCAGAGCTTTGTGTCTGGGGGCCTATGGCTGGGAGTGACCAGCTGGCTCCTGAAAAGCTACGATAGGCAGGATGGTGACCAGACCCATGGTGGCACCAGTGCCAAGTTGGGCTGGTTTGATAGTACCAAGTGGCTCCTGCAATCTGCCATCAAAAAGTTGGCAGGTGAGTTTTGTTTTCCAGGGAAAAGCGCCGTTGTTTTTGTTTGGGGGCCTGTGGCTGGGAGTGGCCAGCTGGCTCCTTAGAATCCACGATACGCAGGATGGTTCCCAGACCAGAGGTGGCACCAGTGCCAAGTTGGGCTGGTTTGATGGTGCAAAGTGGCTCCTGCAATCTGCCATCCAGAAGCGGGGTAGCTTACTTTTGTTTGCCAGGGAAACGGGCCGAGGTTTGTGACTGGGGGCCAATGGCTGGGAGCACCGGCTGGCGCCTGAAAAGCTACGATAGGCAGGATGGTGACCAGACCCATGGTGGCACCAGTGCCAAGTTGGGCTGGTTTGATAGTACCAAGTGGCTCCTGCAATCTGCCATCAAAAAGTTGGCAGGCCAGTTTTGTTTTCCAGGGAAAAGCGCCGTTGTTTGTGTTTGGAGGCCTGTGGCTGGGAGTGGCCGGCTGCCTCCTTTGAACCCAGGATACGCAGGATGGTTCCCAGAGCCAAGGTGGCGTCAGTGCCAAGTTGGGCTGGTTTGATAGTACCAAGTGGCTCCTGCAATCTGCCATCCAGAAGCGGGACAGCTTACTTTTGCTTCCCAGGGAAACGGGCCGAGGTATTTGTCTGGGGGCCTATGGCTGGGAGTGACTGGCTGGCTACTGAAAAGCTACGATAGGCAGGATGGCTACCAGACTCATGGTGGCACCAGTGCCAAGTCGGGCTGGTTTGATAATACTAAATAGCTCCTGCAATCTGCCATCCAGAAGCGGGGCAGCGGATTTTTGTTTGCTGGAGAAAAGTTCCGTGGTTTTTTTTTGGGGGTATATGGCTGGACGTGGCCGGCTGGCTCCTTAAAAAGCTCGATACGCAGGATTGTTCCCTGACCCAAGGTGGCATCACTGCCAAGTCGGGCTGTTTTCGTAGTACCAAGTGCGTCCTGCAATTTGCCATCCAGAAGAGGGGCAGTTGAGTTTTGTTTGCCAGAGAAAAGGGCCGTGGTGTATTTTTGGGGGCATATGGTTGAGAGTGGCCGGCTGGCCCCTGAAAATCCACGATAGGCAGGATGGTTCCCAGAACCAAGGTGGCACCAGTGCCATGTTGGCCTGGTTTGATAGTACCATGTGGCTCCTGCAATCTGCCATCCTGAAGCGGGGCTGCTTACTTTTGTTTGCCAGGGAAACGGGCCGAGATATTTGTCTGGGGGCCTATGGCTGGGAGTGAGCGGCTGGCTCCTGAAAAGCTACGATAGGCAGGATGGTGACCAGACCCATGGTGGCACCAGTGCCAAGTTGGGCTGGTTTGATAGTACCAAGTGGCTCCTGCAATCTGCCATCAAAAAGTTGGCAGGCGAGTTTTGTTTTCCAGGGAAAAGCGCCGTTGTTCTTGTTTAGAGGCCTGTGGCTGGGAGTGGCCGGCTGCCTCCTTTGAACCCAGGATACGCAGGATGGTTCCCAGAGCCAAAGTGGCACCAGTGCCAAGTTGGGCTGGTTTGATAATACCAAGTGGCTCCTGCAATCTGCCATCCAGAAGCGGGACAGCTTACTTTTGTTTCCCAGGGAAACGGGCCGAGGTATTTGTCTGGGGGCCTATGGCTGGGAGTGACCGGCTGGCTACTGAAAAGCTACGATAGGCAGGATGGTTACCAGACTCATGGTGGCACCAGTGCCAAGTCGGGCTGGTTTGATAATACTAAATAGCTCCTGAAATCTGCCATTCAGACGCGCGGCAGCGGATTTTTGTTTGCTGGAGAAAAGTTCCGTGGTTTTTTTTTGGGGGTATATGGCTGGACGTGGCCGGCTGGCTCCTTAAAAAGAACGATACGCAGGATTGTTCCCTGACCCAAGGTGGCATCACTGCCAAGTCGGGCTGTTTTCGTAGTACCAAGTGCGTCCTGCAATTTGCCATCCAGAAGAGGGGCAGTTGACTTTTGTTTGCCAGAGCAAAGGGCCGTGGTATGTGTTTGGGGGCATATGGCTGAGAGTGGCCGGCTGGCCCCTGAAAATCCACGATAGGCAGGATGGTTCCCAGAGCCAAGGTGGCACCAGTGCCATGTTGGCCTGGTTTGATAGTACCATGTGGCTCCTGCAATCTGCCATCCAGAAGCGGGGCAGCTTACTTTTGTTTGCCAGGGAAACGGGCCGAGGTTTGTGTCTGGGGGCCTATGGCTGGGAGTGAGCGGCTGGCTCCTGAAAAGCTACGATAGGCAGGATGGTGACCAGACCCATGGTGGCACCAGTGCCAAGTTGGGCTGGTTTGATAGTACCAAGTGGCTCCTGCAATCTGCCATCAAAAAGTTGGCAAGCGAGTTTTGTACTCCAGGGAAAATCGCCGTTGTTTGTGTTTGGGGGCCTGTGGCTGGGAGTGGCCAGCTGTCTCCTTAGAATCCACGATACGCAGGATGGGTCCCAGACCAGAGGTGGCACCAGTGCCAAGTCGGGCTGGTTTGATGGTGCAAAGTGACTCCTGCAATCTGCCATCCAGAAGCGGGGTAGCTTACTTTTGTTTGCCAGGGAAACGGGCAGAGCTTTGTGTCTGGGGGCCTATGGCTGGGAGTGACCAGCTGGCTCCTGAAAAGCTACGATAGGCAGGATGGTGACCAGACCCATGGTGGCACCAGTGCCAAGTTGGGCTGGTTTGATAGTACCAAGTGGCTCCTGCAATCTGCCATCAAAAAGTTGGCAGGTGAGTTTTGTTTTCCAGGGAAAAGCGCCGTTGTTTTTGTTTGGGGGCCTGTGGCTGGGAGTGGCCAGCTGGCTCCTTAGAATCCACGATACGCAGGATGGTTCCCAGACCAGAGGTGGCACCAGTGCCAAGTTGGGCTGGTTTGATGGTGCAAAGTGGCTCCTGCAATCTGCCATCCAGAAGCGGGGTAACTTACTTTTGTTTGCCAGGGAAACGGGCCGAGGTTTGTGACTGGGGGCCAATGGCTGGGAGCACCGGCTGGCGCCTGAAAAGCTACGATAGGCAGGATGGTGACCAGACCCATGGTGGCACCAGTGCCAAGTTGGGCTGGTTTGATAGTACCAAGTGGCTCCTGCAATCTGCCATCAAAAAGTTGGCAGGCCAGTTTTGTTTTCCAGGGAAAAGCGCCGTTGTTTGTGTTTGGAGGCCTGTGGCTGGGAGTGGCCGGCTGCCTCCTTTGAACCCAGGATACGCAGGATGGTTCCCAGAGCCAAGGTGGCGTCAGTGCCAAGTTGGGCTGGTTTGATAGTACCAAGTGGCTCCTGCAATCTGCCATCCAGAAGCGGGACAGCTTAATTTTGTTTCCCAGGGAAACGGGCCGAGGTATTTGTCTGGGGGCCTATGGCTGGGAGTGACTGGCTGGCTACTGAAAAGCTACGATAGGCAGGATGGCTACCAGACTCATGGTGGCACCAGTGCCAAGTCGGGCTGGTTTGATAATACTAAATAGCTCCTGCAATCTGCCATCCAGACGCGGGGCAGCGGATTTTTGTTTGCTGGAGAAAAGTTCCGTGGTTTTTTTTTGGGGGTATATGGCTGGACGTGGCCGGCTGGCTCCTTAAAAAGCTCGATACGCAGGATTGTTCCCTGACCCAAGGTGGCATCAGTGCCAAGTCGGGCTGTTTTCGTAGTACCAAGTGCGTCCTGCAATTTGCCATCCAGAAGAGGGGCAGTTGAGTTTTGTTTGCCAGAGAAAAGGGCCGTGGTGTATTTTTGGGGGCATATGGTTGAGAGTGGCCGGCTGGCCCCTGAAAATCCACGATAGGCAGGATGGTTCCCAGAACCAAGGTGGCACCAGTGCCATGTTGGCCTGGTTTGATAGTACCATGTGGCTCCTGCAATCTGCCATCCTGAAGCGGGGCTGCTTACTTTTGTTTGCCAGGGAAACGGGCCGAGATATTTGTCTGGGGGCCTATGGCTGGGAGTGAGCGGCTGGCTCCTGAAAAGCTACGATAGGCAGGATGGTGACCAGACCCATGGTGGCACCAGTGCCAAGTTGGGCTGGTTTGATAGTACCAAGTGGCTCCTGCAATCTGCCATCAAAAAGTTGGCAGGCGAGTTTTGTTTTCCAGGGAAAAGCGCCGTTGTTCTTGTTTAGAGGCCTGTGGCTGGGAGTGGCCGGCTGCCTCCTTTGAACCCAGGATACGCAGGATGGTTCCCAGAGCCAAAGTGGCACCAGTGCCAAGTTGGGCTGGTTTGATAAT
This sequence comes from Melospiza melodia melodia, assembly GCF_035770615.1. Taxonomy (NCBI): domain Eukaryota; kingdom Metazoa; phylum Chordata; class Aves; order Passeriformes; family Passerellidae; genus Melospiza; species Melospiza melodia. Next base: position 62,224,571 of record NC_086198.1, read on the forward strand.
ACCAAGTGGCTCCTGCAATCTGCCATCCAGAAGCGGGACAGCTTACTTTTGTTTCCCAGGGAAACGGGCCGAGGTATTTGTCTGGGGGCCTATGGCTGGGAGTGACCGGCTGGCTACTGAAAAGCTACGATAGGCAGGATGGTTACCAGACTCATGGTGGCACCAGTGCCAAGTCGGGCTGGTTTGATAATACTAAATAGCTCCTGAAATCTGCCATTCAGACGCGCGGCAGCGGATTTTTGTTTGCTGGAGAAAACTTCCGTGGTTTTTTTTTGGGGGTATATGGCTGGACGTGGCTGGCTGGCTCCTTAAAAAGAACGATACGCAGGATTGTTCCCTGACCCAAGGTGGCATCACTGCCAAGTCGGGCTGTTTTCGTAGTACCAAGTGCGTCCTGCAATTTGCCATCCAGAAGAGGGGCAGTTGAGTTTTGTTTGCCAGAGCAAAGGGCCGTGGTATGTGTTTGGGGGCATATGGCTGAGAGTGGCCGGCTGGCCCCTGAAAATCCACGATAGGCAGGATGGTTCCCAGAGCCAAGGTGGCACCAGTGCCATGTTGGCCTGGTTTGATAGTACCATGTGGCTCCTGCAATCTGCCATCCAGAAGCGGGGCAGCTTACTTTTGTTTGCCAGGGAAACGGGCCGAGGTTTGTGTCTGGGGGCCTATGGCTGGGAGTGACCGGCTGGCTCCTGAAAAGCTACGATAGGCAGGATGGTGACCAGACCCAAAGTGGAACCAGTACCAAGTTGGGCTGGTTTGATAGTACCAAGTGGCTCCTGCAATCTGCCATCAAAAAGTTGGCAGGCGAGTTTTGTTTTCCAGGGAAAAGCGCCGTTGTTTTTGTTTAGAGGCCTGTGGCTGGGAGTGGCCGCCTGTCCTCGTAGAATCTACGTTACGCAGCATGGTTCCCAGAGCCAAGGTGGCACGAGGGCCAAGTCGGGCAGGTTTGATAGTACCAAATGCATCCTGCAATCTGCCATCCAAAAGCGGGGCAGTTTACTTTTGTTTGCCAGGGAAACGGGCCGAGGTTTGTGTCTGGGGGCCTATGGCAGGGAGTGACCGTCTGGCTCCTGAAAAGCTACGATAGGCAGGATGTTTACCAGACCCATGGTGGCACCAGTGCCAAGTTGGGCTGATTTGATAGTACCAAGTGGCTCCTGCAATCTGCCATCCAGAATCGGGGCAGCTTACTTTTGTTTTCCAGGGAAACGGGCCGAGGTTTGTGTCTGGGGGTCTATGGCTGGGAGTGACCGGCTGGCTCCTGAAAAGCTACGATAGGCAGGATGGTGACCAGACCCATGGTGGCACCAGTGCCAAGTTGGGCTGGTTTGATAGCACCAAGTGGCTCCTGCAATCTGCCATCAAAATGTTGGCAGGCGAGTTTTGTTTTCCAGGGAACAGCGCCGTTGTTTGTGTTTGGGCGCCTGTGGCTCACAGTGGCCGGGTGGCTGCTTAGAATCCACGATACGCAGGATGGTTCCCAGAACCAAGGTGGCACCAGTGCCAAGTCGGGCTGGTTTGACACTACCAAGTGGCTCCTGCAATCTGCCATCCAGAATCGGGGCAGCTTAATTTTGTTTGCCAGGGAAACGGTCCGAGGTTTTTGTCTGGGGGCCTATGGCTGAGAGTGACCGGCTGGCTCCTGAAATGCTACAATAGGCAGGATGGTTCCCAGACCCATAGTGGCACCAGTGCCAAGTTGGGATGATTTGATAGTACCAAGTGGCTCCTGCAATCTGCCATCAAAAAGCTGGCAGGCGAGTTTTGTTTTCCAGGGAAAAGCGCCGTTGTTTGTGTTTGGGGGCCTGTGGCTGGGAGTGGCCGGCTGGCTCCTTAGAATCCACGATATGCAGGATTGTTCCCAGACCCAAGGTGGCACCAGTGCCAAGTCGGGCTGGTTTGATGGTGCAAAGTGGCTCCTGCAATCTGCCATCCAGACGCGGGGCAGCGGATTTTTGTTTCCATGAGAAATGATCCGTGGTTTGTTTTTGGGGGTATATGGCTGGGCGTGGCCGGCTGGCTCCTTAAAAAGCTCGATATGCAGGATGCTTCCCTGACACAAGGTGGCACCAGTGCCACGTCGGGCGGTTTTCGTAGTACAAAGTGCGTCCTAAAATTTGCCATCCAGAAGAGGGGCAGTTGAGTTTTGTTTGCCAGAGAAAAGGGCCGTGGTTTGTTTTGGGGGCATATGGCTGAGAGTGGCCGGCTGGCCCTGAAAATCCACGATAGGCAGGATGGTTCCCAGACCAGAGGTGGCACCAGTGCCAAGTCGGGCTGGTTTGATAGTACTAAATAGCTCCTGCAATCTGCCATGCAGAAGCGGGGCAGCTTACTTTTGTTTGCCAGGGAAAAGGGCCGAGGTTTGTGTTTGGGGGCCTATGGCTGCGAGTGACCGGCTGGCTCCTGAAAAGCTACGATAGGCAGGATGGTGACCAGACCCATGGTGGCACCAGTGCCAAGTTGGGCTGCTTTGATAGTACCAAATGGCTCCTGCAATCTGCCATCAAAAAGTTGGCAGGCGAGTTTTGTTTTCCAGGGAAAAGCGCCGTTGTTTGTGTTTGGGGGCCTGTGGCTGGCAGTGGCCAGCTGGCTCCTTAGAACCCACGATACGCAGGATGGTTCCCAGACCAGAGGTGGCACCAGTGCCAAGTTGGGCTGGTTTGATGGTGCAAAGTGGCTCCTGCAATCTGCCATCCAGAAGCGGGGAAGCTTACTTTTGTTTGCCAGGGAAACGGGCCGAAATATTTGTCTAGGGGCCTCTGGCTGGGGGTGGCTGGCTGGCACCTGAAAAGCTACGATAGGCAGGATGGTGACCAGACCCATGGTGGCACCAGTGCCAAGTTGCGCTGGTTTGATAGTACCAAGTGGCTCCTGCAATCTGCCATCAAATGTTTGGCAGGCGAGTTTTGTTTTCCAGGGAAAAGCGCCGTTGTGTGTGTTTTGGGGCCTGTGGCTGGGAGTGGCCAGCTGGCTCCTTAGAATCCACGATACGCAGGATGGTTCCCAGACCCAAGGTGGCACCAGTGCCAAGTCGGGCTGGTTTGTTAGTACCAAGTGGTTCCTGCAATCTGCCATCCAGAAGCGGGGCAGCTGAATTTTGTTTGCCAGAGAAAAAGGCTGTTGTTTGTGTTTCGGGGCCTGTGGCTGGGAGTGGCCGGCTGGCTCCTGAAAATCCATGATACGCAGCATGGTTCCCAGACCCAAGGTGGCACCAGTGCCAAGTAGGGCTGGTTTCATAGTACCCAGTGTCTCCTGCAATCTGCCATCCAGAAGAGGGGCAGTTGAGTTTTGTTTTCCAGAGAAAAGGGCCGTGGTTTGTGTTTGGGGCCTATGGCTGAGAGTGACCAGCTGGCCCCTGAAAATCCACGATAGGAAGGATGGTTCCCAGATCCAAGGTGGCAGCAGTGCCATGTTGTGCTGGTGTGATAGTCCCAAGTGGCTCCTGCAATCTGCCATCCAGAAGCGGGGCAGCTGAATTTTGTTTGCCAGAGAAAAAGGCTGTGGTTTGTGTTTGGGGGCCTGTGGCTGGGAGTGGCCGGCTGGCTCTTGAACATCCATGATACGCAGCATGGTTCCCAGACCCAAGGTGGCACCAGTGCCAAGTGGGGCTGGTTTCACAGTGTCAAGTGCCTCCTGCAATCTCCCATCCAGAAGCGGGGCAGCTGAGTTTTGTTTGCCTGTGAAACGGGCCGTTGTTTTTGATTGGGGTCTGTGGCCGAGAGTGTTCAGCTGGCTCCTGACAACCCACAATACGCAGGATGGTTCCCAGACCCAAGGTGGCACCAGTGCCAAGTCGGGCTGGTTTGATAGTACCAAGTGGCTCCTGCAATCTGCCATCCAGAAGCGGTGCAGTTGAGTTTTGTTTGCCAGAGAAAAGGGCCGTGGGTTGTGTTTGGGGGCATATGGCTGGGAGTGGCCGGCTGTCTCATTAAAAAGATCGATACGCACGATGGTTCCCAGACCCAAGGTGGCACCAGTGCCAAGTCGGGCTGTTTTTATAGTACCAAGTGCGTCCTGCAATTTGCCATCCAGGAGAGGGGCAGTGGAGTTTTGTTTGCCAGAGAATAGCGCAGATGTTTGTGTTTGGGGGCTTGTGGCTGGGAGTGGCCGACTGGCGCCTTAGAATCTGTGTTACGCAGCATGGTTCCCAGACCAGAGGTGGCACCAGTGCCAAGTTGGGCTGGTTTGATAGTACCAAGTGGCTCCTGCAATCTGCCATCCAGAAGCGGGGCAGCTTACTTTTGTTTGCCAGGGAAACGGGCCGAGGTTTGTGACTTGGGACCTAAGGCTGGGAGTGACCGGCTGGCTCCTGGAAAGCTACAATAGGCAGGATGGTGACCAGACCCATGGTGGCACCAGTGCCAAGTTGGGCTGGTTTGATAGTACCAAGTAGCTCCTGCAATATGCCATCAAAAAGTTGGCAGGCGAGTTTTGTTTTCCAGGGAAAAGCGCCGTTGTTTGTATTTGGGGGCTTGTGGCTGGGAGTGGCCGGCTCGCTCCTTTGAACCCACGATACGCAGGATGGTTCCCAGACCCAAGGTGGCACCAGTGCCAAGTTGGGCTGGTTTGATACTACCAAGTGCGTCCTGCAATCTGCCATCCAGAAGCGGGGCAGCTTAATTTTGTTTGCCAGGGAAACGGGCCGTGGGTTTTGTATGGGGGCCTATGGCTGAGAGTGGCCGGCTGGCTCCTGAAAATCCACGCTAGGCAGCATGGTTCCCAGATGCAAGGTGGCACCAGTGCCAAGTCGGGCTGGTTTGATGGTGCAAAGTGGCTCCTGCAATCTGCCATCCAGAAGCGGGGCAGCTGATTTTTGTTTGCCAGAGAAAAATTCCGTGGATTGTTTTTGGGGGCATATTGCTTGGAGTGGCCGGCTGGCTCCTTAAAATGCTCGATACGCATGATGGTTCCCAGGCCCAAGGTGTCACCACTACCAAGTCGGCCTGCGGTTTTAGTATCAAGTTCATCCTGCATTTTGCCATCCAGAAGAGGGGCAGTTGAGTTTTGTTTGCCAGAGAAACGGGCCGAGGTTTCTGTTTGGGGACATATGGCTGAGAGTGGCCGGGTGGCCCCTGAATATCCACGATACACAGCATGGTTCCCAGATCAGAGGTGGCACCAGTGCCAAGTTGGGCTGGTTTGATAGTCCCAAGTGTCTCCTGCAATCTGCCATCCAGAAGCGGGGCAGCTTACTTTTGTTTGCCAGAGAAATAGGCCTAGGTTTTTGTCTGGGGGCCTATGGCTAGGAGTGGCCGGCTGGCTCCTAAGAATCCACGATACGCAGGATGTTTCCCAGACCCAAGGTGGCACCAGTGCCAAGTCGGGCTGGTTTGATAGTACCAAGTGGCTCCTGCAAACTCCATCAAAATGTTGGCAGACGTGTTTTGTTTTCCAGGGAACAGCGCCGTTGATTTTGTTTGGGGACCTGTGGCTGGGAGTGGCCGGCTGGCTCCTTAGAATCCACGATACGCAGGATGGTTCCCAGACCCAAGGTGGCACCAGTGCCAAGTCGGGCTGGTTTGATTACACCAAGTGGCTCCTACAATCTGCCATCCAGAAGTGAGGCAGCTAAGTTTTGTTTGCCAGAAAAAAGGGCCGTGGTTTTTGTTGGGGGCCTGTGGCTGGGAGTAGCCGGCTGGCTCCTTAAAATCCACGATAGGCTGGATGGTTCCCAGACCCAAGGTGGCACCAGTGCCAAGTTGGGCTGGTTTGATACTACCAAGTGGCTCCTGCAATCTGCCATCCAGAAGCGGGGCAGCTTACTTTTGTTTGCCAGAGAAATAAGCCTAGGTTTTTGTTTGGGGGCCTGTGGCTAGGAGTGGCCGGCTGGCTCCTAAGAATCCACGATACGCAGGATGTTTCCCAGACCCAAGGTGGCACCAGTGCCAAGTCGGGCTGGTTTGATAGTACCAAGTGGCTCCTGCAAACTCCATCAAAAAGTTGGCAGGCGTGTTTTGTTTTCCAGGGAACAGCGCCGTTGATTTTGTTTGGGGGCCTGTGGCTGGGAGTGGCCGGCTGGCTCCTTAGAATCCACGATACGCAGGATGGTTCCCAGACCCAAGGTGGCACCAGTGCCAAGTCGGGCTGGTTTGATTACACCAAGTGGCTCCTGCAATCTGCCATCCAGAAGTGAGGCAGCTAAGTTTTGTTTGCCAGAAAAAAGGGCCGTGGTTTTTGTTGGGGGCCTGTGGCTGGGAGTGGCCGGCTGGCTCCTTAGAATCCACCATACGCAGGATGGTTCCCAGACCCAAGGTGGCACCAGTGCCAAGTCGGGCTGGTTTGATAGTCCCAAGTGGCTCCTGCAATCTGCCATCCAGACGCGGGGCAGCGGATTTTTGTTTCCATGAGAAATGGTCCGTGGTTTGTTTTTGGGGGTATATGGCTGGGCCTGGCCGGCTGGCTCCTTAAAAAGCTCGATATGCAGGATGGTTCCCTGACACAAGGTGGCACCAGTGCCACGTCGGGCGGTTTTCGTAGTACAAAGTGCGTCCTAAAATTTGCCATCCAGAAGAGGGGCAGTTGAGTTTTGTTTGCCAGAGAAAAGGGCCGTGGTTTGTTTTTGGGGGCATATGGCTGAGAGTGGCTGGCTGGCCCCTGAAAATCCACGATACACAGGATGGTTCCCAGATCCAAGGTGGCACCTGTGCCAAGTCGGGCTGATTTGATAGTACTAAGTAGCTCCTGCAATCTGCCATCCAGAAGCGGGGCAGCTTACTTTTGTTTGCCAGGGAAACGGGCCGAGGTTTGTGTTTGGGGGCCTATGGCTGAGAGTGACCGGCTGGCTCCTGAAAAGCTACGATAGGCAGGATGGTGACCAGACCCATGGTGGCACCAGTGCCAAGTTGGGCTGGTTTGATAGTACCAAGTGGTTCCTGCAATCTGCCATCCAGAAGCAGGGCAGCTGAGTTTTGTTTGCCAGAGAAAAGGGCCTTGGTTTGTGTTTGGGGGCATATGGCTGGGTGTGGCCAGCTGGCTCCTTAAAATGCACGATATGCAACATGGCTCCCAGACCCAAGGTGGCACCAGTGCCAAGTTGGGCTGGTTTGATAGTACCAAGTGGCTCCTGCAATCTTCCATGATCACGTGGAGAAATACTTTCTGGTTTCAGCCTCATGCTCTTTCTTCTCTCCCTCAACTTCTCTATCACCTCTCATCTGGTTCACATGCGCTGTCTTCAAGGTCCACAGGCTACTTTTCACAGAATCTTCTGGCCTGATGAAGTAAGAATGATGAATAGAACAGAGCTGGGATCTATTTTCCAGTTTGGATAAAATGCATTCTGCACACAAATCCAAGGAGAACGGGCTGCCCCAATGCCCAGAAAATCTTTCACTCCTGCTAGTGTTCTACGTCAACCGCAACTTAGTCTGAAAGAAAAGCTTTTTCTCTGAGAGCATCTGAGAGGTTTGCATGAAGCACTGATATCTGACATATGCAATTTTGAATAGGAGAGGAAAAAGAAAATGGCAAGGAGTTTTTAATTTTAGTGGTTTCAATTTTAATTTCCGTGCACTTTTTCAAAACTTGTCAGCTCAAATGCCCATCAACATCTTTTAGTCATCTGTAAGTCAGTATTCATATAAAATGTGCTTCAAATCCAAAGAATTTCAAATTTGCACTCCAAGCTTCTATGCCTAGATTTATGATTTCCTACACATATTAGATGAAAGGAAGGCCTTTTTTACTGTGGGAGTGCTGGAACACTGGAACAGGTTGCCCAGAGAAGTTGTGGGTGTCCCATCCCTGAAAGTATTCAAGGTCGCCTTGGACGGGGCTTGGAGCAGCAACAAAGGAGAAGCTTGATGGTAGAGAAACAAAGTTGGACTATAGAAGAAACTCGGATTGAAGTATAGGTTCAAGTTTTCTCTCAGCTCTTGGGGTAAATTCAAAGTTGTACAAAATGACATTTATCTGTGCTATTCACTACTGTAACAGAAAGTTTCATGAAAACTGTACAGAAGATAGTAAATTTTAAAAGAGATAAGAATTACAGCATAAAATCCATGGGATAGGTTACAACATGAGACACTCTCTAAGAGAAAATCTCTTTGTTTCAGCACTTCATCGGGGTAAGATTTCATGAAGTGCCAAAGAAGGCGGCAAAATATCATTCGGGACATTATTTACTGGAATTCAGCCTGGCCATTAGTAGGAACTGCCTTTGAACATATCATGTAGATATACCACACACACTTTCCCTTCACTGAAAAATTACTGTTTACAACAAATAAGCAATTGACGATCAAAATTGATTGAAAGCATCTTAAACATGTCAAGTATTTCATTGTAGATGATCTGTGATCCAAATGCTTCTTCCACCTTCGAGAGGGACAGAAGAATTCTTCCATATCATGATGGTTTAAAATTGTATCAACCAATGTTTTCTGCTGAAAAGATATCATCTATTTTTTTCTATTTTTGGAAGAAAATATTCCTAGACATACAACAGGTGAGAACTAAGTAATTTTAAAGAAACAAATGAAATGAAAATATTCTGTAAATAGAATGAAATGAAAAGCTGTGTTTTAAATAGGAGCTAAATATTAAACAGAATTTTTGTACCAGGCATTTGAATTACTGCACCAGCTCTTTTGCCCATCAAGAGAGGCATTTAGCATTTCAGTCTTTTCCAAGGTGTTCATGATCTGCTATGCTGATCTCTGTGTGTGCCTAGGTGTGTGTGGAGGGGGGGGCATATGAAGGGGAGTGTGTATGTTTGCTTTACAATTGTTGTGGCAGATTCATGCCTCAGCTCCACATTTTGTTTTAAAAAGGTCACACCGAGTGGATATGAAGTTTACTATCAACAAGAGATCGATTCCCAAATCATCCATTTGACTCTCCCTTATAAATCATGTGCTTTGTTGCATATTTATCAAATATACTTTCAAGCCAGATGGAGGAAGGAGGATGTGGGAATCCCTCCACCATCTTGCAACTTTTATGTAAGTAGGTTTTCAAGAAAATCATCATTTCTCTTTTAAATATGTCTGGAACAGGCATGATGGTAGTGTCAACCTGTTGGAGTTGTTGTTGCTGGAAGAAGTTGTACAAAAGGATTGGTTTTTACATTGACCAGTTACTGAATCAAGCGCAGGAATACATTGGAAATTTAGCTGGGGGTTCCTTTTCCCAGCAGACTACTTCTAGAACGAGCTTGTACACTGAAGCTGACTCTTTTGCTCTCTTTTTGTTTCTTTCCTATTTTCTTGGCTTCTTTGCCACTATCTAGACAATTTTGGAACTTTGTTCCCAACTAAAATGGTTTCAATAGTCTGATTGTGATCATACATTTTTACAAGGAATTTTTAAAATCTTTCCTCGAGTCCAGAAAGTCAAGGACTTAGATCTTTTTCTTCCCTTATCAATATTGCCATGAAATTGATAAATAAAGACCAACTCTTTATTTTTGTTTTTAACCCACGTAGATAATTCCCATCCATTAATCCATTTTGTGGACCAATAGCTGCCATTCTGATGGAAGCTGTCACTTCTTAACAATAGGCATTCTGTGACTATGTTGACTGCACTTTGGGTGAAGATCCTAACTGGTCTTAGATATACATAGGGAGAAATTTGCTCAGCCAGTGTCAGTCTTAAGCATGCGTATCAGAAGATCTTTCTAGAGCTGGGAATTTTCCCATGAAAGGGATTCAGTTAGGGAAGAGACACTTGTGCCAGAGTTTTACATTCTTCTTGAACACTGCTTAAGGAACTTAGATGCCATGTCCATTTGGATCTCTGTCTGCACAGAACTTTGTCATGCCAGCGCTTTGAAATGCATCTTGAAGAGAATTCACTAGCACAGAATGAAAGAGAGTGGAAGGGGTTGGTGGGGCTAACCAGGCCCAACCCCCCTGCCTAAACCAGGATACCTAGAGCCTCTTGCCCAGGATTCTATCTGGGTGTACTTTTAATGTCTTCAAAGATCCAGGCTCCACAATCTTTCTGGGCAGTCTGTGCCGTGGTTCAGTCACCCTGACAGTAAAGAAACATTTACTGATGTTCAAAGGCAATCTCCTGTATTTCAGTGTGTGCCCACTGCCTCTTGTCTTTTCCCTCAGCATCACTGAAAAGACACTGATTCCCTCCCCTTTGCACTATTGCTTCCATATGTATGTGTGATGCCATGTAGAGGTATGTCAAAAACCTCCCTGAAGCCCAGGCAGATAATATTCCCTTCATCTACCAGTCAAGTTGATTCATCAGAGGAGTTTAAAGTGATGTTCAGCATGAAATTCCCCTGAAAAATCATGCTAACTACATTATTTGGTCATCTGTCATGTGCCTGGCAAGGATTTCCAGGAAGAGCTGCTTCATCAACTTCCTGGGGATAAAAAAGAGGCTGGCTGGTTTGTACTATGGCGAGTCCTCTTAATTGCCTTTTTTGAAGATGGGTGTCATTTGCTAACATCCACTCTTTAGCTCCTCTTCTCATCTACACCTCGGCAAAAAGCTTTTCCACTATGTCTGGCTAGGAAAAACTGTGCCAGCACAGAAAACATCTCCCATCGTGTTCTAGAAGTTGCACGGATGTCTGCCAAGTGTTTGGCAGGAAGAAAAGAAAAGTTGTCCAAAACAGTTTCCAATCGAATGTTCATGTGATTGGAAAAGTCAGGAGAGTGCAAAGGTACTGTTTTCTATCAGTTGGCAAGGTGCGCACACAATCCCAGTGTTGTACGGCTTGCTTCTTCACCTTCCCGAAGCTGCCGCTCTCGCCGGCTGCCGGAGCCCAAGAAGCGGCTTCTTCGCGCAAAGACGATTGTGCCGCTCACAGTGCTCTCCTTAGCGCGGCTTCTGCCGAAAGACGCCCGGCAGCGGCTCTTACCTCCGGAGAGCATCCTACCTTCGTCTTTAGCTCCTCTTCTCATCTACACCTCGGCAAAACGCTTTTCCACTATGTCTGGCTAGGAAAAACTGTGCCAGCACAGAAAACATCTCCCATCGTGTTCTAGAAGTTGCACGGATGTCTGCCAAGTGTTTGGCAGGAAGAAAAGAAAAGTTGTCCAAAACAGCTTCCAATCGAATGTTCATGTGATTGGAAAAGTCAGGAGAGTGCAAAGGTACTGTTTTCTATCAGTTGGCAAGGTGCGCACACAATCCCAGTGTTGTACAGCTTGCTTCTTCACCTTCCCGAAGCTGCCGCTCTCGCCGGCTGCCGGAGCCCAAGAAGCGGCTTCTTCGCGCAAAGACGATTGTGCCGCTCACAGTGCTCTCCTTAGCGCGGCTTCTGCCGAAAGACGCCCGGCAGCGGCTCTTACCTCCGGAGAGCATCCTACCTTCGTCTTTCGCGTCTTTTGTAGTCTACATCTTAGCAAAACGCTTTTCCACTATGTCTGGCTAGGAAAAACTGTGCCAGCACAGAAAACATCTCCCATCGTGTTCTAGAAGTTGCACGGATGTCTGCCAAGTGTTTGGCAGGAAGAAAAGAAAAGTTGTCCAAAACAGCTTCCAATCGAATGTTCCTGTGATTGGAAAAGTCAGGAGAGTGCAAAGGTACTGTTTTCTATCAGTTGGCAAGGTGCGCACACAATCCCAGTGTTGTACAGCTTGCTTCTTCACCTTCCCGAAGCTGCCGCTCTCGCCGGCTGCCGGAGCCCAAGAAGCGGCTTCTTCGCGCAAAGACGATTGTGCCGCTCACAGTGCTCTCCTTAGCGCGGCTTCTGCCGAAAGACGCCCGGCAGCGGCTCTTACCTCCGGAGAGCATCCTACCTTCGTCTTTCGCGTCTTATGTAGTCTACACCTCGGCAAAAAGCTTTTCCACTATGTCTGGCTAGGAAAAACTGTGCCAGCACAGAAAACATCTCCCATCGTGTTCTAGAAGTTGCACGGATGTCTGCCAAGTGTTTGGCAGGAAGAAAAGAAAAGTTGTCCAAAACAGCTTCCAATCGAATGTTCCTGTGATTGGAAAAGTCAGGAGAGTGCAAAGGTACTGTTTTCTATCAGTTGGCAAGGTGCGCACACAATCCCAGTGTTGTACAGCTTGCTTCTTCACCTTCCCGAAGCTGCCGCTCTCGCCGGCTGCCGGAGCCCAAGAAGCGGCTTCTTCGCGCAAAGACGATTGTGCCGCTCACAGTGCTCTCCTTAGCGCGGCTTCTGCCGAAAGACGCCCGGCAGCGGCTCTTACCTCCGGAGAGCATCCTACCTTCGTCTTTCGCGTCTTTTGTAGTCTACACCTCGGCAAAACGCTTTTCCACTATGTCTGGCTAGGAAAAACTGTGCCAGCACAGAAAACATCTCCCATCGTGTTCTAGAAGTTGCACGGATGTCTGCCAAGTGTTTGGCAGGAAGAAAAGAAAAGTTGTCCAAAACAGCTTCCAATCGAATGTTCCTGTGATTGAAAAAGTCAGGAGAGTGCAAAGGTACTGTTTTCTATCAGTTGGCAAGGTGCGCACACAATCCCAGTGTTGTACAGCTTGCTTCTTCACCTTCCCGAAGCTGCCGCTCTCGCCGGCTGCCGGAGCCCAAGAAGCGGCTTCTTCGCGCAAAGACGATTGTGCCGCTCACAGGGCTCTCCTTAGCGCGGCTTCTGCCGAAAGACGCCCGGCAGCGGCTCTTACCTCCGGAGAGCATCCTACCTTCGTCTTTCGCGTCTTATGTAGTCTACACCTCGGCAAAAAGCTTTTCCACTATGTCTGGCTAGGAAAAACTGTGCCAGCACAGAAAACATCTCCCATCGTGTTCTAGAAGTTGCACGGATGTCTGCCAAGTGTTTGGCAGGAAGAAAAGAAAAGTTGTCCAAAACAGCTTCCAATCGAATGTTCCTGTGATTGGAAAAGTCAGGAGAGTGCAAAGGTACTGTTTTCTATCAGTTGGCAAGGTGCGCACACAATCCCAGTGTTGTACAGCTTGCTTCTTCACCTTCCCGAAGCTGCCGCTCTCGCCGGCTGCCGGAGCCCAAGAAGCGGCTTCTTCGCGCAAAGACGATTGTGCCGCTCACAGTGCTCTCCTTAGCGCGGCTTCTGCCGAAAGACGCCCGGCAGCGGCTCTTACCTCCGGAGAGCATCCTACCTTCGTCTTTCGCGTCTTTTGTAGTCTACACCTCGGCAAAAAGCTTTTCCACTATGTCTGGCTAGGAAAAACTGTGCCAGCACAGAAAACATCTCCCATCGTGTTCTAGAAGTTGCACGGATGTCTGCCAAGTGTTTGGCAGGAAGAAAAGAAAAGTTGTCCAAAACAGCTTCCAATCGAATGTTCCTGTGATTGGAAAAGTCAGGAGAGTGCAAAGGTACTGTTTTCTATCAGTTGGCAAGGTGCGCACACAATCCCATGTTGTACAGCTTGCTTCTTCACCTTCCCGAAGCTGCCGCTCTCGCCGGCTCCCGGAGCCCAAGAAGCGGCTTCTTCGCGCAAAGACGATTGTGCCGCTCACAGTGCTCTCCTTAGCGCGGCTTCTGCCGAAAGACGCCCGGCAGCGGCTCTTACCTACGGAGAGCATCCTACCTTCGTCTTTCGCGTCTTTTGTAGTCTACACCTCGGCAAAAAGCTTTTCCACTATGTCTGGCTAGGAAAAACTGTGCCAGCACAGAAAACATCTCCCATCGTGTTCTAGAAGTTGCACGGATGTCTGCCAAGTGTTTGGCAGGAAGAAAAGAAAAGTTGTCCAAAACAGCTTCCAATCGAATGTTCCTGTGATTGGAAAAGTCAGGAGAGTGCAAAGGTACTGTTTTCTATCAGTTGGCAAGGTGCGCACACAATCCCAGTGTTGTACAGCTTGCTTCTTCACCTTCCCGAAGCTGCCGCTCTCGCCGGCTGCCGGAGCCCAAGAAGCGGCTTCTTCGCGCAAAGACGATTGTGCCGCTCACAGGGCTCTCCTTAGCGCGGCTTCTGCCGAAAGACGCCCGGCAGCGGCTCTTACCTCCGGAGAGCATCCTACCTTCTTCTTTCGCGTCTTATGTAGTCTACACCTCGGCAAAAAGCTTTTCCACTATGTCTGGCTAGGAAAAACTGTGCCAGCACAGAAAACATCTCCCATCGTGTTCTAGAAGTTGCACGGATGTCTGCCAAGTGTTTGGCAGGAAGAAAAGAAAAGTTGTCCAAAACAGCTTCCAATCGAATGTTCCTGTGATTGGAAAAGTCAGGAGAGTGCAAAGGTACTGTTTTCTATCAGTTGGCAAGGTGCGCACACAATCCCAGTGTTGTACAGCTTGCTTCTTCACCTTCCCGAAGCTGCCGCTCTCGCCGGCTGCCGGAGCCCAAGAAGCGGCTTCTTCGCGCAAAGACGATTGTGCCGCTCACAGTACTCCCCTTAGCGCGGCTTCTGCCGAAAGACGCCCGGCAGCGGCTCTTACCTCCTGAGAGTGGCAGCTTCGGGAAGGTGAAGAAGCAAGCTGTACAACACTGGGATTGTGTGCGCACCTTGCCAACTGATAGAAAACAGTACCTTTGCACTCTCCTGACTTTTCCAATCACAGGAACATTCGATTGGAAGCTGTTTTGGACAACTTTTCTTTTCTTCCTGCCAAACACTTGGCAGACATCCGTGCAACTTCTAGAACACGATGGGAGATGTTTTCTGTGCTGGCACAGTTTTTCCTAGCCAGACATAGTGGAAAAGCGTTTTGCCGAGGTGTAGATGAGAAGAGGAGCTAAAGACGAAGGTAGGATGCTCTCCGGAGGTAAGAGCCGCTGCCGGGCGTCTTTCGGCAGAAGCCGCGCTAAGGAGAGCACTGTGAGCGGCACAATCGTCTTTGCGCGAAGAAGCCGCTTCTTGGGCTCCGGCAGCCGGCGAGAGCGGCAGCTTCGGGAAGGTGAAGAAGCAAGCTGTACAACACTGGGATTGTTGTGCGCACCTTGCCAACTGATAGAAAACAGTACCTTTGCACTCTCCTGACTTTTCCAATCACAGGAACATTCGATTGGAAGCTGTTTTGGACAACTTTTCTTTTCTTCCTGCCAAACACTTGGCAGACATCCGTGCAACTTCTAGAACACGATGGGAGATGTTTTCTGTGCTGGCACAGTTTTTCCTAGCCAGACATAGTGGAAAAGCGTTTTGCCGAGGTGTAGACTACAAAAGACGCGAAAGACGAAGGTAGGATGCTCTCCGGAGGTAAGAGCCGCTGCCGGGCGTCTTTCGGCAGAAGCCGCGCTAAGGAGAGCACTGTGAGCGGCACAATCGTCTTTGCGCGAAGAAGCCGCTTCTTGGGCTCCGGCAGCCGGCGAGAGCGGCAGCTTCGGGAAGGTGAAGAAGCAAGCTGTACAACACTGGGATTGTGTGCGCACCTTGCCAACTGATAGAAAACAGTACCTTTGCACTCTCCTGACTTTTCCAATCACAGGAACATTCGATTGGAAGCTGTTTTGGACAACTTTTCTTTTCTTCCTGCCAAACACTTGGCAGACATCCGTGCAACTTCTAGAACACGATGGGAGATGTTTTCTGTGCTGGCACAGTTTTTCCTAGCCAGACATAGTGGAAAAGCGTTTTGCTAAGATGTAGACTACAAAAGACGCGAAAGACGAAGGTAGGATGCTCTCCGGAGGTAAGAGCCGCTGCCGGGCGTCTTTCGGCAGAAGCCGCGCTAAGGAGAGCACTGTGAGCGGCACAATCGTCTTTGCGCGAAGAAGCCGCTTCTTGGGCTCCGGCAGCCGGCGAGAGCGGCAGCTTCGGGAAGGTGAAGAAGCAAGCTGTACAACACTGGGATTGTGTGCGCACCTTGCCAACTGATAGAAAACAGTACCTTTGCACTCTCCTGACTTTTCCAATCGCAGGAACAGTCGATTGGAAGCTGTTTTGGACAACTTTTCTTTTCTTCCTGCCAACACTTGGCAGACATCCGTGCAACTTCTAGAACACGATGGGAGATGTTTTCTGTGCTGGCACAGTTTTTCCTAGCCAGACATAGTGGAAAAGCGTTTTGCTAAGATGTAGACTACAAAAGACGCGAAAGACGAAGGTAGGATGCTCTCCGGAGGTAAGAGCCGCTGCCGGGCGTCTTTCGGCAGAAGCCGCGCTAAGGAGAGCACTGTGAGCGGCACAATCGTCTTTGCGCGAAGAAGCCGCTTCTTGGGCTCCGGCAGCCGGCGAGAGCGGCAGCTTCGGGAAGGTGAAGAAG
Source organism: Melospiza melodia melodia (assembly GCF_035770615.1). Taxonomy (NCBI): domain Eukaryota; kingdom Metazoa; phylum Chordata; class Aves; order Passeriformes; family Passerellidae; genus Melospiza; species Melospiza melodia. Next base: position 62,240,629 of record NC_086198.1, read on the forward strand.
CAAGCTGTACAACACTGGGATTGTGTGCGCACCTTGCCAACTGATAGAAAACAGTACCTTTGCACTCTCCTGACTTTTCCAATCACAGGAACATTCGATTGGAAGCTGTTTTGGACAACTTTTCTTTTCTTCCTGCCAAACACTTGGCAGACATCCGTGCAACTTCTAGAACACGATGGGAGATGTTTTCTGTGCTGGCACAGTTTTTCCTAGCCAGACATAGTGGAAAAGCGTTTTGCTAAGATGTAGACTACAAAAGACGCGAAAGACGAAGGTAGGATGCTCTCCGGAGGTAAGAGCCGCTGCCGGGCGTCTTTCGGCAGAAGCCGCGCTAAGGAGAGCCCTGTGAGCGGCACAATCGTCTTTGCGCGAAGAAGCCGCTTCTTGGGCTCCGGCAGCCGGCGAGAGCGGCAGCTTCGGGAAGGTGAAGAAGCAAGCTGTACAACACTGGGATTGTGTGCGCACCTTGCCAACTGATAGAAAACAGTACCTTTGCACTCTCCTGACTTTTCCAATCACAGGAACATTCGATTGGAAGCTGTTTTGGACAACTTTTCTTTTCTTCCTGCCAAACACTTGGCAGACATCCGTGCAACTTCTAGAACACGATGGGAGATGTTTTCTGTGCTGGCACAGTTTTTCCTAGCCAGACATAGTGGAAAAGCGTTTTGCCGAGGTGTAGATGAGAAGAGGAGCTAAAGACGAAGGTAGGATGCTCTCCGGAGGTAAGAGCCGCTGCCGGGCGTCTTTCGGCAGAAGCCGCGCTAAGGAGAGCCCTGTGAGCGGCACAATCGTCTTTGCGCGAAGAAGCCGCTTCTTGGGCTCCGGCAGCCGGCGAGAGCGGCAGCTTCGGGAAGGTGAAGAAGCAAGCTGTACAACACTGGGATTGTGTGCGCACCTTGCCAACTGATAGAAAACAGTACCTTTGCACTCTCCTGACTTTTCCAATCACAGGAACATTCGATTGGAAGCTGTTTTGGACAACTTTTCTTTTCTTCCTGCCAAACACTTGGCAGACATCCGTGCAACTTCTAGAACACGATGGGAGATGTTTTCTGTGCTGGCACAGTTTTTCCTAGCCAGACATAGTGGAAAAGCTTTTTGCCGAGGTGTAGATGAGAAGAGGAGCTAAAGACGAAGGTAGGATGCTCTCCGGAGGTAAGAGCCGCTGCCGGGCGTCTTTCGGCAGAAGCCGCGCTAAGGAGAGCACTGTGAGCGGCACAATCGTCTTTGCGCGAAGAAGCCGCTTCTTGGGCTCCGGCAGCCGGCGAGAGCGGCAGCTTCGGGAAGGTGAAGAAGCAAGCCGTACAACACTGGGATTGTGTGCGCACCTTGCCAACTGATAGAAAACAGTACCTTTGCACTCTCCTGACTTTTCCAATCACATGAACATTCGATTGGAAACTGTTTTGGACAACTTTTCTTTTCTTCCTGCCAACACTTGGCAGACATCCGTGCAACTTCTAGAACACGATGGGAGATGTTTTCTGTGCTGGCACAGTTTTTCCTAGCCAGACATAGTGGAAAAGCGTTTTGCTAAGATGTAGACGACAAGAGAGGCTAAAGAGTGGATGTTAGCAAATGACACCCATCTTCAAAAAAGGCAATTAAGAGGACTCGCCATAGTACAAACCAGCCAGCCTCTTTTTTATCCCAGGAAGTTGATGAAGCAGCTCTTCCTGGAAATCCTTGCCAGGCACATGACAGATGACCAAATAATGTAGTTAGCAATATTTTTCAGGGGAATTTCATGCTGAACATCACTTTAAACTCCTCTGATGAATCAACTTGACTGGTAGATGAAGGGAATATTATCTGCCTGGGCTTCAGGGAGGTTTTTGACATACCTCTACATGGCATCACACATACATATGGAAGCAATAGTGCAAAGGGGAGGGAATCAGTGTCTTTTCAGTGATGCTGAGGGAAAAGACAAGAGGCAGTGGGCACACACTGAAATACAGGAGATTGCCTTTGAACATCAGTAAATGTTTCTTTACTGTCAGGGTGACTGAACCACGGCACAGACTGCCCAGAAAGATTGTGGAGCCTGGATCTTTGAAGACATTAAAAGTACACCCAGATAGAATCCTGGGCAAGAGGCTCTAGGTATCCTGGTTTAGGCAGGGGGGTTGGGCCTGGTTAGCCCCACCAACCCCTTCCACTCTCTTTCATTCTGTGCTAGTGAATTCTCTTCAAGATGCATTTCAAAGCGCTGGCATGACAAAGTTCTGTGCAGACAGAGATCCAAATGGACATGGCATCTAAGTTCCTTAAGCAGTGTTCAAGAAGAATGTAAAACTCTGGCACAAGTGTCTCTTCCCTAACTGAATCCCTTTCATGGGAAAATTCCCAGCTCTAGAAAGATCTTCTGATACGCATGCTTAAGACTGACACTGGCTGAGCAAATTTCTCCCTATGTATATCTAAGACCAGTTAGGATCTTCACCCAAAGTGCAGTCAACATAGTCACAGAATGCCTATTGTTAAGAAGTGACAGCTTCCATCAGAATGGCAGCTATTGGTCCACAAAATGGATTAATGGATGGGAATTATCTACGTGGGTTAAAAACAAAAATAAAGAGTTGGTCTTTATTTATCAATTTCATGGCAATATTGATAAGGGAAGAAAAAGATCTAAGTCCTTGACTTTCTGGACTCGAGGAAAGATTTTAAAAATTCCTTGTAAAAATGTATGATCACAATCAGACTATTGAAACCATTTTAGTTGGGAACAAAGTTCCAAAATTGTCTAGATAGTGGCAAAGAAGCCAAGAAAATAGGAAAGAAACAAAAAGAGAGCAAAAGAGTCAGCTTCAGTGTACAAGCTCGTTCTAGAAGTAGTCTGCTGGGAAAAGGAACCCCCAGCTAAATTTCCAATGTATTCCTGCGCTTGATTCAGTAACTGGTCAATGTAAAAACCAATCCTTTTGTACAACTTCTTCCAGCAACAAAAACTCCAACAGGTTGACACTACCATCATGCCTGTTCCAGACATATTTAAAAGAGAAATGATGATTTTCTTGAAAACCTACTTACATAAAAGTTGCAAGATGGTGGAGGGATTCCCACATCCTCCTTCCTCCATCTGGCTTGAAAGTATATTTGATAAAATATGCAACAAAGCACATGATTTATAAGGGAGAGTCAAATGGATGATTTGGGAATCGATCTCTTGTTGATAGTAAACTTCATATCCACTCGGTGTGACCTTTTTAAAACAAAATGTGGAGCTGAGGCATGAATCTGCCACAACAATTGTAAAGCAAACATGACACACTCCCCTTCATATGCCCCCCCCTCCACACACACCTAGGCACACACAGAGATCAGCATAGCAGATCATGAACACCTTGGAAAAGACTGAAATGCTAAATGCCTCTCTTGATGGGCAAAAGAGCTGGTGCAGTAATTCAAATGCCTGGTACAAAAATTCTGTTTAATATTTAGCTCCTATTTAAAACACAGCTTTTCATTTCATTCTATTTACAGAATATTTTCATTTCATTTGTTTCTTAAAATTACTTAGTTCTCACCTGTTGTATGTCTAGGAATATTTTCTTCCAAAATAGAAAAAAATAGATGATATCTTTTTCAGCAGAAAACATTGGTTGATACAATTTTAAACCATCATGATATGGAAGAATTCTTCTGTCCCTCTCGAAGGTGGAAGAAGCATTTGGATCACAGATCATCTACAATGAAATACTTGACATGTTTAAGATGCTTTCAATCAATTTTGATCGTCAATTGCTTATTTGTTGTAAACAGTAATTTTTCAGTGAAGGGAAAGCGTGTGTGGTATATCTACATGATATGTTCAAAGGCAGTTCCTACTAATGGCCAGGCTGAATTCCAGTAAATAATGTCCCGAATGATATTTTGCCGCCTTCTTTGGCACTTCATGAAATCTTACCCCGATGAAGTGCTGAAACACAGAGATTTTCTCTTAGAGAGTGTCTCATGTTGTAACCTATCCCATGGATTTTATGCTGTAATTCTTATCTCTTTTAAAATTTACTATCTTCTGTACAGTTTTCATGAAACTTTCTGTTACAGTAGTGAATAGCACAGATAAATGTCATTTTGTACAACTTTGAATTTACCCCAAGAGCTGAGAGAAAACTTGATCCTATACTTCAATCCGAGTTTCTTCTATAGTCCAACTTTGTTTCTCTACCATCAAGCTTCTCCTTTGTTGCTGCTCCAAGCCCCGTCCAAGGTGACCTTGAATACTTTCAGGGATGGGACACCCACAACTTCTCTGGGCAACCTGTTCCAGTGTTCCAGCACTCCCACAGTAAAAAAGGCCTTCCTTTCATCTAATATGTGTAGGAAATCATAAATCTAGGCATAGAAGCTTGGAGTGCAAATTTGAAATTCTTTGGATTTGAAGCACATTTTATATGAATACTGACTTACAGATGACTAAAAGATGTTGATGGGCATTTGAGCTGACAAGTTTTGAAAAAGTGCACGGAAATTAAAATTGAAACCACTAAAATTAAAAACTCCTTGCCATTTTCTTTTTCCTCTCCTATTCAAAATTGCATATGTCAGATATCAGGGCTTCATGCAAACCTCTCAGATGCTCTCAGAGAAAAAGCTTTTCTTTCAGACTAAGTTGCGGTTGACGTAGAACACTAGCAGGAGTGAAAGATTTTCTGGGCATTGGGGCAGCACGTTCTCCTTGGATTTGTGTGCAGAATGCATTTTATCCAAACTGGAAAATAGATCCCAGCTCTGTTCTATTCATCATTCTTACTTCATCAGGCCAGAAGATTCTGTGAAAAGTAGCCTGCGGACCTTGAAGACAGCGCATGTGAACCAGATGAGAGGTGATAGAGAAGTTGAGGGAGAGAAGAAAGAGCATATGGCTGAAACCAGAAAGTATTTCTCACGTGATCATGAAGATTGCAGGAGCCACTTGGTACTATCAAACCAGCCCGACTTGGCACTGGTGCCACTATGGGTCTGGGAGCCATGTTGCATATCGTGCATTTTAAGGAGCCAGCTGGCCACACCCAGCCATATGCCCCCAAACACAAACCAAGCCCTTTTCTCTGGCAAACAAAACTCAGCTGCCCTGCTTCTGGATGGCAGATTGCAGGAGCCACTTGGTACTATCAAACCAGCCCAACTTGGCACTGGTGCCACCTTGGCTCTGGGAACCATCCTGCCTATTGTAGCTTTTCAGGAGCCAGCCGGTCACTCCCAGCCATAGGCCCCCAAACAGAAACCTCGGCCCGTTTCCCTGGCAAACAAAAGTAAGCTGCCCCGCTTCTGGATGGCAGATTGCAGGAGCTACTTAGTACTATCAAATCAGCCCGACTTGGCACAGGTGCCACCTTGGATCTGGGAACCATCCTGTGTATCGTGGATTTTCAGGGGCCAGCCGGCCACTCTCAGCCATATGCCCCCAAACACAAACCACGGACCTTTTCTCTGGCAAACAAAACTCAGCTGCCCCACTTCTGGATGGCAGATTGCAGGAGCCACTTGGGACTATCACACCAGCACAACATGGCACTGCTGCCACCTTGGATCTGGGAACAATCCTGCGTATCGTACATATTCAGGAACCAGCCGAACACTCCCAGCCACAGGCCCCCAAACACAAACAACGGCCCATTTCCCTGGCAAACAAAACTCAGCTGCCCCGCTTCTGGATGGCAGATTGCAGGAGCCACTTGGGACTATCAAACCAGCCCGACTTGGTAATGGTACCACCTTGGATCTGGGAACCATCCGGCGTATCGTGGATTTTCAGGGGCCAGCCGGTCATTCCCAGCCATATGCTCCAAACACAAACCTCGGCCCTTTTCTCTGGCAAACAAAACTCAACTGCCCCTCTTCTGGATGGCAAATTGCAGGACGCACTTGGTACTACAAAAAGAGCCCGACTTGGCAGTGGTGCCACCTTGGCTCTGGGAACCATCCTGCGTATCGAGCATTTTAAGGAGCCAGCCGGCAATTCCCAGCCGTATGCCCCAAAAAGAAACCACGGACCTTTTCTCTGGCAAAAAAAAACTCAGCTGTCCCGCTTCTGGATGGCAGATTGCAGGAGTCACTTTGAACCATACAACCAGCCTTACTTGGCACTGGTGCCACCTTGGATCTGGGAACCATCCTGCCTATCGTTGATTTTCAGGGGCCAGCCTACCACTCTCGGCCATAGGCCCCAAACACAAACCACAGCCCTTTTCTCTAGCAAACAAAATTTAGCTGCCCCGCTTCTGGATGGCAAATTGCAGGAGCCACTGGGTACTACAAAAACAGCCCGACTGGGCACTGGTGCCACCTTGCGTCTGGTTACCATGCGGCGTATCGTGCATTTTAAGGAGCAGGTGGCCACTCCCAGCCATATGCCCCCAAACACAACCCACGGCCCTTTTCTCTGGCAAACAAAACTCAGCTGCCCCGCTTCTGGAGATGGCAGATTGCAGGAGGCACTTGGTACTATCAAACCAGCCCGACTTGGCACTGGTGCCACCTTTGGTCTGGGAACCATCCTGCGTATTGTGGATTGTCAGGAGACAGCCGACCACTCTCGGCCACAGACCCCAATCAAAAACAAAGGTCCGTTTCCCTGGCAAAAAAAACTCAGCTGCCCCGCTTCTGGATGGGAGATTGCAGGAGGCACTTGACACTGTCAAACGAGCCCCACTTTGTACTGGTGCCACCTTGGGTCTGGGAACCATGCTGCGTATCGTGGATTTTCAGGAGCCAGACGGCCACTGCCAGCCACAGGCCCCCAAACAAAAACCACAGCCTTTTTCTCTGGCAAACAAAACTCAGCTTCCCCGCTTCTGGATGGCAGCTTGCAGGAGCCACTTGGTACTATCAAACCAGCCCGACTTGGCACTGGTGCCACCTTGGGTCTGGGAACCATCCTGACTATCGTGGATTTTAAGGAGCCAGCCGGCTACTCCCAGCCACAGGCCCCCAACAAAAACCACGGCCCTTTTTTCTTGCAAACAAAACTTAGCTGCCTCACTTCTGGATGGCAGATTGCAGGAGCCACTTGGTGTAATCAAACCAGCCCGACTTGGCACTGGTGCCACCTTGGGTCTGGGAACCATCCTGCATATCGTGGATTCTAAGGAGCCAGCCGGCCACTCCCAGCCACAGGCCCCCAAACAAAATCAACGGCGCTGTTCCCTGGAAAACAAAACACGCCTGCCAACTTTTTGATGGAGTTTGCAGGAACCACTTGGTATTATCAAACCAGCCCAACTTGGCACTGGTGCCACCTTGGGTCTGGATACCATGCTGCGTATCGTGGATTCTAAGGAGCCAGCCGGCCACTCCCAGCCACAGGCCCCCAAACACAAACAACGGCGCTATTCCCTGGAAAACAAAACACGCCTGCCAACTTTTTGATGGCAGATTGCAGGAGCCACTTGGTACTATCAAACCAGCCCGACTTGGCACTGGTGCCACCATGGGTCTGGTCACCATCCTGCCTATCGTAACTTTTCAGGAGCCAGCCGGCCACTCCCACCCACAGGCCCCCAAACACAAACAACGGCGCTTTTCCCTGGAAAACAAAAGTAAGCTGCCCCGCTTCTGGATGGCAGATTGCAGGAGCCACTTGGTACTATCAAACCAGCCCGACTAGGCACTGGTGCCACCTCTGGTCTGGGAACCATCCCGCGTATCGTGGATTCTAAGGAGCCAGTCGGCAACTCCCAGCCACAGGCCCCCCAACACAAACAACGGCCCGTTTCCCTGGCAAACAAAAGTAAGCTGCCCCGCTTCTGCATGGCAGATTGCAGGACGCACTTGGTACTATCAAACCAGCCCGACTTGGCACTGGTGCCACCTCTGGTCTGGGAACCATCCTGCGTATCGTGGATTCTAAGGAGCCAGCCGGCCACTCCCACCCACAGGCCCCCAAACACAAACAACGGCGCTTTTCCCTGGAAAACGAAACTCGCCTGCCAACTTTTTGATGGCAGATTGCAGGAGCCACTTGGTACTATCAAACCAGCCCAACTTGGCACTGGTGCCACCTTGGGTCTGGGAACCATCCTGCGTATCGTGGATTCTAAGGAGCCAGCCGGTCACTCCCAGCCACAGGCCCCCAAACAAAATCAACGGCGCTTTTCCCTGGAAAACAAAACTCACCTGCCAACATTTTGATGGCAGATTGCAGGAGCCACTTGGTACTATCAAATCAGCCCAACTTGGCAGTGGTGCCACCATGGGTCTGGTCACCATCCTGCCTATCGTAGCTTTTCAGGAGCCAGCCGGTCACTCCCAGCTATAGGCCCCCAGACAAAAACCTCGGCCCCTTTCCCTGGCATACAAAAGTAAGCTACCCCGCTTCTGGATTGCAGATTGCAGGAGCCACTTGGTACTATCAAACCAGCCCGACTTGGCACTGGTGCCACCTCTGGTCTGGGAACCATCCTGCGTATCGTGGATTCTAAGGAGCCAGCCGGTCACTCCCAGCTACAGGCCCCCAAACACAAACAACGGCGCTTTTCCCTGGAAAACAAAACTCGCCTGCCAACTTTTTGATGGCAGATTGCAGGAGCCACTTGCTACTATCAAATCAGCCCAACTTGGCACTGGTGCCACCATGGGTCTGGTCACCATCCTGCCTATCGTAGCTTTTCAGGAGCCAGCCGGTCACTCCCAGCCATAGGCCCCAGACAAAAACCTCGGCCATTTTCCCTGGCAAACAAAAGTAAGCTACCCCGCTTCTGCATGGCAGATTGCAGGAGCCACTTTGCAGCATCAAACCAGCCCGACTTGGCACTGGTGCCACGTCAGGTCTGGGAACCATCCTGCGTATCGTGGATTCCAATTAGCAAGCCGGCCACTCCCAGCCACAGGCCCCCAAACACAAACAACGGCGCTTTTCCCTGGAAATCAAAACTCGCCTGCCAAATTTTTGATGGCAGATTGCAGGAGCCACTTGGTACTATCAATCCAGCCCAACTTGGCACTGGTGCCACCATGGGTCTGGTCACCATCCTGCCTATCGTAGTTTTTCAGGAGCCAGCCGGTCACTCGCAGCCATAGGCCCCCAGACACAAAGCTCGGCCCGTATCCCTGGCAAACAAAAGTAAGCTGCCCCGCTTCTGCATGGCAGATTGCAGGAACGACTTGGTACTATCAAACCAGACAACTTGGCACTGGTGCCACCTTGGGTCTGGGAACCATCCTGCGTATCGTGGATTCTAAGGAGCCAGCCGGCCACTCCCAGCCACAGGCCCCCAAACACAAACAACGGCGCTTTTCCCTGGAAAACAAAACTCTCCTGCCAACTTTTTGATGGCAGATTGCAGGAGCCACTTGGTTTTATCAAATCAGCCCAACTTGGCACTGGTGCCACCATGGGTCTGGTCACCATCCTGCCTATCGTAACTTTTCAGGAGCCAGCCGGTCACTCCCAGCCATACGCCCCCAGACAAAAAGCTCGGCCCGTTTCCCTGGCAAACAAAAGTAAGCTACCCCGCTTCTGGATGGCAGATTGCAGGAGCCACTTTGCACCATCAAACTGGCCCGTCTTGGCACTGGTCCCACCTCTGGTCTGGGAACCATCCTGCGTATCATGGATTCTAATTAGCCAGCCGGCCACTCCCTACCACAGGCCCCTTAACACAAACAACGGCGCTTTTCCCTGGAAAACAAAACTCGCCTACCAACTATTTGATGGCAGATTACAGGAGCCACTTGGTACTATCAAACCAGCCCAACTTGGCACTGGTGCCACCATGGGTCTGGTCACCATCCTGCCTATCGTAACTTTTCAGGAGCCAGCCGGTCACTCCCAGCCATAGGTCCCCAGTCACAAACCTCGGCCCGTTTCCCAGGCAAACAAAAGTAAGCTGCCCCGCTTCTGGATGGCAGATTGCAGGAGCCACTTGGTACTATCAAACCAGCCCGACTTGGCACTGGTGCCACCTCTGGTCTGGGAACCATGCTGCGTATCGTGGATTTTAAGGAGCCAGTCGGCCACTCCCAGCCATACGCCTCCAAACACAAACAACGGTCCGTTTCCCTGGCAAACAAAAGTAAGCTGCCCCGCTTCTGGATGTCAGATTGCAGGAACCACTTGTTGCCAGGTTGGGGTGGTTTGATAGTACCAAGTGGCTCCTGCAATCTGCCATCAAAAAGTTTGCAAGCGAGTTTTGTTTTCCAGGGAAAAGCGCCGTTGTTTTTGTTTGGGGGCCTGTGGCTGGGAGTGGCCAGCTGTCTCCTTAGAATCCACGATACGCAGGATGGGTCCCAGACCAGAGGTGGCACCAGTGCCAAGTCGGGCTGGTTTGATGGTGCAAAGTGACTCCTGCAATCTGCCATCCAGAAGCGGGGCAGCTTACTTTTGTTTGCCAGGGAAACGGGCAGAGCTTTGTGTCTGGGGGCCTATGGCTGGGAGTGACCGGCTGGCTCCTGAAAAGCTACGATAGGCAGGATGGTGACCAGACCCATGGTGGCACCAGTGCCAAGTTGGGCTGGTTTGATAGTACCAAGTGGCTCCTGCAATCTGCCATCCAGAAGCGGGGCAGCTTACTTTTGTTTGCCAGGGAAACGGGCAGAGCTTTGTGTCTGGGGGCCTATGGCTGGGAGTGACCGGCTGGCTCCTGAAAAGCTACGATAGGCAGGATGGTGACCAGACCCATGGTGGCACCAGTGCCAAGTTGGGCTGGTTTGATAGTACCAAGTGGCTCCTGCAATCTGCCATCAAAAAGTTGGCAGGTGAGTTTTGTTTTCCAGGGAAAAGCGCCGTTGTTTTTGTTTGGGGGCCTGTGGCTGGGAGTGGCCAGCTGGCTCCTTAGAATCCACGATACGCAGGATGGTTCCCAGACCAGAGGTGGCACCAGTGCCAAGTCGGGCTGGTTTGATGGTACAAAGTGGCTCCTGCAATCTGCCATCCAGAAGCGGGGTAGCTTACTTTTGTTTGCCAGGGAAACGGGCCGAGGTTTGTGACTGGGGGCCTATGGCTGGGAGTGACCAGCTGGCGCCTGAAAAGCTACGATAGGCAGGATGGTGACCAGACCCATGGTGGCACCAGCGCCAAGTTGGGCTGGTTTGATAGTACCAAGTGGCTCCTGCAATCTGCCATCAAAAAGTTGGCAGGCCAGTTTTGTTTTCCAGGGAAAAGCGCCGTTGTTTGTGTTTGGAGGCCTGTGGCTGGGAGTGGCCGGCTGCCTCCTTTGAACCCAGGATACGCAGGATGGTTCCCAGAGCCAAGGTGGCGTCAGTGCCAAGTTGGGCTGGTTTGATAGTACCAAGTGGCTCCTGCAAACTGCCATCCAGAAGCGGGACAGCTTACTTTTGTTTCCCAGGGAAACGGGCCGAGGTATTTGTCTGGGGGCCTATGGCTGGGAGTGACTGGCTGGCTACTGAAAAGCTACGATAGGCAGGATGGTTACCAGACTCATGGTGGCACCAGTGCCAAGTCGGGCTGGTTTGATAATACTAAATAGCTCCTGCAATCTGCCATTCAGACGCGCGGCAGCGGATTATTGTTTGCTGGAGAAAAGTTCCGTGGTTTTTTTTTGGGGGTATATGGCTGGACGTGGCCGGCTGGCTCCTTAAAAAGCTCGATACGCAGGATTGTTCCCTGACCCAAGGTGGCATCAGTGCCAAGTCGGGCTGTTTTCGTAGTACCAAGTGCGTCCTGCAATTTGCCATCCAGAAGAGGGGCAGTTGAGTTTTGTTTGCCAGAGAAAAGGGCCGTGGTATATGTTTGGGGGCATATGGTTGAGAGTGGCCGGCTGGCCCCTGAAAATCCACGATAGGCAGGATGGTTCCCAGAACCAAGGTGGCACCAGTGCCATGTTTGCCTGGTTTGATAGTACCATGTGGCTCCTGCAATCTGCCATCCAGAAGCGGGGCTGCTTACTTTTGTTTGCCAGGGAAACGGGCCGAGATATTTGTCTGGGGGCCTATGGCTGGGAGTGAGCGGCTGGCTCCTGAAAAGCTACGATAGGCAGGATGGTGACCAGACCCATGGTGGCACCAGTGCCAAGTTGGGCTGGATTGATAGTACCAAGTGGCTCCTGCAATCTGCCATCAAAAAGTTGTCAGGCGAGTTTTGTTTTCCAGGGAAAAGCGCCGTTGTTCTTGTTTAGAGGCCTGTGGCTGGGAGTGGCCGGCTGCCTCCTTTGAACCCAGGATACGCAGGATGGTTCCCAGAGCCAAGGTGGCACCAGTGCCAAGTTTTGCTGGTTTGATAGTACCAAGTGGCTCCTGCAATCTGCCATCCAGAAGCGGGACAGCTTACTTTTGTTTCCCAGGGAAACGGGCCGAGGTATTTTTCTGGGGGCCTATGGCTGGGAGTGACCGGCTGGCTACTGAAAAGCTACGATAGGCAGGATGGTTACCAGACTCATGGTGGCACCAGTGCCAAGTCGGGCTGGTTTGATAATACTAAATAGCTCCTGAAATCTGCCATTCAGACGCGGGGCAGCGGATTTTTGTTTGCTGGAGAAAAGTTCCGTGGTTTTTTTTTGGGGTTATATGGCTGGACGTGGCCGGCTGGCTCCTTAAAAAGATCGATATGCAGGATTGTTCCCTGACCCAAGGTGGCATCAGTGCCAAGTCGGGCTGTTTTCGTAGTACCAAGTGCGTCCTGCAATTTGCCATCCAGAAGAGGGGCAGCTTACTTTTGTTTGCCAGAGCAAAGGGCCGTGGTATGTGTTTGGGGGCATATGGCTGAGAGTGGCCGACTGGCCCCTGAAAATCCACGATAGGCAGGATGGTTCCCAGAGCCAAGGTGGCACCAGTGCCATGTTGGCCTGGTTTGATAGTACCATGTGGCTCCTGCAATCTGCCATCCAGAAGCGGGGCAGCTTACTTTTGTTTGCCAGGGAAACGGGCCGAGATATTTGTCTGGGGGCCTATGGCTGGGAGTGAGCGGCTGGCTCCTGAAAAGCTACGATAGGCAGGATGGTGACCAGACCCAAAGTGGAACCAGTACCAAGTTGGGCTGGTTTGATAGTACCAAGTGGCTCCTGCAATCTGCCATCAAAAATTTGGCAGGCGAGTTTTGTTTTCCAGGGAAAAGCGCCGTTGTTTTTGTTTAGAGGCCTGTGGCTGGGAGTGGCCGCCTGTCCTCGTAGAATCTACGTTAGGCAGCATGGTTCCCAGAGCCAAGGTGGCACCAGGGCCAAGTCGGGCAGGTTTGATAGTACCAAATGCATCCTGCAATCTGCCATCCAAAAGCGGGGCAATTTACTTTTGTTTGCCAGGGAAACGGGCCGAGGTTTGTGGCTGGGGGCCTATGGCAGGGAGTGACCGTCTGGCTCCTGAAATGCTACGATAGGCAGGATGTTTACCAGACCCATGGTGGCACCAGTGCCAAGTTGGGCTGATTTGATAGTACCAAGTGGCTCCTGCAATCTGCCATCCAGAATCGGGGCAGCTTACTTTTGTTTTCCAGGGAAACGGGCCGAGGTTTGTGTCTGGGCGCCTATGGCTGGGAGTGACCGGCTGGCGCCTGAAAAGCTACGATAGGCAGGATGGTGACCAGACCCATGGTGGCACCAGTGCCAAGTTGGGCTGGTTTGATAGCACCAAGTGGCTCCTGCAATCTGCCATCAAAATGTTGGCAGGCGATTTTTGTTTTCCAGGGAAAAGCGCCATTGTTTGTGTTTGGGGGCCTGTGGCTCAGAGTGGCCGGGTGGCTGCTTAGAATCCACGATACGCCGGATGGTTCCCAGACCCAAGGTGGCACCAGTGCCAAGTCGGGCTGGTTTGACACTACCAAGTGGCTCCTGCAATCTGCCATCCAGAAGCGGGGCAGCTTAATTTTGTTTGCCAGGGAAACGGTCCGAGGTTTGTGTCTGGGGGCCTATGGCTGGGAGTGACCGGCTGGCTCCTGAAATGCTACAATAGGCAGGATGGTTCCCAGACCCATAGTGGCACCAGTGCCAAGTTGGGATGATTTGATAGTACCAAGTGGCTCCTGCAATCTGCCATCAAAAAGCTGGCAGGCGAGTTTTGTTTTCCAGGGTAAAGCGCCGTTGTTTGTGTTTGGGGGCCTGTGGCTGGGAGTGGCCGGCTGGCTCCTTAGAATCCACGATATGCAGGATTGTTCCCAGACCCAAGGTGGCACCAGTGCCAAGTCAGGCTGGTTTGATGGTGCAAAGTGGCTCCTGCAATCTGCCATCCAGACGCGGGGCAGCGGATTTTTGTTTCCATGAGAAATGGTCCGTGGTTTGTTTTTGGTGGTATATGGCTGGGCGTGGCCGGCTGGCTCCTTAAAAAGCTCGATATACAGGATGGTTCCCTGACACAAGGTGGCACCAGTGCCACGTCAGGCGGTTTTCGTAGTAAAAAGTGCGTCCTAAAATTTGCCATCCAGAAGAGGGGCAGTTGAGTTTTGTTTGCCAGAGAAAAGGTCCGTGGTTTGTTTTTGGGGGCATATGGCTGATAGTGGCCGGCTGGCCCCTAAAAATCCACGATAGGCGGGATGGTTCCCAGACCAGAGGTGGGACCAGTGCCAAGTCGGGCTGGTTTGATAGTACTAAATAGCTCCTGCAATCTGCCATGCAGAAGCGGGGCAGCTTACTTTTGTTTGCCAGGGAAACGGGCCGAGGTTTGTGTCTGGGGGCCTATGGCTGGGAGTGAGCGGCTGGCTCCTGAAAAGCTACGATAGGCAGGATGGTGACCAGACCCATGGTGGCACCAGTGCCAAGTTGGGCTGGTTTGATAGTACCAAGTGGCTCCGGCAATCTGCCATCAAAAAGTTGGCAGGCGAGTTTTGTTTTCCAGGGAAAAGCGCCGTTGTTTGTGTTTGGGGGCCTGTGTCTGGGAGTGGCCAGCTGGCTCCTTAGAACCCACGATACGCAGGATGGTTACCAGACCAGAGGTGGCACCAGTGCCAAGTTGGGCTGGTTTGATGGTGCAAAGTGGCTCCTGCAATCTGCCATCCAGAAGCGGCGTAGCTTACTTTTGTTTGCCAGGGAAACGGGCCGAAATATTTGTCTAGGGGCCTCTGGCTGGGGGTGGCTGGCTGGCACCTGAAAAGCTACGATAGGCAGGATGGTGACCAGACCCATGGTGGCACCAGTGCCAAGTTGGGCTGATTTGATAAAACCAAGTGGCTCCTGCAATCTGCCATCAAATGTTTGGAAGGCGAGTTTTGTTTTCCAGGGAAAAGCACCGTTGTGTGTGTTTTGGGGCCTGTGGCTGGGAGTGGCCAGCTGGCTCCTTAGTATCCACGATACGCAGGATGGTTCCCAGACCCAAGGTGGCACCAGTGCCAAGTCAGGCTGGTTTGTTAGTACCAAGTGGTTCCTGCAATCTGCCATCCAGAAGCGGGGCAGCTGAATTTTGTTTGCCAGAGAAAAAGGCTGTTGTTTGTGTTTCGGGGCCTGTGGCTGGCAGTGGCCGGCTGGCTCCTGAAAATCCATGATACGCAGCATGGTTCCCAGACCCAAGGTGGCACCAGTGCCAAGTAGGGCTGGTTTCATAGTACCCAGTGGCTCCTGCAATCTGCCATCCAGAAGAGGGGCAGTTGAGTTTTGTTTTCCAGAGAAAAGGGCCGTGGTTTGTGTTTGGGGCCTATGGCTGAGAGTGACCGGCTGGCCCCTGAAAATCCACGATAGGAAGGATGGTTCCCACATCCAAGGTGGCAACAGTGCCATGTTGTGCTGGTGTGATAGTCCCAAGTGGCTCCTGCAATCTGCCATCCAGAAGCGGGGCAGCTGAATTTTGTTTGCCAGAGAAAAAGGCTGTGGTTTGTGTTTGGGGGCCTGTGGCTGGGAGTGGCCGGCTGGCTCCTTTGAACCCACGATACGCAGGATGGTTCCCAGACCCAAGGTGGCACCAGTGCCAAGTCGGGCTGGTTTGATACTACCAAGTGCGTCCTGCAATCTGCCATCCAGAAGCGGGGCAGCTTAATTTTGTTTGCCAGGGAAACGGGCCGTGGGTTTTGTATGGGGGCCTATAGCTGAGAGTGGCCGGCTGGCTCCTGAAAATCCACGCTAGGCAGCATGGTTCCCAGATGCAAGGTGGCACCAGTGCCAAGTCGGGCTGGTTTGATGGTGCAAAGTGGCTCCTGCAATCTGCCATCCAGAAGCGGGGCAGCTGATTTTTGTTTGCCAGAGAAAAATTCCGTGGATTGTTTTTGGGGGCATATTGCTGGGAGTGGCCGGCTGGCTCCTTAAAATGCTCGATACGCATGATGGTTCCCAGGTCCAAGGTGTCACCACTACCAAGTCGGCCTGCGGTTTTAGTATCAAGTTCATCCTGCAATTTGCCATCCAGAAGAGGGGCAGTTGAGTTTTGTTTGCCAGAGAAACGGGCCGAGGTTTCTGTTTGGGGACATATGGCTGAGAGTGGCCGGGTGGCCCCTGAATATCCACGATACACAGCATGGTTCCCAGATCCAAGGTGGCACCAGTGCCAAGTTGGGCTGGTTTGATAGTACCAAGTGTCTCCTGCAATCTGCCATCCAGAAGCGGGGCAGCTTACTTTTGTTTGCCAGAGAAATAGGCCTAGGTTTTTGTCTGGGGGCCTGTGGCTAGGAGTGGCCGGCTGGCTCCTAAGAATCCACGATACGCAGGATGTTTCCCAGACCCAAGGTGGCACCAGTGCCAAGTCGGGCTGGTTTGATAGTACCAAGTGGCTCCTGCAAACTCCATCAAAATGTTGGCAGACGTGTTTTATTTTCCAGGGAACAGCGCCGTTGATTTTGTTTGGGGACCTGTGGCTGGGAGTGGCCGGCTGGCTCCTTAGAATCCACGATACGCAGGATGGTTCCCAGACCCAAGGTGGCACCAGTGCCAAGTCGGGCTGGTTTGATTACACCAAGTGGCTCCTGCAATCTGCCATCCAGAAGTGAGGCAGCTAAGTTTTGTTTGCCAGAAAAAAGGGCCGTGGTTTTTGTTGGGGGCCTGTGGCTGGGAGTAGCCGGCTGGCTCCTTAAAATCCACGATAGGCTGGATGGTTCCCAGACCCAAGGTGGCACCAGTGCCAAGTCGGGCTGGTTTGATAGTACCAAGTGGCTCCTGCAATCTGCCATCCAGAAGCGGTGCAGTTGAGTTTTGTTTGCCAGAGAAAAGGGCCGTGGGTTGTGTTTGGGGGCATATGGCTGGGAGTGGCCGGCTGTCTCATTAAAAAGATCGATACGCAGGATGGTTCCCAGACCCAAGGTGGCACCAGTGCCAAGTCGGGCTGTTTTTATAGTACCAAGTGCGTCCTGCAATTTGCCATCCAGAAGAGGGGCAGTGGAGTTTTGTTTGCCAGAGAATAGCGCCGTTGTTTGTGTTTGGGGGCTTGTGGCTGGGAGTGGCCGACTGGCGCCTTAGAATCTGTGTTACGCAGCATGGTTCCCAGACCAGAGGTGGCACCAGTTCCAAGTTGGGCTGGTTTGATAGTACCAAGTGGCTCCTGCAATCTGCCATCCAGAAGCGGGGCAGCTTACTTTTGTTTGCCAGGGAAACGGGCCGAGGTTTGTGACTGGGGACCTATGGCTGGGAGTGACCGGCTGGCTCCTGGAAAGCTACAATAGGCAGGATGGTGACCAGACCCATGGTGGCACCAGTGCCAAGTTGGGCTGGTTTGATAGTACCAAGTGGCTCCTGCAATCTGCCATCAAAAAGTTGGCAGGCGAGTTTTGTTTTCCAGGGAAAAGCGCCGTTGTTTGTATTTGGGGGCCTGTGGCTGGGAGTGGCCAGCTGGCTCCTTTGAACCCACGATACGCAGGATGGTTCCCAGACCCAAGGTGGCACCAGTGCCAAGTCGGGCTGGTTTGATACTACCAAGTGCGTCCTGCAATCTGCCATCCAGAAGCGGGGCAGCTTAATTTTGTTTGCCAGGGAAACGGGCCGTGGGTTTTGTTTGGGGGCCTATGGCTGAGAGTGGCCGGCTGGCTCCTGAAAATCCACGCTAGGCAGCATGGTTCCCAGATGCAAGGTGGCACCAGTGCCAAGTCGGGCTGGTTTGATGGTGCAAAGTGGCTCCTGCAATCTGCCATCCAGAAGCGGGACAGCTGATTTTTGTTTGCCAGAGAAAAATTCCGTGGATTGTTTTTGGGGGCATATTGCTGGGAGTGGCCGGCTGGCTCCTTAAAATGCTCGATACGCATGATGGTTCCCAGGTCCAAGGTGTCACCACTACCAAGTCGGCCTGCGGTTTTAGTATCAAGTTCATCCTGCAATTTGCCATCCAGAAGAGGGGCAGTTGAGTTTTGTTTGCCAGAGAAACGGGCCGAGGTTTCTGTTTGGGGACATATGGCTGAGAGTGGCCGGCTGGCCCCTGAATATCCACGATACACAGCATGGTTCCCAGATCCAAGGTGGCACCAGTGCCAAGTTGGGCTGGTTTGATAGTACCAAGTGTCTCCTGCAATCTGCCATCCAGAAGCGGGGCAGCTTACTTTTGTTTGCCAGAGAAATAGGCCTAGGTTTTTGTTTGGGGGCCTGTGGCTAGGAGTGGCCGGCTGGCTCCTAAGAATCCACGATACGCAGGATGTTTCCCAGACCCAAGGTGGCACCAGTGCCAAGTCGGGCTGGTTTGATAGTACCAAGTGGCTCCTGCAAACTCCATCAAAAAGTTGGCAGGCGTGTTTTGTTTTCCAGGGAACAGCGCCGTTGATTTTGTTTGGGGGCCTGTGGCTGGGAGTGGCCGGCTGGCTCCTTAGAATCCACGATACGCAGGATGGTTCCCAGACCCAAGGTGGCACCAGTGCCAAGTCGGGCTGGTTTGATTACACCAAGTGGCTCCTGCAATCTGCCATCCAGAAGCGGGGCAGCTGACTTTTGTTTGCCAGGGAAATGGGCCGTTGTTTGTGTTTGGGGGCCTGTGGCTGGGAGTGTTCGGCTGGTTCCTGAATATGTACGATACGCAGGATTGTTCCCAGACCCAAGGTGGCACCAGTGCCAAGTCGGGCTGGTTTGATGGTGCAAAGTGGCTCCTGCAATCTGCCATCCAGACGCGGGGCAGCGGATTTTTGTTTCCATGAGAAATGGTCCGTGGTTTGTTTTTGGGGGTATATGGCTGGGCGTGGCCGGCTGGCTCCTTAAAAAGCTCGATATGCAGGATGGTTCCCTGACACAAGGTGGCACCAGTGCCACGTCGGGCGGTTTTCGTAGTACAAAGTGCGTCCTAAAATTTGCCATCCAGAAGAGGGGCAGTTGAGTTTTGTTTGCCAGAGAAAAGGTCCGTGGTTTGTGTTTGGGGGCATATGGCTGAGAGTGGCTGGCTGGCCCCTGAAAATCCACGATACACAGGATGGTTCCCAGATCCAAGGTGGCACCTGTGCCAAGTCGGGCTGATTTGATAGTACTAAGTAGCTCCTGCAATCTGCCATCCAGAAGCGGGGCAGCTTACTTTTGTTTGCCAGGGAAACGGGCCGAGGTTTGTGTTTGGGGGCCTATGGCTGAGAGTGACCGGCTGGCTCCTGAAAAGCTACAATAGGCAGGATGGTGACCAGACCCATGGTGGCACCAGTGCCAAGTTGGGCTGGTTTGATAGTACCAAGTGGTTCCTGCAATCTGCCATCCAGAAGCAGGGCAGCTGAGTTTTGTTTGCCAGAGAAAAGGGCCTTGGTTTGTGTTTGGGGGCATATGGCTGGGTGTGGCCAGCTGGCTCCTTAAAATGCACGATATGCAACATGGCTCCCAGACCCAAGGTGGCACCAGTGCCAAGTTGGGCTGGTTTGATAGTACCAAGTGGCTCCTGCAATCTTCCATGATCACGTGGAGAAATACTTTCTGGTTTCAGCCTCATGCTCTTTCTTCTCTCCCTCAACTTCTCTATCACCTCTCATCTGGTTCACATGCGCTGTCTTCAAGGTCCACAGGCTACTTTTCACAGAATCTTCTGGCCTGATGAAGTAAGAATGATGAATAGAACAGAGCTGGGATCTATTTTCCAGTTTGGATAAAATGCATTCTGCACACAAATCCAAGGAGAACGGGCTGCCCCGATGCCCAGAAAATCTTTCACTCCTGCTAGTGTTCTACGTCAACCGCAACTTAGTCTGAAAGAAAAGCTTTTTCTCTGAGAGCATCTGAGAGGTTTGCATGAAGCACTGATATCTGACATATGCAATTTTGAATAGGAGAGGAAAAAGAAAATGGCAAGGAGTTTTTAATTTTAGTGGTTTCAATTTTAATTTCCGTGCACTTTTTCAAAACTTGTCAGCTCAAATGCCCATCAACATCTTTTAGTCATCTGTAAGTCAGTATTCATATAAAATGTGCTTCAAATCCAAAGAATTTCAAATTTGCACTCCAAGCTTCTATGCCTAGATTTATGATTTCCTACACATATTAGATGAAAGGAAGGCCTTTTTTACTGTGGGAGTGCTGGAACACTGGAACAGGTTGCCCAGAGAAGTTGTGGGTGTCCCATCCCTGAAAGTATTCAAGGTCACCTTGGACGGGGCTTGGAGCAGCAACAAAGGAGAAGCTTGATGGTAGAGAAACAAAGTTGGACTATAGAAGAAACTCGGATTGAAGTATAGGATCAAGTTTTCTCTCAGCTCTTGGGGTAAATTCAAAGTTGTACAAAATGACATTTATCTGTGCTATTCACTACTGTAACAGAAAGTTTCATGAAAACTGTACAGAAGATAGTAAATTTTAAAAGAGATAAGAATTACAGCATAAAATCCATGGGATAGGTTACAACATGAGACACTCTCTAAGAGAAAATCTCTTTGTTTCAGCACTTCATCGGGGTAAGATTTCATGAAGTGCCAAAGAAGGCGGCAAAATATCATTCGGGACATTATTTACTGGAATTCAGCCTGGCCATTAGTAGGAACTGCCTTTGAACATATCATGTAGATATACCACACACGCTTTCCCTTCACTGAAAAATTACTGTTTACAACAAATAAGCAATTGACGATCAAAATTGATTGAAAGCATCTTAAACATGTCAAGTATTTCATTGTAGATGATCTGTGATCCAAATGCTTCTTCCACCTTCGAGAGGGACAGAAGAATTCTTCCATATCATGATGGTTTAAAATTGTATCAACCAATGTTTTCTGCTGAAAAGATATCATCTATTTTTTTCTATTTTTGGAAGAAAATATTCCTAGACATACAACAGGTGAGAACTAAGTAATTTTAAAGAAACAAATGAAATGAAAATATTCTGTAAATAGAATGAAATGAAAAGCTGTGTTTTAAATAGGAGCTAAATATTAAACAGAATTTTTGTACCAGGCATTTGAATTACTGCACCAGCTCTTTTGCCCATCAAGAGAGGCATTTAGCATTTCAGTCTTTTCCAAGGTGTTCATGATCTGCTATGCTGATCTCTGTGTGTGCCTAGGTGTGTGTGGAGGGGGGGGCATATGAAGGGGAGTGTGTATGTTTGCTTTACAATTGTTGTGGCAGATTCATGCCTCAGCTCCACATTTTGTTTTAAAAAGGTCACACCGAGTGGATATGAAGTTTACTATCAACAAGAGATCGATTCCCAAATCATCCATTTGACTCTCCCTTATAAATCATGTGCTTTGTTGCATATTTTATCAAATATACTTTCAAGCCAGATGGAGGAAGGAGGATGTGGGAATCCCTCCACCATCTTGCAACTTTTATGTAAGTAGGTTTTCAAGAAAATCATCATTTCTCTTTTAAATATGTCTGGAACAGGCATGATGGTAGTGTCAACCTGTTGGAGTTTTTGTTGCTGGAAGAAGTTGTACAAAAGGATTGGTTTTTACATTGACCAGTTACTGAATCAAGCGCAGGAATACATTGGAAATTTAGCTGGGGGTTCCTTTTCCCAGCAGACTACTTCTAGAACGAGCTTGTACACTGAAGCTGACTCTTTTGCTCTCTTTTTGTTTCTTTCCTATTTTCTTGGCTTCTTTGCCACTATCTAGACAATTTTGGAACTTTGTTCCCAACTAAAATGGTTTCAATAGTCTGATTGTGATCATACATTTTTACAAGGAATTTTTAAAATCTTTCCTCGAGTCCAGAAAGTCAAGGACTTAGATCTTTTTCTTCCCTTATCAATATTGCCATGAAATTGATAAATAAAGACCAACTCTTTATTTTTGTTTTTAACCCACGTAGATAATTCCCATCCATTAATCCATTTTGTGGACCAATAGCTGCCATTCTGATGGAAGCTGTCACTTCTTAACAATAGGCATTCTGTGACTATGTTGACTGCACTTTGGGTGAAGATCCTAACTGGTCTTAGATATACATAGGGAGAAATTTGCTCAGCCAGTGTCAGTCTTAAGCATGCGTATCAGAAGATCTTTCTAGAGCTGGGAATTTTCCCATGAAAGGGATTCAGTTAGGGAAGAGACACTTGTGCCAGAGTTTTACATTCTTCTTGAACACTGCTTAAGGAACTTAGATGCCATGTCCATTTGGATCTCTGTCTGCACAGAACTTTGTCATGCCAGCGCTTTGAAATGCATCTTGAAGAGAATTCACTAGCACAGAATGAAAGAGAGTGGAAGGGGTTGGTGGGGCTAACCAGGCCCAACCCCCCTGCCTAAACCAGGATACCTAGAGCCTCTTGCCCAGGATTCTATCTGGGTGTACTTTTAATGTCTTCAAAGATCCAGGCTCCACAATCTTTCTGGGCAGTCTGTGCCGTGGTTCAGTCACCCTGACAGTAAAGAAACATTTACTGATGTTCAAAGGCAATCTCCTGTATTTCAGTGTGTGCCCACTGCCTCTTGTCTTTTCCCTCAGCATCACTGAAAAGACACTGATTCCCTCCCCTTTGCACTATTGCTTCCATATGTATGTGTGATGCCATGTAGAGGTATGTCAAAAACCTCCCTGAAGCCCAGGCAGATAATATTCCCTTCATCTACCAGTCAAGTTGATTCATCAGAGGAGTTTAAAGTGATGTTCAGCATGAAATTCCCCTGAAAAATATTGCTAACTACATTATTTGGTCATCTGTCATGTGCCTGGCAAGGATTTCCAGGAAGAGCTGCTTCATCAACTTCCTGGGGATAAAAAAGAGGCTGGCTGGTTTGTACTATGGCGAGTCCTCTTAATTGCCTTTTTTGAAGATGGGTGTCATTTGCTAACATCCACTCTTTAGCCTCTCTTGTCGTCTACATCTTAGCAAAACGCTTTTCCACTATGTCTGGCTAGGAAAAACTGTGCCAGCACAGAAAACATCTCCCATCGTGTTCTAGAAGTTGCACGGATGTCTGCCAAGTGTTTGGCAGGAAGAAAAGAAAAGTTGTCCAAAACAGTTTCCAATCGAATGTTCATGTGATTGGAAAAGTCAGGAGAGTGCAAAGGTACTGTTTTCTATCAGTTGGCAAGGTGCGCACACAATCCCAGTGTTGTACGGCTTGCTTCTTCACCTTCCCGAAGCTGCCGCTCTCGCCGGCTGCCGGAGCCCAAGAAGCGGCTTCTTCGCGCAAAGACGATTGTGCCGCTCACAGTGCTCTCCTTAGCGCGGCTTCTGCCGAAAGACGCCCGGCAGCGGCTCTTACCTCCGGAGAGCATCCTACCTTCGTCTTTAGCTCCTCTTCTCATCTACACCTCGGCAAAAAGCTTTTCCACTATGTCTGGCTAGGAAAAACTGTGCCAGCACAGAAAACATCTCCCATCGTGTTCTAGAAGTTGCACGGATGTCTGCCAAGTGTTTGGCAGGAAGAAAAGAAAAGTTGTCCAAAACAGCTTCCAATCGAATGTTCCTGTGATTGGAAAAGTCAGGAGAGTGCAAAGGTACTGTTTTCTATCAGTTGGCAAGGTGCGCACACAATCCCAGTGTTGTACAGCTTGCTTCTTCACCTTCCCGAAGCTGCCGCTCTCGCCGGCTGCCGGAGCCCAAGAAGCGGCTTCTTCGCGCAAAGACGATTGTGCCGCTCACAGGGCTCTCCTTAGCGCGGCTTCTGCCGAAAGACGCCCGGCAGCGGCTCTTACCTCCGGAGAGCATCCTACCTTCGTCTTTAGCTCCTCTTCTCATCTACACCTCGGCAAAACGCTTTTCCACTATGTCTGGCTAGGAAAAACTGTGCCAGCACAGAAAACATCTCCCATCGTGTTCTAGAAGTTGCACGGATGTCTGCCAAGTGTTTGGCAGGAAGAAAAGAAAAGTTGTCCAAAACAGCTTCCAATCGAATGTTCCTGTGATTGGAAAAGTCAGGAGAGTGCAAAGGTACTGTTTTCTATCAGTTGGCAAGGTGCGCACACAATCCCAGTGTTGTACAGCTTGCTTCTTCACCTTCCCGAAGCTGCCGCTCTCGCCGGCTGCCGGAGCCCAAGAAGCGGCTTCTTCGCGCAAAGACGATTGTGCCGCTCACAGGGCTCTCCTTAGCGCGGCTTCTGCCGAAAGACGCCCGGCAGCGGCTCTTACCTCCGGAGAGCATCCTACCTTCGTCTTTAGCTCCTCTTCTCATCTACACCTCGGCAAAAAGCTTTTCCACTATGTCTGGCTAGGAAAAACTGTGCCAGCACAGAAAACATCTCCCATCGTGTTCTAGAAGTTGCACGGATGTCTGCCAAGTGTTTGGCAGGAAGAAAAGAAAAGTTGTCCAAAACAGCTTCCAATCGAATGTTCCTGTGATTGGAAAAGTCAGGAGAGTGCAAAGGTACTGTTTTCTATCAGTTGGCAAGGTGCGCACACAATCCCAGTGTTGTACAGCTTGCTTCTTCACCTTCCCGAAGCTGCCGCTCTCGCCGGCTGCCGGAGCCCAAGAAGCGGCTTCTTCGCGCAAAGACGATTGTGCCGCTCACAGTGCTCTCCTTAGCGCGGCTTCTGCCGAAAGACGCCCGGCAGCGGCTCTTACCTCCGGAGAGCATCCTACCTTCGTCTTTCGCGTCTTTTGTAGTCTACATCTTAGCAAAACGCTTTTCCACTATGTCTGGCTAGGAAAAACTGTGCCAGCACAGAAAACATCTCCCATCGTGTTCTAGAAGTTGCACGGATGTCTGCCAAGTGTTTGGCAGGAAGAAAAGAAAAGTTGTCCAAAACAGCTTCCAATCGAATGTTCCTGTGATTGGAAAAGTCAGGAGAGTGCAAAGGTACTGTTTTCTATCAGTTGGCAAGGTGCGCACACAATCCCAGTGTTGTACAGCTTGCTTCTTCACCTTCCCGAAGCTGCCGCTCTCGCCGGCTGCCGGAGCCCAAGAAGCGGCTTCTTCGCGCAAAGACGATTGTGCCGCTCACAGTGCTCTCCTTAGCGCGGCTTCTGCCGAAAGACGCCCGGCAGCGGCTCTTACCTCCGGAGAGCATCCTACCTTCGTCTTTAGCTCCTCTTCTCATCTACACCTCGGCAAAACGCTTTTCCACTATGTCTGGCTAGGAAAAACTGTGCCAGCACAGAAAACATCTCCCATCGTGTTCTAGAAGTTGCACGGATGTCTGCCAAGTGTTTGGCAGGAAGAAAAGAAAAGTTGTCCAAAACAGCTTCCAATCGAATGTTCCTGTGATTGGAAAAGTCAGGAGAGTGCAAAGGTACTGTTTTCTATCAGTTGGCAAGGTGCGCACACAATCCCAGTGTTGTACAGCTTGCTTCTTCACCTTCCCGAAGCTGCCGCTCTCGCCGGCTGCCGGAGCCCAAGAAGCGGCTTCTTCGCGCAAAGACGGTTGTGCCGCTCACAGTGCTCTCCTTAGCGCGGCTTCTGCCGAAAGACGCCCGGCAGCGGCTCTTACCTCCGGAGAGCATCCTACCTTCGTCTTTCGCGTCTTTTGTAGTCTACATCTTAGCAAAACGCTTTTCCACTATGTCTGGCTAGGAAAAACTGTGCCAGCACAGAAAACATCTCCCATCGTGTTCTAGAAGTTGCACGGATGTCTGCCAAGTGTTTGGCAGGAAGAAAAGAAAAGTTGTCCAAAACAGCTTCCAATCGACTGTTCCTGCGATTGGAAAAGTCAGGAGAGTGCAAAGGTACTGTTTTCTATCAGTTGGCAAGGTGCGCACACAATCCCAGTGTTGTACAGCTTGCTTCTTCACCTTCCCGAAGCTGCCGCTCTCGCCGGCTGCCGGAGCCCAAGAAGCGGCTTCTTCGCGCAAAGACGATTGTGCCGCTCACAGTGCTCTCCTTAGCGCGGCTTCTGCCGAAAGACGCCCGGCAGCGGCTCTTACCTCCGGAGAGCATCCTACCTTCGTCTTTCGCGTCTTTTGTAGTCTACATCTTAGCAAAACGCTTTTCCACTATGTCTGGCTAGGAAAAACTGTGCCAGCACAGAAAACATCTCCCATCGTGTTCTAGAAGTTGCACGGATGTCTGCCAAGTGTTTGGCAGGAAGAAAAGAAAAGTTGTCCAAAACAGCTTCCAATCGAATGTTCCTGTGATTGGAAAAGTCAGGAGAGTGCAAAGGTACTGTTTTCTATCAGTTGGCAAGGTGCGCACACAATCCCAGTGTTGTACAGCTTGCTTCTTCACCTTCCCGAAGCTGCCGCTCTCGCCGGCTGCCGGAGCCCAAGAAGCGGCTTCTTCGCGCAAAGACGATTGTGCCGCTCACAGTGCTCTCCTTAGCGCGGCTTCTGCCGAAAGACGCCCGGCAGCGGCTCTTACCTCCGGAGAGCATCCTACCTTCGTCTTTCGCGTCTTTTGTAGTCTACATCTTAGCAAAACGCTTTTCCACTATGTCTGGCTAGGAAAAACTGTGCCAGCACAGAAAACATCTCCCATCGTGTTCTAGAAGTTGCACGGATGTCTGCCAAGTGTTTGGCAGGAAGAAAAGAAAAGTTGTCCAAAACAGCTTCCAATCGAATGTTCCTGTGATTGGAAAAGTCAGGAGAGTGCAAAGGTACTGTTTTCTATCAGTTGGCAAGGTGCGCACACAATCCCAGTGTTGTACAGCTTGCTTCTTCACCTTCCCGAAGCTGCCGCTCTCGCCGGCTGCCGGAGCCCAAGAAGCGGCTTCTTCGCGCAAAGACGATTGTGCCGCTCACAGGGCTCTCCTTAGCGCGGCTTCTGCCGAAAGACGCCCGGCAGCGGCTCTTACCTCCGGAGAGCATCCTACCTTCGTCTTTAGCTCCTCTTCTCATCTACACCTCGGCAAAAAGCTTTTCCACTATGTCTGGCTAGGAAAAACTGTGCCAGCACAGAAAACATCTCCCATCGTGTTCTAGAAGTTGCACGGATGTCTGCCAAGTGTTTGGCAGGAAGAAAAGAAAAGTTGTCCAAAACAGCTTCCAATCGAATGTTCCTGTGATTGGAAAAGTCAGGAGAGTGCAAAGGTACTGTTTTCTATCAGTTGGCAAGGTGCGCACACAATCCCAGTGTTGTACAGCTTGCTTCTTCACCTTCCCGAAGCTGCCGCTCTCGCCGGCTGCCGGAGCCCAAGAAGCGGCTTCTTCGCGCAAAGACGATTGTGCCGCTCACAGTGCTCTCCTTAGCGCGGCTTCTGCCGAAAGACGCCCGGCAGCGGCTCTTACCTCCGGAGAGCATCCTACCTTCGTCTTTAGCTCCTCTTCTCATCTACACCTCGGCAAAACGCTTTTCCACTATGTCTGGCTAGGAAAAACTGTGCCAGCACAGAAAACATCTCCCATCGTGTTCTAGAAGTTGCACGGATGTCTGCCAAGTGTTTGGCAGGAAGAAAAGAAAAGTTGTCCAAAACAGCTTCCAATCGAATGTTCCTGTGATTGGAAAAGTCAGGAGAGTGCAAAGGTACTGTTTTCTATCAGTTGGCAAGGTGCGCACACAATCCCAGTGTTGTACAGCTTGCTTCTTCACCTTCCCGAAGCTGCCGCTCTCGCCGGCTGCCGGAGCCCAAGAAGCGGCTTCTTCGCGCAAAGACGATTGTGCCGCTCACAGTGCTCTCCTTAGCGCGGCTTCTGCCGAAAGACGCCCGGCAGCGGCTCTTACCTCCGGAGAGCATCCTACCTTCGTCTTTCGCGTCTTTTGTAGTCTACATCTTAGCAAAACGCTTTTCCACTATGTCTGGCTAGGAAAAACTGTGCCAGCACAGAAAACATCTCCCATCGTGTTCTAGAAGTTGCACGGATGTCTGCCAAGTGTTTGGCAGGAAGAAAAGAAAAGTTGTCCAAAACAGCTTCCAATCGACTGTTCCTGCGATTGGAAAAGTCAGGAGAGTGCAAAGGTACTGTTTTCTATCAGTTGGCAAGGTGCGCACACAATCCCAGTGTTGTACAGCTTGCTTCTTCACCTTCCCGAAGCTGCCGCTCTCGCCGGCTGCCGGAGCCCAAGAAGCGGCTTCTTCGCGCAAAGACGATTGTGCCGCTCACAGTGCTCTCCTTAGCGCGGCTTCTGCCGAAAGACGCCCGGCAGCGGCTCTTACCTCCGGAGAGCATCCTACCTTCGTCTTTCGCGTCTTTTGTAGTCTACATCTTAGCAAAACGCTTTTCCACTATGTCTGGCTAGGAAAAACTGTGCCAGCACAGAAAACATCTCCCATCGTGTTCTAGAAGTTGCACGGATGTCTGCCAAGTGTTTGGCAGGAAGAAAAGAAAAGTTGTCCAAAACAGCTTCCAATCGAATGTTCCTGTGATTGGAAAAGTCAGGAGAGTGCAAAGGTACTGTTTTCTATCAGTTGGCAAGGTGCGCACACAATCCCAGTGTTGTACAGCTTGCTTCTTCACCTTCCCGAAGCTGCCACTCTCAGGAGGTAAGAGCCGCTGCCGGGCGTCTTTCGGCAGAAGCCGCGCTAAGGGGAGTACTGTGAGCGGCACAATCGTCTTTGCGCGAAGAAGCCGCTTCTTGGGCTCCGGCAGCCGGCGAGAGCGGCAGCTTCGGGAAGGTGAAGAAGCAAGCTGTACAACACTGGGATTGTGTGCGCACCTTGCCAACTGATAGAAAACAGTACCTTTGCACTCTCCTGACTTTTCCAATCACAGGAACATTCGATTGGAAGCTGTTTTGGACAACTTTTCTTTTCTTCCTGCCAAACACTTGGCAGACATCCGTGCAACTTCTAGAACACGATGGGAGATGTTTTCTGTGCTGGCACAGTTTTTCCTAGCCAGACATAGTGGAAAAGCGTTTTGCCGAGGTGTAGATGAGAAGAGGAGCTAAAGACGAAGGTAGGATGCTCTCCGGAGGTAAGAGCCGCTGCCGGGCGTCTTTCGGCAGAAGCCGCGCTAAGGAGAGCACTGTGAGCGGCACAATCGTCTTTGCGCGAAGAAGCCGCTTCTTGGGCTCCGGCAGCCGGCGAGAGCGGCAGCTTCGGGAAGGTGAAGAAGCAAGCTGTACAACACTGGGATTGTGTGCGCACCTTGCCAACTGATAGAAAACAGTACCTTTGCACTCTCCTGACTTTTTCAATCACAGGAACATTCGATTGGAAGCTGTTTTGGACAACTTTTCTTTTCTTCCTGCCAAACACTTGGCAGACATCCGTGCAACTTCTAGAACACGATGGGAGATGTTTTCTGTGCTGGCACAGTTTTTCCTAGCCAGACATAGTGGAAAAGCGTTTTGCTAAGATGTAGACGACAAGAGAGGCTAAAGAGTGGATGTTAGCAAATGACACCCATCTTCAAAAAAGGCAATTAAGAGGACTCGCCATAGTACAAACCAGCCAGCCTCTTTTTTATCCCCAGGAAGTTGATGAAGCAGCTCTTCCTGGAAATCCTTGCCAGGCACATGACAGATGACCAAATAATGTAGTTAGCATGATTTTTCAGGGGAATTTCATGCTGAACATCACTTTAAACTCCTCTGATGAATCAACTTGACTGGTAGATGAAGGGAATATTATCTGCCTGGGCTTCAGGGAGGTTTTTGACATACCTCTACATGGCATCACACATACATATGGAAGCAATAGTGCAAAGGGGAGGGAATCAGTGTCTTTTCAGTGATGCTGAGGGAAAAGACAAGAGGCAGTGGGCACACACTGAAATACAGGAGATTGCCTTTGAACATCAGTAAATGTTTCTTTACTGTCAGGGTGACTGAACCACGGCACAGACTGCCCAGAAAGATTGTGGAGCCTGAATCTTTGAAGACATTAAAAGTACACCCAGATAGAATCCTGGGCAAGAGGCTCTAGGTATCCTGGTTTAGGCAGGGGGGTTGGGCCTGGTTAGCCCCACCAACCCCTTCCACTCTCTTTCATTCTGTGCTAGTGAATTCTCTTCAAGATGCATTTCAAAGCGCTGGCATGACAAAGTTCTGTGCAGACAGAGATCCAAATGGACATGGCATCTAAGTTCCTTAAGCAGTGTTCAAGAAGAATGTAAAACTCTGGCACAAGTGTCTCTTCCCTAACTGAATCCCTTTCATGGGAAAATTCCCAGCTCTAGAAAGATCTTCTGATACGCATGCTTAAGACTGACACTGGCTGAGCAAATTTCTCCCTATGTATATCTAAGACCAGTTAGGATCTTCACCCAAAGTGCAGTCAACATAGTCACAGAATGCCTATTGTTAAGAAGTGACAGCTTCCATCAGAATGGCAGCTATTGGTCCACAAAATGGATTAATGGATGGGAATTATCTACGTGGGTTAAAAACAAAAATAAAGAGTTGGTCTTTATTTATCAATTTCATGGCAATATTGATAAGGGAAGAAAAAGATCTAAGTCCTTGACTTTCTGGACTCGAGGAAAGATTTTAAAAATTCCTTGTAAAAATGTATGATCACAATCAGACTATTGAAACCATTTTAGTTGGGAACAAAGTTCCAAAATTGTCTAGATAGTGGCAAAGAAGCCAAGAAAATAGGAAAGAAACAAAAAGAGAGCAAAAGAGTCAGCTTCAGTGTACAAGCTCGTTCTAGAAGTAGTCTGCTGGGAAAAGGAACCCCCAGCTAAATTTCCAATGTATTCCTGCGCTTGATTCAGTAACTGGTCAATGTAAAAACCAATCCTTTTGTACAACTTCTTCCAGCAACAAAAACTCCAACAGGTTGACACTACCATCATGCCTGTTCCAGACATATTTAAAAGAGAAATGATGATTTTCTTGAAAACCTACTTACATAAAAGTTGCAAGATGGTGGAGGGATTCCCACATCCTCCTTCCTCCATCTGGCTTGAAAGTATATTTGATAAATATGCAACAAAGCACATGATTTATAAGGGAGAGTCAAATGGATGATTTGGGAATCGATCTCTTGTTGATAGTAAACTTCATATCCACTCGGTGTGACCTTTTTAAAACAAAATGTGGAGCTGAGGCATGAATCTGCCACAACAATTGTAAAGCAAACATACACACTCCCCTTCATATGCCCCCCCCTCCACACACACCTAGGCACACACAGAGATCAGCATAGCAGATCATGAACACCTTGGAAAAGACTGAAATGCTAAATGCCTCTCTTGATGGGCAAAAGAGCTGGTGCAGTAATTCAAATGCCTGGTACAAAAATTCTGTTTAATATTTAGCTCCTATTTAAAACACAGCTTTTCATTTCATTCTATTTACAGAATATTTTCATTTCATTTGTTTCTTTAAAATTACTTAGTTCTCACCTGTTGTATGTCTAGGAATATTTTCTTCCAAAAATAGAAAAAAATAGATGATATCTTTTCAGCAGAAAACATTGGTTGATACAATTTTAAACCATCATGATATGGAAGAATTCTTCTGTCCCTCTCGAAGGTGGAAGAAGCATTTGGATCACAGATCATCTACAATGAAATACTTGACATGTTTAAGATGCTTTCAATCAATTTTGATCGTCAATTGCTTATTTGTTGTAAACAGTAATTTTTCAGTGAAGGGAAAGTGTGTGTGGTATATCTACATGATATGTTCAAAGGCAGTTCCTACTAATGGCCAGGCTGAATTCCAGTAAATAATGTCCCGAATGATATTTTGCCGCCTTCTTTGGCACTTCATGAAATCTTACCCCGATGAAGTGCTGAAACAAAGAGATTTTCTCTTAGAGAGTGTCTCATGTTGTAACCTATCCCATGGATTTTATGCTGTAATTCTTATCTCTTTTAAAATTTACTATCTTCTGTACAGTTTTCATGAAACTTTCTGTTACAGTAGTGAATAGCACAGATAAATGTCATTTTGTACAACTTTGAATTTACCCCAAGAGCTGAGAGAAAACTTGATCCTATACTTCAATCCGAGTTTCTTCTATAGTCCAACTTTGTTTCTCTACCATCAAGCTTCTCCTTTGTTGCTGCTCCAAGCCCCGTCCAAGGTGACCTTGAATACTTTCAGGGATGGGACACCCACAACTTCTCTGGGCAACCTGTTCCAGTGTTCCAGCACTCCCACAGTAAAAAAGGCCTTCCTTTCATCTAATATGTGTAGGAAATCATAAATCTAGGCATAGAAGCTTGGAGTGCAAATTTGAAATTCTTTGGATTTGAAGCACATTTTATATGAATACTGACTTACAGATGACTAAAAGATGTTGATGGGCATTTGAGCTGACAAGTTTTGAAAAAGTGCACGGAAATTAAAATTGAAACCACTAAAATTAAAAACTCCTTGCCATTTTCTTTTTCCTCTCCTATTCAAAATTGCATATGTCAGATATCAGTGCTTCATGCAAACCTCTCAGATGCTCTCAGAGAAAAAGCTTTTCTTTCAGACTAAGTTGCGGTTGACGTAGAACACTAGCAGGAGTGAAAGATTTTCTGGGCATCGGGGCAGCCCGTTCTCCTTGGATTTGTGTGCAGAATGCATTTTATCCAAACTGGAAAATAGATCCCAGCTCTGTTCTATTCATCATTCTTACTTCATCAGGCCAGAAGATTCTGTGAAAAGTAGCCTGTGGACCTTGAAGACAGCGCATGTGAACCAGATGAGAGGTGATAGAGAAGTTGAGGGAGAGAAGAAAGAGCATGAGGCTGAAACCAGAAAGTATTTCTCCACGTGATCATGGAAGATTGCAGGAGCCACTTGGTACTATCAAACCAGCCCGACTTGGCACTGGTGCCACCTTGGGTCTGGGAGCCATGTTGCATATCGTGCATTTTAAGGAGCCAGCTGGCCACACCCAGCCATATGCCCCCAAACACAAACCAAGGCCCTTTTCTCTGGCAAACAAAACTCAGCTGCCCTGCTTCTGGATGGCAGATTGCAGGAGCCACTTGGTACTATCAAACCAGCCCAACTTGGCACTGGTGCCACCATGGGTCTGGTCACCATCCTGCCTATCGTAGCTTTTCAGGAGCCAGCCGGTCACTCTCAGCCATAGGCCCCCAAACACAAACCTCGGCCCGTTTCCCTGGCAAACAAAAGTAAGCTGCCCCGCTTCTGGATGGCAGATTGCAGGAGCTACTTAGTACTATCAAATCAGCCCGACTTGGCACAGGTGCCACCTTGGATCTGGGAACCATCCTGTGTATCGTGGATTTTCAGGGGCCAGCCAGCCACTCTCAGCCATATGCCCCCAAAAACAAACCACGGACCTTTTCTCTGGCAAACAAAACTCAACTGCCCCTCTTCTGGATGGCAAATTTTAGGACGCACTTTGTACTACGAAAACCGCCCGACGTGGCACTGGTGCCACCTTGTGTCAGGGAACCATCCTGCATATCGAGCTTTTTAAGGAGCCAGCCGGCCAGGCCCAGCCATATACCCCCAAAAACAAACCACGGACCATTTCTCATGGAAACAAAAATCCGCTGCCCCGCGTCTGGATGGCAGATTGCAGGAGCCACTTGGGACTATCAAACCAGCCCGACTTGGCACTGGTGCCACCTTGGGTCTGGGAACCATCCTGCGTATGGTGGATTCTAAGGAGCCAGCCGGCCACTCCCAGCCACAGGCCCCCAACAAAAACCACGGCCCTTTTTTCTGGCAAACAAAACTTAGCTGCCTCACTTCTGGATGGCAGATTGCAGGAGCCACTTGGTGTAATCAAACCAGCCCGACTTGGCACTGGTGCCACCTTGGGTCTGGGAACCATCCTGCGTATCGTGGATTCTAAGGAGCCAGCCGGCCACTCCCAGCCACAGGCCCCCAAACAAAATCAACGGCGCTGTTCCCTGGAAAACAAAACACGCCTGCCAACTTTTTGATGGAGTTTGCAGGAGCCACTTGGTACTATCAAACCAGCCCGACTTGGCACTGGTGCCACCTTGGGTCTGGGAAACATCCTGCGTATCGTGGATTCTTAGGAGCCAGCCGGCCACTCCTAGCCACAGGCCCCCAAACAAAAACCTAGGCTTATTTCTCTGGCAAACAAAAGTAAGCTGCCCCGCTTCTGGATGGCAGATTGCAGGAGCCACTTGGTACTATCAAACCAGACCAACTTGGCACTGGTGCCACCTTGGGTCTGGGAACCATCCAGCCTATCGTGGATTTTAAGGAGCCAGCCGGCTACTCCCAGCCACAGGCCCCCAACAAAAACCACGGCCCTTTTTTCTGGCAAACAAAACTTAGCTGCCTCACTTCTGGATGGCAGATTGTAGGAGCCACTTGGTGTAATCAAACCAGCCCGACTTGGCACTGGTGCCACCTTGGGTCTGGGAACCATCCTGCGTATCGTGGATTCTAAGGAGCCAGCCGGCCACTCCCAGCCACAGGTCCCCAAACAAAATCAACGGCGCTGTTCCCTGGAAAACAAAACACGTCTGCCAACATTTTGATGGAGTTTGCAGGAGCCACTTGGTACTATCAAACCAGCCCGACTTGGCACTGGTGCCACCTTGGGTCTGGGAAACATCCTGCGTATCGTGGATTCTTAGGAGCCAGCCGGCCACTCCTAGCCATAGGCCCCCAGACAAAAACCTAGGCCTATTTCTCTGGCAAACAAAAGTAAGCTGCCCCGCTTCTGGATGGCAGATTGCAGGAGACACTTGGGACTATCAAACCAGCCCGACTTGGCACTGGTGCCACCTCTGATCTGGGAACCATGCTGTGTATCGTGGATATTCAGGGGCCACCCGGCCACTCTCAGCCATATGTCCCCAAACAGAAACCTCGGCCCGTTTCTCTGGCAAACAAAACTCAACTGCCCCTCTTCTGGATGGCAAATTGCAGGATGAACTTGATACTAAAACCGCAGGCCGACTTGGTTGTGGTGACACCTTGGGCCTGGGAACCATCATGCGTATCGAGCATTTTAAGGAGCCAGCCGGCCACTCCAAGCAATATGCCCCCAAAAACAATCCACGGAATTTTTCTCTGGCAAACAAAAATCAGCTGCCCCGCTTCTGGATGGCAGATTGCAGGAGCCACTTTGCACCATCAAACCAGCCCGACTTGGCACTGGTGCCACCTTGCATCTGGGAACCATGCTGCCTAGCGTGGATTTTCAGGAGCCAGCCGGCCACTCTCAGCCATAGGCCCCCATACAAAACCCACGGCCCGTTTCCCTGGCAAACAAAATTAAGCTGCCCCGCTTCTGGATGGCAGATTGCAGGACGCACTTGGTAGTATCAAACCAGCCCAACTTGGCACTGGTGCCACCTTGGGTCTGGGAACCATCCTGCGTATCGTGGGTTCAAAGGAGCGAGCCGGCCACTCCCAGCCACAAGCCCCCAAATACAAACAACGGCGCTTTTCCCTGGAAAACAAAACTCGCCTGCCAACTTTTTGATGGCATATTGCAGGAGCTACTTGGTACTATCAAACCAGCCCAACTTGGCACTGGTGCCACCATGGGTCTGGTCACCATCCTGCCTATTGTAGCTTTCCAGGAGCCAGCCGGTCACTCCCAGCCTTAGGTCCCAAGTCACAAACCTCGGCCCGTTTCCATGGCAAACAAAAGTAAGCTGCCCCGCTTCTGGATGGCAGATTGCAGGAGCCACTTGGTACTATCAAACCAGCCCAACTTGGCACTGGTGCCACCTCTGGTCTGGGAACCATACTGCGTAACACAGATTCTAAGGCGCCAGTCGGCCACTCCCAGCCACAAGCCCCCAAACACAAACATCTGCGCTATTCTCTGGCAAACAAAACTCCACTGCCCCTCTCCTGGATGGCAAATTGCAGGACGCACTTGGTACTATAAAAACAGCCCGACTTGGCACTGGTGCCACCTTGGGTCTGGGAACCATCCTGCGTATCGATCTTTTTAATGAGACAGCCGGCCACTCCCAGCCATATGCCCCCAAACACAACCCACGGCCCTTTTCTCTGGCAAACAAAACTCAACTGCACCGCTTCTGGATGGCAGATTGCAGGAGCCACTTGGTACTATCAAACCAGCCCGACTTGGCACTGGTGCCACCTTGGGTCTGGGAACCATCCTGCGTATTGTGGGTTGTCAGGAGCCAGCCGAACACTCTCGGCCACAGACCCCAATCAAAAACAACGGCCCGTTTCACAGGCAAACAAAACTCAGCTGCCCCGCTTCTGGATGGGAGATTGCAGGAGGCACTTGACACTGTGAAACCAGCCCCACTTGGCACTGGTGCCACCTTGGGTCTGGGAACCATGCTGCGTATCATGGATGTTCAAGAGCCAGCCGGCCACTCCCAGCCACAGGCCCCCAAACACAAACCACAGCCTTTTTCTCTGGCAAACAAAATTCAGCTGCCCCGCTTCTGGATGGCAGATTGCAGGAGCCACTTGGGACTATCACACCAGCACAACATGGCACTGCTGCCACCTTGGATCTGGGAACCATCCTTCCTATCGTGGATTTTCAGGGGCCAGCTGGTCACTCTCAGCCATAGGCCCCAAACACAAACCACGGCCCTTTTCTCTGGAAAACAAAACTCAACTGCCCCTCTTCTGGATGGCAGATTGCAGGAGACACTGGGTACTATGAAACCAGCCCTACTTGGCACTGGTGCCACCTTGGGTCTGGGAACCATGCTGCGTATCATGGATTTTCAGGAGCCAGCCGGCCACTCCCAGCCACAGGCCCCGAAACACAAACAACAGCCTTTTTCTCTGGCAAACAAAATTCAGCTGCCCCGCTTCTGGATGGCAGATTGCAGGAACCACTTGGTACTAACAAACCAGCCCGACTTGGCACTGGTGCCACCTTGGGTCTGGGAACCATCCTGCGTATCGTGGATTCTAAGGAGCCAGCTGGCCACTCCCAGCCACAGGCCCCAAAACACACACAACGGCGCTTTTCCCTGGAAAACAAAACTCGCCTGCCAAACTTTTGATGGCAGATTGCAGGAGCCACTTGGTACTATCAAACCAGCGCAACTTGGCACTGGTGCCACAATGGGTCTGGTCACCATCCTGCCTATCGTAGCTTTTCAGGTGCCAGCCAGCCACCCCCAGCCAGAGGCCCCTAGACAAATATTTCGGCCCGTTTCCCTGGCAAACAAAAGTAAGCTTCCCCGCTTCTGGATGGCAGATTGCAGGAGCCACTTTGCACCATCAAACCAGCCCAACTTGGCACTGGTGCCACCTCTGGTCTAGGAACCATCCTGCGTATCGTGGGTTCTAAGGAGCCAGCTGGCCACTCCCAGCCACAGGCCCCCAAACACAAACAACGGCGCTTTTCCCTGGAAAACAAAACTCGCCTGCCAACTTTTTGATGGCAGATTGCCGGAGCCACTTGGTACTATCAAAGCAGCCCAACTTGGCACTGGTGCCACCATGGGTCTGGTCACCATCCTGCCTATCGTAGCTTTTCAGGAGCCAGCCGGTCACTCGCAGCCATAGGCCCCCAAACACAAACCTCGGCCGTTTTCCCTGGCAAACAAAAGTAAGCTGCCCCGCTTCTGCATGGCAGATTGCAGGAGCTATTTAGTACTATCAAACGAGCCCGACTTGGCACTGGTGACACCTCTGGTCTGGGAACCATCCTGCCTATCGTGGATTTTCAGGGGCCAGCCGGCCACTCTCAGCCATATGCCCCCAAAAACAAACCACGGCCCTTTTCTCTGGCAAACAAAACTCAACTGCCCCTCTTCTGGATGGCAAATTTTAGGACGCACTTTGTACTACGAAAACCGCCCGACGTGGCACTGGTGCCACCTTGTGTCAGGGAAGCATCCTGCATATCGAGCTTTTTAAGGAGCCAGCCGGCCACGCCCAGCCATATACCCCCAAAAACAAACCACGGATCATTTCTCATGGAAACAAAAATCCGCTGCCCCGCGTCTGGATGGCAGATTGCAGGAGCCACTTTGCACCATCAAACCAGCCCGACTTGGCACTGGTGCCACCTTGGGTCTGGGAACAATCCTGCATATCGTGGATTCTAAGGAGCCAGCCGGCCACTCCCAGCCACAGGCCCCCAAACACAAACAACGGCGCTTTTCCCTGGAAAACAAAACTCGCCTGCCAGCTTTTTGATGGCAGATTGCAGGAGCCACTTGGTACTATCAAATCATCCCAACTTGGCACTGGTGCCACTATGGGTCTGGGAACCATCCTGCCTATTGTAGCATTTCAGGAGCCAGCCGGTCACTCTCAGCCATAGGCCCCCAGACAAAAACCTCGGACCGTTTCCCTGGCAAACAAAATTAAGCTGCCCCGATTCTGGATGGCAGATTGCAGGAGCCACTTGGTAGTGTCAAACCAGCCCGACTTGGCACTGGTGCCACCTTGGGTCTGGTCACCATCCTGCCTATCGTAGCTTTTCAGGAGCCAGCCGGTCACTCCCAGCCATAGGCCCCCAGACACAAACCTCGGCCTGTTTCCCTGGCACACAAAAGTAAGCTACCGCACTTCTGGATGGCAGATTGCAGGAGCCACTTTGCACCATCAAACCAGCCCGACTTGGCACTGGTGCCACCTCTGGTCTGGGAACCATGCCGCGTATCGTGGATTCTAAGGAGCCAGCCGGTCACTCCCAGCCACAGGCCTCCAAACACAAACAACGGCGCTTTTCCCTGGAAAACAAAACTCGCCTGCCAACATTTTGATGGCAGAGTGCAGGAGCCACTTGGTACTATCAAACCAGCCCAACTTGGCACTGGTGCCACCATGGGTCTGGTCACCATCCTGCCTATCGTAGCTTTTCAGGAGCCAGCCGGTCACTCCCAGCCATAGGCCCCCAGAAAAAAACCTCGGTCCGTTTCCCTGGAAAACAAAAGTAAGCTGCCCTGCTTCTGGATGGCAGATTGCAGGAGCCACTTGGTGTTATCAAACCAGCCCGACTTGGCACTGGTGCCACCTTGGGTCTGGGAACCATCCTGCGTATCGTGTGTTCTAAGGAGCCAGCCGGCCACTCCCAGCCACAGTCCCCCAAACACAAACAATGGCGCTTTTCCCTGGAAAACAAAACTGGCCTGCCAACTTTTTGATGGCAGATTGCAGGAGCCACTTGGTACTATCAAACCAGCCCAACTTGGCACTGGTGCCACCATGGGTCTGGTCACCATTCTGCCTATCGTAGCTTTTCAGGAGCCAGCCGGTCACTCCCAGCCATAGGTCCCCAGACAAATACCTCGGCCCGTTTCCCTGGCAAACAAAAGTAAGCTGCCCCGCTTCTGGATGGCAGATTGCAGGAGCCACTTGGTACTATCAAACCAGCCCGACTTGACACTGGTGCCACCTTGGCTCTGGGAACCATGCTGCGTAACCCGGATTCTAAGACACAGGCAGCCACTGCCAGCCACCGGCCTCCAAACAAAATCAACGGCGCTTTTCCCTGGAAAACAAAACTCGCCTGACATCTTTTAGATGGCAGATTGCAGGAGCCAGTTGGTACCATCAAACCAGCCCAACTTGGCACTGGTGCCACCTTGGGTCTGGGAACCATCCTGCCTATTGTTGCTTTTCAGGAGCCAGCCGGTCACTCCTAGCCCTAGGCCCCCAGTCATAAACCTCAGCCCGTTTCCCTGGTACACAAATGTAAGCTACCCCGCTTCAGGATGGCAGATTGCAGGAGCCACTTTTCACCATCAAACCAGCCCAACTTGGCACTGGTGCCACCATGGGTCTGGTCACCATCCTGCCTATCGTAGCTTTTCAGGAGCCAGCCGGTCACTCCCAGCGATAGGCCCCCAGACACAAAGCTCGGCCCGTTTCCCTGGCAAACAAAAGTAAGCTACCCCGCTTCTGGATGGCAGATTGCAGGAGCCACTTTGCAGCATCAAACTAGCCCGACTTGGCACTGGTGCCACCTCAGGTCTGGGAACCATCCTGCGTATCGTGGATTCTAAGGAGCCAGCCGGCCACCCCCACCCACAGGCCCCCAAACACAAACAATGGCGCTTTTCCCTGGAAAACGAAACTCGCCTGCCAACTTTTTCATGGCAGATTGCAGGAGCCACTTGGTACTATCGAACCAGCCCAACTTGGCACTGGTGCCACCATGGGTCTGGGAACCATCCTGCGTATCGTGGATTCTAAGGAGCCAGCCGGCCACTCCCAGCCACAGGCCCCCAAACACAAACAACGGCGCTTTTCCCTAGATAACAAACTCGCCTGCCAACTTTTTGATGGCAGATTGCAGGAGCCACTTGGTACTATCAAACCAGCGCAACTTGGCACTGGTGCCACCATGGGTCTGGTCACCATCCTGCCTATCGTAGCTTTTCAGGAGCCAGCCGGTCACTCCCAGCCATAGGCCCCCAGACACAAACCTCGGCCCGTTTCCCTGGCAAACAAAAGTAAGCTGTCCCGCTTCTGGATGGCAGATTGCAGGACGCACTTGGTAGTATCAAACCAGCCCGACTTGGCACTGGTGCCACCTCTGGTCTGGGAACCATCCTGCGTATCGTGGATTCTAATTAGCCAGCCGGCCACTCCCAGCCACAGGCCCCCAAACACAAACAACGGCGCTTTTCCCTGGAAAACAAAACTCGCCTGCCAACATTTTGATGGCAGAGTGCAGGAGCCACTTGGTACTATCAAACCAGCCCAACTTGGCACTGGTGCCACCATGGGTCTGGTCACCATCCTGCCTATCGTAGCTTTTCAGGAGCCAGCAGGTCACTCCCAGCCATAGGCCCCGAGAAAAAAACCTCGGCCCGTTTCCCTGGCAAAAAAAAGTAAGCTACCCCGCTTCTGGATGGCAGATTGCAGGACGCACTTGGTAGTATCAAACCAGCCCAACTTGGCACTGGTGCCACCTTGGGTCTGGGAACCATCCTGCGTATCGTGGATTCTGAGGAGCCCGCCGGCCACTCCCTGCCACAGGCACCCAAACACAAACAACGGCGCTTTTCCCTGGAAAACAAAACTCGCCTGCCAACTTTTTGATGGCGGATTGCAGGAGCCACTTGGTACTATCAAACCAGCCCAACTTGGCACTGGTGCCACCATGGATATGGTCACCATCCTGCCTATCGTAGCTTTTCAGGACCTAGCAGGTCACTCCCAGCCATAGGCGCCCAGACAAAAACCTCGGCCCGTTACCCTGGCAAACAAAAGTAAGCTGCCCCGCTTCTGGATGGCAGATTGCAGGAACCACTTGGTACTATAAAACCAGCCCGACTTGGCACTGGTGCCACGTCAGGTCTGGGAACCATCCTGCGTATCGTGGATTCTAAGGAGCCAGCCGGCCACTCCCACCCACAGGCCCCCAAACACAAACAACGGCGCTTTTCCCTGGAAAACAAAACTCGCCTGCCAAATTTTTGAGGGCAGATTGCAGGAGCCACTTGGTACTATCAAACCAGCCCAACTTGGCACTGGTGCCACCATGGGTCTGGTCACCATCCTGCCTATCGTAGCTTTTCAGGAGCCAGCCGGTCACTCCCAGCCATAGGCCCCCAGACACAAAGCTCGGCCCGTTTCCCTGGCAAACAAAAGTAAGCTGCCCCGCTTCTGGATGGCAGATTGCAGGACGCCCTTGGTACTATCAAACCAGCCCGACTTGTCACTGGTGCCACCTCTGGTCTGGGAACCATGCCGCGTA
Source organism: Melospiza melodia melodia (assembly GCF_035770615.1). NCBI lineage: Eukaryota > Metazoa > Chordata > Aves > Passeriformes > Passerellidae > Melospiza > Melospiza melodia. The sequence goes on from NC_086198.1 coordinate 62,282,164, forward strand.
TCGTGGATTCTAAGGAGCCAGCCGGCCACTCCCAGCCACAGGCGCCCAAACACAAACAACGGCGCTTTTCCCTGGAAAACAAAACTCGCCTGCCAACTTTTTGATGGCGGATTGCAGGAGCCACTTGGTACTATCAAAGCAGCCCAACTTGTCACTGGTGCCACAATGGATGTGGTCACCATCCTGCCTATCGTAGCTTTTCAGGACCTCGCCGGTCACTCCCAGCCATAGGCGCCCAGACACAAAGCTCGGCCCGTTTCCCTGGCACACAAAAGTAAGCTGCCCCGCTTCTGGATGGCAGATTGCAGGAACCACTTGGTACTATAAAACCAGCCCGACTTGGCACTGGTGCCACCTCTGGTCTGGGAACCATCCTGCGTATCGTGGATTCTAAGGAGCCAGCCGGTCACTCCAGCCGCAGGCCCCCAGACACAAACAACGGCGCTTTTCCCTGGAAAACAAAACTCGCCTGCCAACTTTTTGATGGCAGATTGCAGGAGCCACTTGGTACTATCAAACCAGCCCAACTTGGCACTGGTGCCACCATGGGTCTGGTCACCATCCTGCCTATCGTAGCTTTTCAGGAGCCAGCCGGTCACTCCCAGCCATAGGCCCCCAGTCACAAACCTCGGCCCGTTTCCCTGGCAAACAAAAGTAAGCTACCCCGCTTCTGGATGGCAGATTGCAGGAGCCACTTGGTACTATCAAACCAGCCCAACTTGGAACTGGTGCCACCTTGGGTCTGGGAACCATGCTGCGTATCGCAGATTCTAAGGCGCCAGTCGGCCACTCCCAGCCACAAGCCCCCAAACACAAACAACGGCGCTTTTCTCTGGCAAACAAAACTCAACTGCCCCTCTTCTGGATGGCAAATTGCAGGACGCACTTGGTACTATAAAAACAGCCCGACTTGGCACTGGTGCCACCTTGGGTCTGGGAACCATCGTGCGTATCGATCTTTTTAATGAGACAGCCGGCCACTCCCAGCCATATGCCCCCGAACACAACCCACGGCCCTGTCCTCTGGCAATCAAAACTCAGCTGCACCGCTTCTGGATGGCAGATTGCAGGAGCCACTTGGTACTATCAAACCAGCACGACTTGGCACTGGTGCCACCTTGGGTCTGGGAACCATCCTGCGTATTGTGGATTGTCAGGAGCCAGCTGAGCACTCTCGGCCACAGACCCCAATCAAAAACAACGGCCCGTTTCACAGGCAAACAAAACTCAGCTGCCCCGCTTCTGGATGGGAGATTGCAGGAGGCACTTGACACTGTGAAACCAGCCCCACTTGGCACTGGTGCCACCTTGGGTCTGGGAACCATGCTGCGTATCATGGATTTTCAGGAGCCAGCCGGCCACTCCCAGCCATAGGCCCCCAAACAAAAACCACAGCCTTTTTCTCTGGCAAACAAAATTCAGCTGCCCCACTTCTGGATGGCAGATTGCAGGAGCCACTTGGGACTATCACACCAGCACAACATGGCACTGGTGCCACCTTGGATCTGGGAACCATCCGGCGTATAGTGGATTTTCAGGGGTCAGCCGGTCACTCTCAGCCATAGGCCCCAAACACAAACCACGGCCCTTTTCTCTGGAAAACAAAACTCAACTGCCCCTCTTCTGGATGGCAGATTGCAGGAGACACTGGGTACTATGAAACCAGCCCTACTTGACACTGGTGCCACCTTGGGTCTGGGAACCATGCTGCGTATCATGGATTTTCAGGAGCCAGCCGGCCACTGCCAGCCACAGGCCCCGAAACACAAACAACAGCCTTTTTCTCTGGCAAACAAAATTCAGCTGCCCCGCTTCTGGATGGCAGATTGCAGGAACCACTTGGTACTAACAAACCAGCCCGACTTGGCACTGGTGCCACCTTGGGTCTGGGAACCATCCTGCGTATCGTGGATTCTAAGGAGCCAGCTGGCCACTCCCAGCCACAGGCCCCAAAACACACACAACGGCGCTTTTCCCTGGAAAACAAAACTCGCCTGCCAAATTTTTGATGGCAGATTGCAGGAGCCACTTGGTACTATCAAACCAGCCCAACTTGGCACTGGTGCCACCATGGGTCTGGTCACCATCCTGCCTATCGTAGCTTTTCAGGAGCCAGCCGGTCACTCCCAGCCATAGGCCCCCAGACACAAACCTCGGCCTGTTTCCCTGGCACACAAAAGTAAGCTACCGCACTTCTGGATGGCAGATTGCAGGAGCCACTTTGCACCATCAAACCAGCCCGACTTGGCACTGGTGCCACCTCTGGTCTGGGAACCATGCCGCGTATCGTGGATTCTAAGGAGCCAGCCGGCCACTCCCAGCCACAGGCCTCCAAACACAAACAACGGCGCTTTTCCCTGGAAAACAAAACTCGCCTGCCAACATTTTGATGGCAGAGTGCAGGAGCCACTTGGTACTATCAAACCAGCCCAACTTGGCACTGGTGCCACCATGGGTCTGGTCACCATCCTGCCTATCGTAGCTTTTCAGGAGCCAGCCCTTCACTCCCAGCCATAGGCCCCCAGAAATAAACCTCGGTCCGTTTCCCTGGAAAACAAAAGTAAGCTGCCCTGCTTCTGGATGGCAGATTGCAGGAGCCACTTGGTGTTATCAAACCAGCCCGACTTGGCACTGGTGCCACCTTGGGTCTGGGAACCATCCTGCGTATCGTGTGTTCTAAGGAGCCAGCCGGCCACTCCCAGCCACAGTCCCCCAAACACAAACAATGGCGCTTTTCCCTGGAAAACAAAACTGGCCTGCCAACTTTTTGATGGCAGATTGCAGGAGCCACTTGGTACTATCAAACCAGCCCAACTTGGCACTGGTGCCACCATGGGTCTGGTCACCATCCTGCCTATCGTAGCTTTTCAGGAGCCAGCCGGTCACTCCCAGCCATAGGTCCCCAGACAAATACCTCGGCCCGTTTCCCTGGCAAACAAAAGTAAGCTGCCCCGCTTCTGGATGGCAGATTGCAGGACGCACTTGGTACTATCAAACCAGCCCAACTTGACACTGGTGCCACCTTGGCTCTGGGAACCATGCTGCGTAACCCGGATTCTAAGACGACAGGCAGCCACTGCCAGCCACCGGCCTCCAAACAAAATCAACGGCGCTTTTCCCTGGAAAACAAAACTCGCCTGACATCTTTTAGATGGCAGATTGCAGGAGCCAGTTGGTACCATCAAACCAGCCCAACTTGGCACTGGTGCCACCTTGGGTCTGGGAACCATCCTGCCTATTGTTGCTTTTCAGGAGCCAGCCGGTCACTCCTAGCCCTAGGCCCCTAGTCATAAACCTCGGCCCGTTTCCCTGGTACACAAATGTAAGCTACCCCGCTTCAGGATGGCAGATTGCAGGAGCCACTTTTCACCATCAAACCAGCCCGACGTGGCACTGGTGCCACCTCTGGTCTGGGAACCATCCTGCGTATCGTGTGTTCTAAGGAGCCAGCCGGCCACTCCCACCCACAGACCCCCAAACACAAACAACGGCGCTTTTCCCTGGAAAACAAAACTCGCCTGACAACTTTTTGATGGCAGATTGCAGGAGCCACTTGGTACTATCAAACCAGCCCAACTTGGCACTGGTGCCACCATGGGTCTGGTCACCATTCTGCCTATCGTAGCTTTTCAGGAACCAGGCTGTCACTCCCAGCCATAGGCCCCCAGACACAAACCTCGGCCCGTTTCCCTGGCAAACAAAAGTAAGCTGCCCCGCGTCAGGATGGCAGATTGCAGGAGCCACTTTGCACCATCAAACCACCCCGACTTGGCACTGGTGCCATCTTGGATCTGGGAACCATCCTGCCTATCGTAGCTTTTCAGGAGCCAGCCGGTCACTCCCAGCCATAGGCCCCCAGACACAAACCTCGGACCGTTTCCCTGGCAAACAAAATTAAGCTGCCCCGATTCTGGATGGCAGAGTGCAGGACGCACTTGGTAGTGTCAAACCAGCGCGACTTGGCACTGGTGCCACCTTGGGTCTGGGAACCATCCTGCGTATCGTGGATTCTAAGCAGCCACCCGGCCACTCTGAGCCACAGGCCCCCAAACACAAACAACGGCGCTTTTCCCTGGAAAACAAAACTCGCCTGCCAACATTTTGATGGCAGATTGCAGGAGCCACTTGGTACTATCAAACCAGCCCAACTTGGCACTGGTGCCACCATGGGTCTGGTCACCATCCTGCCTATCGTAGCTTTTCAGGAGCCAGCCGGTCACTCCCAGCCATAGGCCCCCAGACACAAACCTCGGCCCGTTTCCCTGGAAAACAAAAGTAAGCTGCCCCGATTCTGGATGGCAGATTGCAGGAGCCACTTGGTACTATGAAATCAGCCAAACTTGGCACTGGTGCCACCATGGGTCTGGTAAACATCCTGCCTATCGTAGCTTTTCAGGAGCCAGCCGGTCACTCCCAGCCATAGGCCCCCAGACACAAACCTCGGCCCGTTTCCCTGGCAAACAAAAGTAAGCTGTCCCGCTTTTGGATGGCTGATTGCAGGATGCACTTGGTACTATCAAACCAGCCCGACTTGGCCCTGGTGCCACCTTGGCTCTGGGAACCATGCTGCGTAACGTAGATTCTACGAGGACAGGCGGCCACTCCCTGCCACAGGCCTCTAAACAAAAGCAACGGCGCTTTTCCCTGGAAAACAAAACTCGCCTGACAACTTTTCGATGGCAGATTGCAGGAGCCACTTGGTACTATCAAACCAGCCCAATTTTGCACTGGTGCCACCTTGGCTCTGGGAACCATCCTACGTATCCTGGGTTCAAAGGAGGCAGCCGGCCACTCCCAGCCACAGGCCTCTAAACAAGAACAACGGCGCTTTTCCCTGGAAAACAAAACTCGCCTGACAACTTTTTGATGGCAGATTGCAGGAGCCACTTGGTACTATCAAACCAGCCCAACATGGCACTTGTGCCACCTTGGTTCTGTGAACCATCCTGCCTATCGTGGATTTTCAGGGGCCAGCCGGCCACTCTCAACCATATGCCCCCAAACATATACCACGGCCCTTTTCTCTGGCAAACAGAACTCAACTGCCCCTCTTCTGGATGGCAAATTCCAGGACGCACTTGGTACTACGAAAACAGCCCGACTTGGCACTGATGCCACCTTGGGTCAGGGAACAATCCTGCGTATCGAGCTTTTTAAGGAGCCAGCCGGCCACGTCCAGCCATATACCCCCAAAAAAAAACCACGGAACTTTTCTCCAGCAAACAAAAATCCGCTGCCCCGCGTCTGGATGGCAGATTGCAGGAGCTATTTAGTATCATCAAACCAGTCCGACTTGGCACTGGTGCCACCATGGGTCTGGTAACCATCCTGCCTATCGTAGCTTTTCAGGAGCCAGCCGGTCACTCCCAGCCGTAGGCCCCCAGTCACAAACCTCGGCCCGTTTCCCTGGCAAACAAAAGTAAGCTACCCCGCTTCTGGATGGCAGATTGCAGGAACCACTTTGCACCATCAAACCAGCCCGACTTGGCACTGGTGCCACCTCTGGTCTGGGAACCATCCTGAGTATCGTGGATTCTAAGGAGACAGCCGGCCACTCCCACCCACAGGCCCCCAAACACAAACAACGGCGCTTTTCCCTGGAAAACAAAACTCGCCTGCCAACTTTTTGATGGCAGATTGCAGGAGCCACTTGGTACTATCAAACCAGCCCAACTTGGCACTGGTGCCACCATGGGTCTGGTCACCATCCTGCCTATCGTAGCTTTTCAGGAGCCAGCCAAACACTCCCAGCCATAGGCCCCCAGACAAAAACCTCGGCCCGTTTCCCTGGCAAACAAAAGTAAGTTATCCCGCTTCTGGATGGCAGATTGCAGGAGCCACTTTTCACCATCAAACCAGCCCGACTTGGCACTGGTGCCACCTCTGGTCTGGGAACCATCCTGCGTATCGTGGATTCTAAGGAGCCAGCCGGCCACTCCCAGCCACAGGCCCCCAAACACAAACAACGGCGCTTTCCCTGGATAACAAACTCGCCTGCCAACATTTTGATGACAGATTGCAGGAGCCACTTGGTACTATCAAACCAGCCCAACTTGGCACTGGTGCCACCATGGGTCTGGTCACCATCCTGCCTATCGTAGCTTTTCAGGAGCCAGCCGGTCACTCCCAGCCATAGGCCCTGAGACACAAACCTCGGCCCGTTTCCCTGGCAAACAAGAGTAAGCTGCCCCGCTTCTGGATGGCAGATTGCAGGACGCACTTGGTACTATCAAACCAGCCCAACTTGGCACTGGTGCCACCTCTGGTCTGGGAACCATGCCGCGTATCGTGGATTCTAAGGAGCCAGCCGGCCACTCCCAGCCACAGGCCCCCAAACACAAACAACGGCGCTTTTCCCTGGAAAACAAAACTCGCCTGCCAACTTTTTGATGGCAGATTGCAGGAGCCACTTGGTACTATCAAATCAGCCCAACTTGGCACTGGTGCCACCATGGGTCTGGTCACCATCCTGCCTATCGTAGCTTTTCAGGACCTAGCCGGTCACTCCAAGCCATAGGCGCCCAGACACAAACCTCGGCCCGTTTCCCTGGCAAACAAAAGTAAGCTACCCCGCTTCTGGATGGCAGATTGCAGGAGCCACTTTGCACCATCAAACTAGCCCGACTTGGCACTGGTGCCACCTCAGGTCTGGGAACCATCCTGCGTATCGTTCATTGTAAGGAGCCAGCCGGCCACTCCAGCCACAGGCCCCCAGACACAATCAACGGCGCTTTTCCCTGGAAAACAAAACTCGCCTGCCAAATTTTTGATGGCAGATTGCAGGAGCCACTTGGTACTATCAAATCAGCCCAACTTGGCACTGGTGCCACCATGGGTCTGGTCACCATCCTGCCTATCGTAGTTTTCAGGAGCCAGCCGGTCACTCGCAGCCATAGGCCCCCAGACACAATACTCGGCCCGTTTCCCTGGCAAACAAAAGTAAGCTACCCCGCTTCTGGATGGCAGATTGCAGGAACCACTTGGTACTATCAAACCAGCCCAACTTGGCACTGGTGCCACCATGGGTCTGGTCACCATCCTGCCTATCGTAGCTTTTCAGGACCTAGCAGGTCACTCCCAGCCATAGGCGCCCAGACACAAAGCTCGGCCCGTTTCCCTGGGAAACAAAAGTAAGCTGCCCCGCTTCTGGATGGCAGATTGCAGGAGCCACTTTGCACCATCAAACCAGCCCAACTTGGCACTGGTGCCACCTCTGGTCTGGGAACCATGCCGCGTATCGTGGATTCTAAGGAGCCAGCCGGCCACTCCCAGCCATAGGCCCCCAAACAGAAACAACTGCGCTTTTCCCTGGAAAACAAAACTCGCCTGCCAACTTTTTGATGGCAGATTGCAGGAGCCACTTGGTACTATCAAATCAGCCCAACTTGGCACTGGTGCCACCATGGGTCTGGTCACCATCCTGCCTATCGTAGCTTTTCAGGACCTAGCCGGTCACTCCAAGCCATAGGCGCCCAGACACAAAGCTCGGCCCGTTTCCCTGGCAAACAAATGTAAGCTGTCCCGCTTCTGGATGGCAGATTGCAGGATCCACTAGGTATTATCAAACCAGCCCGACTTGGCACTGGTGCCACCTCTGGTCTGGGAACCATCCTGCGTATCGTGGATTCTAAGCAGCCAGGCGGCCACTCCCAGCCACAGGCCCCCAAACACAAACAACGGCGCTTTTCCCTGGAAAACAAAACTCGCCTGCCAACATTTTGATGGCAGATTGCAGGAGCCACTTGGTACTATCAAACCAGCCCAACTTGGCACTGGTGCCACCATGGGTCTGCTCACCATCCTGCCTATCGTAGCTTTTCAGGAGCCAGCCGGTCACTCCAAGCCATAGGCCCCCAGACAAAAACCTCGGCCCGTTTCCCTGGCAAAGAAAAGTAAGCTGCCCCGCTTCTGGATGGCAGATTGCAGGAGCCACTTTGCACCATCAAACGAGCCAGACTTGGCACTTGTGCCACCTCTGGTCTGGGAACCATCCTGCGTATCGTGGATTCTAAGGAGCCAGCCGGCCACTCCAAGCCACAGGCCCCCAAACACAAACAACGGCGCTTTTCCCTGGAAAACAAAACTCGCCTGCAAAATTTTGATGGCAGATTGCAGGAGCCACTTGGTACTATCAAACCAGCCCAACATGGCACTGCTGCCACCATGGGTCTGGTCACCATCCTGCCTATCTTAGCTTTTCAGGAGCCAGCTGGTCACTCCCAGCCATAGGCCCCCAGACACAAAGCTCGACCCGTTTCCCTGGCAAACAAAAGTAAGCTGCCCCGCTTCTGGATGGCAGATTGCAGGAGCCACTTGGTACTATCAAACCAGTCCAACTTGGCACTGGTGCCACCTTGGCTCTGGGAACCATCCTGCGTATCGTGGATTCTAAGGAGCCAGCCGGTCACTCCCAGCCACAGGCCCCCAAACACAAACAACGGCGCTTTTCCCTGGAATACAAAACCCGCCTGCCAACATTTTGATGGCAGATTGCAGGAGCCACTTGGTACTATCAAATCAGCCCAACTCGGCACTGGTGCCACCATGGGTCTGGTCACCATCCTGCCTATCATAGCTTTTCAGGAGCCAGCCGGTCCCTCTCTGCCATAGGGCCCCAGAGAAATCCTCGGCAAGTTTCCCTGGCAAAAAAAAGTAACCTACCCCGCTTCTGGATGGCAGATTGCTGGAGCCACTTTACACCATCAAACTAGCCCGACTTGGCAATGGTGCCACCTCAGGTCTGGGAACCATCCTGCGTATCGTGGATTCTAAGGAGCCAGCCGGCCACTCCAGCCAAAGGCCCCCAAACACAAACAACGGCGCTTTTCCCTGGAAAACAAAACTCGCCTGCCAAATTTTGATGGCAGATTGCAGGAGCCACTTGGTACTATCAAATCAGCCCAACTTGGCACTGGTGCCACCATGGGTCTGGTCACCATCCTGCCTATCGTAGCTTTTCAGGACCTAGCCGGTCACTCCCAGCCATAGGCCCCCAGACACAAAGCTCAGCCCGTTTCCCTGGGAAACAAAACCAAGCTGCCCCGCTTCTGGATGGCATATTGCAGGAGCCAGTTTGCACCATCAAACTAGCCCGACTCGGCCCTGGTGCCACCTCAGGTCTGGGAACCATGCTGCGTATCGTGGATTCTAATTAGCCATCCGGCCACTCCCACCCACAGGCCCCCAAACACAAACAACGGCGCTTTTCCCTGGAAAACAAAACTCGCCTGCCAACATTTTGATGGCAGATTGCAGGAGCCACTTGGTACTATCAAACCAGCCCAACTTGACACTGGTGCCACCATGGGTCTGGTCACCATCCTGCCTATCGTAGCTTTTCAGGAGCCAGCCGGTCACTCCCAGCCATAGGCCCTCAGACACAAACCTCGGCCCGTTTCCCTGGCAAACAAAAGTAAGCTACCCCGCTTCTGGATGGCAGATTGCAGGACGCACTTGGTACTATCAAACCAGCCCAACTTGGCACTGGTGCCACCTTGGGTCTGGGAACCATCCTGCGTATCGTGGATTCTAATTAGCCATCCGGCCACTCCCACCCACAGGCCCCCAAACAAAAACAACGGCGCTTTTCCCTGGAAAACAAAACTCGCCTGCCAACTTTTTGATGGCAGATTGCCGGAGCCACTTGGTACTATCAAACCAGCCCAACTTGACACTGGTGCCACCATGGGTCTGGTCACCATCCTGCCTATCGTAGCATTTCAGGAGCCAGCCGGTCACTCCCTGCCATAGGCCCCCAGACAAAAACCTTGGCCCGTTTCCCTGGCAAACAAAATTAAGTTATCCCGCTACTGGATGGCAGATTGCAGGAGCCACTTTTCACCATCAAACCAGCCCAACTTGGCACTGGTGCCACCTCTGGTCTGGGAACCATGCTGCGTATCGTGGATTCTAAGGAGCCAGCCGGCCACTCCCAGCCACAGGCCCCCAAACAAAAACAACGGCGCTTTTCCCTGGAAAACAAACCTCGCCTGCCAACTTTTTGATGGCAGATTGCAGGAGCCACTTGGTACTATCAAACCAGCCCAACTTGACACTGGTGCCACCATGGGTCTGGTCACCATCCTGCCTATCGTAGCTTTTCAGGAGCCAGCGGGTCACTCCCAGCCATAGGCCCCCAGACACAAAGCTCGGCCCGTTTCCCTGACAAACAAAAGTAAGCTGTCCCGCTTCTGGATGGCAGATTCCAGGAGCCACTTGGTACTATCAAATCAGCCCAACTTGGCACTGGTGCCACCTCTGGTCTGGGAACCATCCAGCGTATCGTGGATTCTAATTAGCCATCCGTCCACTCCCAGCCACAGGCCCCCAAACGCAAACAACGGCGCTTTACCCTGGAAAACAAAACTCGTCTGCCAACTTTTTGATGGCAGATTGCCGGAGCCACTTGGTACTATCAAACCAGCCCAACTTGGCACTGTTGCCACCTTGGGTCTGGGAACCATGCTGCGTATCGTGGATTATAAGGAGCCAGCCGGCCACTCCCTGCCACAGGCCCCCAAACAGAAACAACGGCGCTTTTCCCTGGAAAACATAATTCCCCGGCCAACTATTTGATGGCAGATTGCAGGAGCCACTTGGTACTATCAAATCAGCCCAACTTGGCACTGGTGCCACCTCAGGTCTGGGAACCATCCTGCCTATCGTAGCTTTTCAGGAGCCAGCCGGTCACTCCCAGCCATAGGCGCCCAGACACAAAGCTCGGCCCGTTTCCCTGGCAAACCAAAGTAAGCTGCCCCGCTTCTTGATGGCAGATTGCAGGAACCACTTTTCACCATCAAAGTAGCCCGACTTGGAACTGGTGCCACCTCTGGTCTGGGAACCATGCTGCGTATCGTGGATTCTAAGGAGCCAGCCGGCCACTCCCAGCCACAGGCCCCCAAACACAAACAACGGCGCTTTTCCCTGGAAAACAAAACTCGCCTGCCAACTTTTTGATGGCAGATTGCAGGAGCCACTTGCTACTATCAAATCAGCCCAACTTGGCACTGGTGCCACCATGGGTCTGGTCACCATCCTGCCTATCGTAGCTTTTCAGGAGCCAGCCGGTCACTCCCAGCCATTGGCCCCCAGACAAAAACCTCGGCCCGTTTCCCTGGCAAACAAAAGTAAGCTGCCCCGCTTCTGCATGGCAGATTGCAGGAACCACTTGGTATTATAAAAACAGCCCGACTTGGCACTGGTGCCACCTCTGGTCTGGGAACCATGCTGCGTATCGGGGATTCTAAGGAGCCAGCCGGCCACTCCCACCCAAAGGCCCCCAAACACAAACAACGGCGCTTTTCCCTGGAAAACAAAACTCGCCTGCCAACTTTTTGATGGCAGATTGCAGGAGCCACTTGGTACTATCAAACCAGCTCAACTTGGCACTGGTGCCACCATGGGTCTGGTCACCATCCTGCCTATCTTAGCTTTTCAGGACCTAGCAGGTCACTCCCAGCCATAGGTCCCCAGACACAAACCTCGGCCCGTTTCCCTGGCAAACAAAAGTAAGCTGCCCCGTTTCTGGATGGCATATTGCAGGAGCCACTTTGCACCATCAAACTAGCCCGACTTGGCACTGGTGCCACCTCAGGTCTGGGAACCATCCTGCGTATCGTGGATTCTAAGGAGCCAGCCGGCCACTCCCAGCCACAGGCCCCCAAACACAAACAACGGCGCTTTTCCCTGGAAAACAAAACTCGCCTGCCAAATTTTGACGGCAGATTGCAGGAGCCACTTGGTATTATCAAATCAGCCCAACTTGGGACTGGTGCCACCATGGGTCTGGTCACCATCCTGCCTATCGTAGCTTTTCAGGAGGCAGCCAGTCACTCCCAGCCATAGGCCCCCAGACAAAAACCTCGGCCCGTTTCCCTGGCAAACAAAAGTAAGCTGCCCTGCTTCTGGATGGCAGATTGCAGGAACCACTTGGTACTATCAAACCAGCAAAACTTGGCACTGGTGCCACCTTGGGTCTGGATACCATGCTGCGTATCGTGGATTCTAAGGAGCCAGCCGGCCACTCCCAGCCACAGGTCCCCAAACACAAACAACGGCGCTTTTCCCTGGAAAACAAAACTCTCCTGCCAACTTTTTGATGGGAGATTGCAGGAGCCACTTGGTTTTATCAAATCAGACCAACTTGGCACTGGTGCCACCATGGGTCTGGTCACCATCCTGCCTATCGTAGCTTTTCAGGAGCCAGCCGGTCACTCCCAGCCATAGGCCCCCAGACACAAAGCTCGGCCCGTTTCCCTGACAAACAAAAGTAAGTTATCCCGCTTCTGGATGGCAGATTGCAGGAACCACTTGGTACTATCAAACCAGCCCGACTTGGCACTGGTGCCACCTCTGGTCTGGGAACCATCCTGCGTATCGTGGATTCTAATTAGCCATCCGTCCACTCCCAGCCACAGGCCCCCAAACAAAAACAACGGCGCTTTTCCCTGGAAAACAAAACTCGTCTGCCAACTTTTTGATGGCAGATTGCCAGAGCCACTTGGTACTATCAAACCAGCCCAACTTGGCACTGGTGCCACCTTGGGTCTGGGAACCATGCTGCGTATCGTGGATTATAAGGAGCCAGCCGGCCACTCCCTGCCACAGGCCCCCAAACACAAACCACAGCGCTTTTCCCTGGAAAACAAAATTCGCCGGCCAAATTTTTGATGGCAGATTGCAGGAGCCACTTGGTACAATCAAATCAGCCAAACTTGGCACTGGTGCCACCATGGGTCTGGTCACCATCCTGCCTATCGTAGCTTTTCAGGAGCCAGCCGGTCACTCCCAGCCATAGGCGCCCAGACACAAAGCCCTGCCCTTTTCCCTGGCAAACCAAAGTAAGCTGCCCCGCTTCTGGATGGCAGATTGCAGGAACCACTTTTCACCATCAAATAGCCCGACTTGGAACTGGTGCCATCTCTGGTCTGGGAACCATGCTGCGTATCGTGGATTCTAAGGAGCCAGCCGGCCACTCCCAGCCACTGGCCCCCAAACACAAACAACGGCGCTTTTCCCTGGAAAACAAAACTCGCCTGCCAACTTTTTGATGGCAGATTGCAGGAGCCACTTGGTACTATCAAACCAGCCCAACTTGGCACGTGTGCCAGCATGGGTCTGGTCACCATCCTGCCTATCTTAGATTTTCAGGACCTAGCCGGTCACTCCCAGCCATAGGCCCCCAGACACAAAGCTCGGCCCGTTTCCCTGGCAAACAAAAGTAAGCTGCCCCGCTTCTGGATGGCAGATTGTAGGAAGCACTTGGTACTATCAAACCAGCCCAACTTGGCACTGGTGCCACCTCTGGTCTGGGAACCATCCTGCGTATCGTGGATTCTAAGGAGCCAGCCGGCCACTCCCAGCCATAGGCACCCAAACACAAACAACGGCGCTTTTCCCTGGAAAACAAAACTCGCCTGCCAACATTTTGATGGCAGATTGCAGGAGCCACTTGGTGCTATCAAACCAGCCCAACTTGGCACTTGTGCCACCATGGGTCTGCTCACCATCCTGCCTATCGTAGCTTTTCAGGAGCCAACCGCTCACTCCCAGCCAGAGGCCCCCCGACAAAAAGCTCGGCCCGTTTCCCTGGCAAACAAAAGTAAGCTGCCCTGTTTCTGGATGGCAGATTGCAGGAACCACTTGGTACTATCAAACCAGCAATACTTGGCACTGGTGCCACCTTGGGTCTGGATACCATGCTGCGTATCGTGGATTCTAAGGAGCCAGCCGGCCACTCCCAGCCACAGGCCACCAAACACAAACAATGGCGCTTTTCCCTGGAAAACAAAACTCTCCTGCCAACTTTTTGATGGCAGATTGCAGGAGCCACTTGGTTTTATCAAATCAGCCCAACTTGGCACTGGTGCCACCATGGGTCTGGTCACCATCCTGCCTATCGTAGCTTTTCAGGAGCCAGCCGGTCACTCCCAGCCATAGGCCCCCAGACAAAAAGCTCGGCCCGTTTCCCTGGCAAACAAAAGTAAGCTACCCCGCTTCTGGATGGCAGATTGCAGGAGCCATTTTGCACCATCAAACTAGCCCGTCTTGGCACTGGTGCCACCTCTGGTCTGGGAACCATCCTGCGTATCGTGGATTCTAATTAGCCAGCCGGCCACTCCCTACCACAGGCCCCCAAACAAAAACAACGGCGCATTTCCCTGGAAAACAAAACTCGCCTACCAACTATTTGATGGCAGATTACAGGAGCCACTTGGTACTATCAAACCAGCCCAACTTGGCACTGGTACCACCATGGGTCTGGTCACCATCCTGCCTATCGTAGTTTTCAGGAGCCAGCCGGTCACTCGCAGCCATAGGCCCCCAGACACAATACTCGGCCCGTTTCCCTGGCAAACAAAAGTAAGCTGCCCCGCTTCTGGGTGGCAGATTGCAGGAGCCACTTGGTACTATCAAACCAGCCCGACTTGGCACTCGTGCCACCTCTGGTCTGGGACCCATCCTGCGTATCGTGGATTCTAAGGAGCCAGTCGGCCACTCCCAGCCACAGGCCCCCAAACACAAACAACGGCCCGTTTCCGTGGCAAACAAAAGTAAGCTGCCCCGCTTCTGGATGGCAGATTGCAGGAACCACTTGGTAGTATCAAACCAGCACAACTTGGCACTGGTGGCACCTCCTGTCTGGTAACCATGCTGCGTATCGTGGTTTCTAAGGAGCCAGCCGGGCACTCCCAACCACAGGCCCCCAAACACAAACAATGGCGCTTTTCCCTGGAAAACAAAACTCGCCTGCCAACTTTTTGATGGCAGATTGCAGGAGCCACTTGGTACTATCAAACCAGCCCAACTTGGCACTGGTGCCACCATGGGTGTGGTCACCATCCTGCCTATCGTAGCTTTTCAGGAGCAAGCCGGTCGCTCCCTGCCATAGGCCCCGAGACACAAAGCTCGGCCCGTTTCCCTGGCAAACAAAAGTAAGCTGCCCCGCTTCTGGATGGCAGATTGCAGGAGCCACTTGGTACTATCAAACCAGCCCGACTAGGCACTGGTGCCACCTCTGGTCTGGGAACCATCCTGCGTATCGTGGATTTTAAGGTGCCAGTCGGCCACTCCCAGCCATACGCCTCCAAACACAAACAACGGTCCGTTTCCCTGGCAAAGAAAAGTAAGCTGCCCCGCTTCTGGATGGCAGATTGCAGGAACCACTTGTTGCCAAGTTGTGGTGGTTTGATAGTACCAAGTGGCTCCTGCAATCTGCCATCAAAAAGTTGGCAAGCGAGTTTTGTACTCCAGGGAAAATCGCCGTTGTTTGTGTTTGGGGGCCTGTGGCTGGGAGTGGCCAGCTGTCTCCTTAGAATCCACGATACGCAGGATGGGTCCCAGACCAGAGGTGGCACCAGTGCCAAGTCGGGCTGGTTTGATGGTGCAAAGTGACTCCTGCAATCTGCCATCCAGAAGCGGGGCTGCTTACTTTTGTTTGCCAGGGAAACGGGCAGAGCTTTTTGTCTGGGGGCCTATGGCTGGGAGTGACCAGCTGGCTCCTGAAAAGCTACAATAGGCAGGATGGTGACCAGACCCATGGTGGCACCAGTGCCAAGTTGGGCTGGTTTGATAGTACCAAGTGACTCCTGCAATCTGCCATCAAAAAGTTGGCAGGCCAGTTTTGTTTTCCAGGGAAAAGCGCCGTTGTTTTTGTTTGGGGGCCTGTGGCTGGGAGTGGCCAGCTGGCTCCTTAGAATCCACGATACGCAGGATGGTTCCCAGACCAGAGGTGGCACCAGTGCCAAGTTGGGCTGGTTTGATGGTGCAAAGTGGCTCCTGCAATCTGCCATCCAGAAGCGGGGTAGCTTACTTTTGTTTGCCAGGGAAACGGGCCGAGGTTTGTGACTGGGGGCCAATGGCTGGGAGCACCGGCTGGCGCCTGAAAAGCTACGATAGGCAGGATGGTGACCAGACCCATGGTGGCACCAGTGCCAAGTTGGGCTGGTTTGATAGTACCAAGTGGCTCCTGCAATCTGCCATCAAAAAGTTGGCAGGCCAGTTTTGTTTTCCAGGGAAAAGCGCCGTTGTTTGTGTTTGGAGGCCTGTGGCTGGGAGTGGCCGGCTGCCTCCTTTGAACCCAGGATACGCAGGATGGTTCCCAGAGCCAAGGTGGCGTCAGTGCCAAGTTGGGCTGGTTTGATAGTACCAAGTGGCTCCTGCAATCTGCCATCCAGAAGCGGGACAGCTTACTTTTGTTTCCCAGGGAAACGGGCCGAGGTATTTGTCTGGGGGCCTATGGCTGGGAGTGACTGGCTGGCTACTGAAAAGCTACGATAGGCAGGATGGCTACCAGACTCATGGTGGCACCAGTGCCAAGTCGGGCTGGTTTGATAATACTAAATAGCTCCTGCAATCTGCCATCCAGACGCGGGGCAGCGGATTTTTGTTTGCTGGAGAAAAGTTCCGTGGTTTTTTTTTGGGGGTATATGGCTGGACGTGGCCGGCTGGCTCCTTAAAAAGCTCGATACGCAGGATTGTTCCCTGACCCAAGGTGGCATCAGTGCCAAGTCGGGCTGTTTTCGTAGTACCAAGTGCGTCCTGCAATTTGCCATCCAGAAGAGGGGCAGTTGAGTTTTGTTTGCCAGAGAAAAGGGCCGTGGTGTATTTTTGGGGGCATATGGTTGAGAGTGGCCGGCTGGCCCCTGAAAATCCACGATAGGCAGGATGGTTCCCAGAACCAAGGTGGCACCAGTGCCATGTTGGCCTGGTTTGATAGTACCATGTGGCTCCTGCAATCTGCCATCCTGAAGCGGGGCTGCTTACTTTTGTTTGCCAGGGAAACGGGCCGAGATATTTGTCTGGGGGCCTATGGCTGGGAGTGAGCGGCTGGCTCCTGAAAAGCTACGATAGGCAGGATGGTGACCAGACCCATGGTGGCACCAGTGCCATGTTGGGCTGGTTTGATAGTACCAAGTGGCTCCTGCAATCTGCCATCAAAAAGTTGTCAGGCGAGTTTTGTTTTCCAGGGAAAAGCGCCGTTGTTCTTGTTTAGAGGCCTGTGGCTGGGAGTGGCCGGCTGCCTCCTTTGAACCCAGGATACGCAGGATGGTTCCCAGAGCCAAAGTGGCACCAGTGCCAAGTTGGGCTGGTTTGATAATACCAAGTGGCTCCTGCAATCTGCCATCCAGAAGCGGGACAGCTTACTTTTGTTTCCCAGGGAAACGGGCCGAGGTATTTGTCTGGGGGCCTATGGCTGGGAGTGACCGGCTGGCTACTGAAAAGCTACGATAGGCAGGATGGTTACCAGACTCATGGTGGCACCAGTGCCAAGTCGGGCTGGTTTGATAATACTAAATAGCTCCTGAAATCTGCCATTCAGACGCGCGGCAGCGGATTTTTGTTTGCTGGAGAAAAGTTCCGTGGTTTTTTTTTGGGGGTATATGGCTGGACGTGGCCGGCTGGCTCCTTAAAAAGAACGATACGCAGGATTGTTCCCTGACCCAAGGTGGCATCACTGCCAAGTCGGGCTGTTTTCGTAGTACCAAGTGCGTCCTGCAATTTGCCATCCAGAAGAGGGGCAGTTGAGTTTTGTTTGCCAGAGCAAAGGGCCGTGGTATGTGTTTGGGGGCATATGGCTGAGAGTGGCCGGCTGGCCCCTGAAAATCCACGATAGGCAGGATGGTTCCCAGAGCCAAGGTGGCACCAGTGCCATGTTGGCCTGGTTTGATAGTACCATGTGGCTCCTGCAATCTGCCATCCAGAAGCGGGGCAGCTTACTTTTGTTTGCCAGGGAAACGGGCCGAGGTTTGTGTCTGGGGGCCTATGGCTGGGAGTGAGCGGCTGGCTCCTGAAAAGCTACGATAGGCAGGATGGTGACCAGACCCATGGTGGCACCAGTGCCAAGTTGGGCTGGTTTGATAGTACCAAGTGGCTCCTGCAATCTGCCATCAAAAAGTTGGCAAGCGAGTTTTGTACTCCAGGGAAAATCGCCGTTGTTTGTGTTTGGGGGCCTGTGGCTGGGAGTGGCCAGCTGTCTCCTTAGAATCCACGATACGCAGGATGGGTCCCAGACCAGAGGTGGCACCAGTGCCAAGTCGGGCTGGTTTGATGGTGCAAAGTGACTCCTGCAATCTGCCATCCAGAAGCGGGGTAGCTTACTTTTGTTTGCCAGGGAAACGGGCAGAGCTTTGTGTCTGGGGGCCTATGGCTGGGAGTGACCAGCTGGCTCCTGAAAAGCTACGATAGGCAGGATGGTGACCAGACCCATGGTGGCACCAGTGCCAAGTTGGGCTGGTTTGATAGTACCAAGTGGCTCCTGCAATCTGCCATCAAAAAGTTGGCAGGTGAGTTTTGTTTTCCAGGGAAAAGCGCCGTTGTTTTTGTTTGGGGGCCTGTGGCTGGGAGTGGCCAGCTGGCTCCTTAGAATCCACGATACGCAGGATGGTTCCCAGACCAGAGGTGGCACCAGTGCCAAGTTGGGCTGGTTTGATGGTGCAAAGTGGCTCCTGCAATCTGCCATCCAGAAGCGGGGTAACTTACTTTTGTTTGCCAGGGAAACGGGCCGAGGTTTGTGACTGGGGGCCAATGGCTGGGAGCACCGGCTGGCGCCTGAAAAGCTACGATAGGCAGGATGGTGACCAGACCCATGGTGGCACCAGTGCCAAGTTGGGCTGGTTTGATAGTACCAAGTGGCTCCTGCAATCTGCCATCAAAAAGTTGGCAGGCCAGTTTTGTTTTCCAGGGAAAAGCGCCGTTGTTTGTGTTTGGAGGCCTGTGGCTGGGAGTGGCCGGCTGCCTCCTTTGAACCCAGGATACGCAGGATGGTTCCCAGAGCCAAGGTGGCGTCAGTGCCAAGTTGGGCTGGTTTGATAGTACCAAGTGGCTCCTGCAATCTGCCATCCAGAAGCGGGACAGCTTAATTTTGTTTCCCAGGGAAACGGGCCGAGGTATTTGTCTGGGGGCCTATTGCTGGGAGTGACTGGCTGGCTACTGAAAAGCTACGATAGGCAGGATGGTTACCAGACTCATGGTGGCACCAGTGCCAAGTCGGGCTGGTTTGATAATACTAAATAGCTCCTGCAATCTGCCATCCAGACGCGGGGCAGCGGATTTTTGTTTGCTGGAGAAAAGTTCCGTGGTTTTTTTTTGGGGGTATATGGCTGGACGTGGCCGGCTGGCTCCTTAAAAAGCTCGATACGCAGGATTGTTCCCTGACCCAAGGTGGCATCAGTGCCAAGTCGGGCTGTTTTCGTAGTACCAAGTGCGTCCTGCAATTTGCCATCCAGAAGAGGGGCAGTTGAGTTTTGTTTGCCAGAGAAAAGGGCCGTGGTGTATTTTTGGGGGCATATGGTTGAGAGTGGCCGGCTGGCCCCTGAAAATCCACGATAGGCAGGATGGTTCCCAGAACCAAGGTGGCACCAGTGCCATGTTGGCCTGGTTTGATAGTACCATGTGGCTCCTGCAATCTGCCATCCTGAAGCGGGGCTGCTTACTTTTGTTTGCCAGGGAAACGGGCCGAGATATTTGTCTGGGGGCCTATGGCTGGGAGTGAGCGGCTGGCTCCTGAAAAGCTACGATAGGCAGGATGGTGACCAGACCCATGGTGGCACCAGTGCCAAGTTGGGCTGGTTTGATAGTACCAAGTGGCTCCTGCAATCTGCCATCAAAAAGTTGTCAGGCGAGTTTTGTTTTCCAGGGAAAAGCGCCGTTGTTCTTGTTTAGAGGCCTGTGGCTGGGAGTGGCCGGCTGCCTCCTTTGAACCCAGGATACGCAGGATGGTTCCCAGAGCCAAAGTGGCACCAGTGCCAAGTTGGGCTGGTTTGATAATACCAAGTGGCTCCTGCAATCTGCCATCCAGAAGCGGGACAGCTTACTTTTGTTTCCCAGGGAAACGGGCCGAGGTATTTGTCTGGGGGCCTATGGCTGGGAGTGACCGGCTGGCTACTGAAAAGCTACGATAGGCAGGATGGTGACCAGACTCATGGTGGCACCAGTGCCAAGTCGGGCTGGTTTGATAATACTAAATAGCTCCTGAAATCTGCCATTCAGACGCGCGGCAGCGGATTTTTGTTTGCTGGAGAAAACTTCCGTGGTTTTATTTTGGGGGTATATGGCTGGACGTGGCTGGCTGGCTCCTTAAAAAGAACGATACGCAGGATTGTTCCCTGACCCAAGGTGGCATCACTGCCAAGTCGGGCTGTTTTCGTAGCACCAAGTGCGTCCTGCAATTTGCCATCCAGAAGAGGGGCAGTTGAGTTTTGTTTGCCAGAGCAAAGGGCCGTGGTATGTGTTTGGGGGCATATGGCTGAGAGTGGCCGGCTGGCCCCTGAAAATCCACGATAGGCAGGATGGTTCCCAGAGCCAAGGTGGCACCAGTGCCATGTTGGCCTGGTTTGATAGTACCATGTGGCTCCTGCAATCTGCCATCCAGAAGCGGGGCAGCTTACTTTTGTTTGCCAGGGAAACGGGCCGAGGTTTGTGTCTGGGGGCCTATGGCTGGGAGTGACCGGCTGGCTCCTGAAAAGCTACGATAGGCAGGATGGTGACCAGACCCAAAGTGGAACCAGTACCAAGTTGGGCTGGTTTGATAGTACCAAGTGGCTCCTGCAATCTGCCATCAAAAAGTTGGCAGGCGAGTTTTGTTTTCCAGGGAAAAGCGCCGTTGTTTTTGTTTAGAGGCCTGTGGCTGGGAGTGGCCGCCTGTCCTCGTAGAATCTACGTTACGCAGCATGGTTCCCAGAGCCAAGGTGGCACGAGGGCCAAGTCGGGCAGGTTTGATAGTACCAAATGCATCCTGCAATCTGCCATCCAAAAGCGGGGCAGTTTACTTTTGTTTGCCAGGGAAACGGGCCGAGGTTTGTGTCTGGGGGCCTATGGCAGGGAGTGACCGTCTGGCTCCTGAAAAGCTACGATAGGCAGGATGTTTACCAGACCCATGGTGGCACCAGTGCCAAGTTGGGCTGATTTGATAGTACCAAGTGGCTCCTGCAATCTGCCATCCAGAATCGGGGCAGCTTACTTTTGTTTTCCAGGGAAACGGGCCGAGGTTTGTGTCTGGGGGTCTATGGCTGGGAGTGACCGGCTGGCTCCTGAAAAGCTACGATAGGCAGGATGGTGACCAGACCCATGGTGGCACCAGTGCCAAGTTGGGCTGGTTTGATAGCACCAAGTGGCTCCTGCAATCTGCCATCAAAATGTTGGCAGGCGAGTTTTGTTTTCCAGGGAAAAGCGCCGTTGTTTGTGTTTGGGCGCCTGTGGCTCACAGTGGCCGGGTGGCTGCTTAGAATCCACGATACGCAGGATGGTTCCCAGACCCAAGGTGGCACCAGTGCCAAGTCGGGCTGGTTTGACACTACCAAGTGGCTCCTGCAATCTGCCATCCAGAATCGGGGCAGCTTAATTTTGTTTGCCAGGGAAACGGTCCGAGGTTTTTGTCTGGGGGCCTATGGCTGAGAGTGACCGGCTGGCTCCTGAAATGCTACAATAGGCAGGATGGTTCCCAGACCCATAGTGGCACCAGTGCCAAGTTGGGATGATTTGATAGTACCAAGTGGCTCCTGCAATCTGCCATCAAAAAGCTGGCAGGCGAGTTTTGTTTTCCAGGGAAAAGCGCCGTTGTTTGTGTTTGGGGGCCTGTGGCTGGGAGTGGCCGGCTGGCTCCTTAGAATCCACGATATGCAGGATTGTTCCCAGACCCAAGGTGGCACCAGTGCCAAGTCGGGCTGGTTTGATGGTGCAAAGTGGCTCCTGCAATCTGCCATCCAGACGCGGGGCAGCGGATTTTTGTTTCCATGAGAAATGATCCGTGGTTTGTTTTTGGGGGTATATGGCTGGGCGTGGCCGGCTGGCTCCTTAAAAAGCTCGATATGCAGGATGCTTCCCTGACACAAGGTGGCACCAGTGCCACGTCGGGCGGTTTTCGTAGTACAAAGTGCGTCCTAAAATTTGCCATCCAGAAGAGGGGCAGTTGAGTTTTGTTTGCCAGAGAAAAGGGCCGTGGTTTGTTTTTGGGGGCATATGGCTGAGAGTGGCCGGCTGGCCCCTGAAAATCCACGATAGGCAGGATGGTTCCCAGACCAGAGGTGTCACCAGTGCCAAGTCGGGCTGGTTTGATAGTACTAAATAGCTCCTGCAATCTGCCATGCAGAAGCGGGGCAGCTTACTTTTGTTTGCCAGGGAAAAGGGCCGAGGTTTGTGTTTGGGGGCCTATGGCTGGGAGTGACCGGCTGGCTCCTGAAAAGCTACGATAGGCAGGATGGTGACCAGACCCATGGTGGCACCAGTGCCAAGTTGGGCTGCTTTGATAGTACCAAGTGGCTCCTGCAATCTGCCATCAAAAAGTTGGCAGGCGAGTTTTGTTTTCCAGGGAAAAGCGCCGTTGTTTGTGTTTGGGGGCCTGTGGCTGGCAGTGGCCAGCTGGCTCCTTAGAACCCACGATACGCAGGATGGTTCCCAGACCAGAGGTGGCACCAGTGCCAAGTTGGGCTGGTTTGATGGTGCAAAGTGGCTCCTGCAATCTGCCATCCAGAAGCGGGGAAGCTTACTTTTGTTTGCCAGGGAAACGGGCCGAAATATTTGTCTAGGGGCCTCTGGCTGGGGGTGGCTGGCTGGCACCTGAAAAGCTACGATAGGCAGGATGGTGACCAGACCCATGGTGGCACCAGTGCCAAGTTGCGCTGGTTTGATAGTACCAAGTGGCTCCTGCAATCTGCCATCAAATGTTTGGCAGGCGAGTTTTGTTTTCCAGGGAAAAGCGCCGTTGTGTGTGTTTTGGGGCCTGTGGCTGGGAGTGGCCAGCTGGCTCCTTAGAATCCACGATACGCAGGATGGTTCCCAGACCCAAGGTGGCACCAGTGCCAAGTCGGGCTGGTTTGTTAGTACCAAGTGGTTCCTGCAATCTGCCATCCAGAAGCGGGGCAGCTGAATTTTGTTTGCCAGAGAAAAAGGCTGTTGTTTGTGTTTCGGGGCCTGTGGCTGGGAGTGGCCGGCTGGCTCCTGAAAATCCATGATACGCAGCATGGTTCCCAGACCCAAGGTGGCACCAGTGCCAAGTAGGGCTGGTTTCATAGTACCCAGTGTCTCCTGCAATCTGCCATCCAGAAGAGGGGCAGTTGAGTTTTGTTTTCCAGAGAAAAGGGCCGTGGTTTGTGTTTGGGGCCTATGGCTGAGAGTGACCAGCTGGCCCCTGAAAATCCACGATAGGAAGGATGGTTCCCAGATCCAAGGTGGCAGCAGTGCCATGTTGTGCTGGTGTGATAGTCCCAAGTGGCTCCTGCAATCTGCCATCCAGAAGCGGGGCAGCTGAATTTTGTTTGCCAGAGAAAAAGGCTGTGGTTTGTGTTTGGGGGCCTGTGGCTGGGAGTGGCCGGCTGGCTCTTGAACATCCATGATACGCAGCATGGTTCCCAGACGCAAGGTGGCACCAGTGCCAAGTGGGGCTGGTTTCACAGTGTCAAGTGCCTCCTGCAATCTCCCATCCAGAAGCGGGGCAGCTGAGTTTTGTTTGCCTGTGAAACGGGCCGTTGTTTTTGATTGGGGTCTGTGGCCGAGAGTGTTCGGCTGGCTCCTGACAACCCACAATACGCAGGATGGTTCCCAGACCCAAGGTGGCACCAGTGCCAAGTCGGGCTGGTTTGATAGTACCAAGTGGCTCCTGCAATCTGCCATCCAGAAGCGGTGCAGTTGAGTTTTGTTTGCCAGAGAAAAGGGCCGTGGGTTGTGTTTGGGGGCATATGGCTGGGAGTGGCCGGCTGTCTCATTAAAAAGATCGATACGCACGATGGTTCCCAGACCCAAGGTGGCACCAGTGCCAAGTCGGGCTGTTTTTATAGTACCAAGTGCGTCCTGCAATTTGCCATCCAGGAGAGGGGCAGTGGAGTTTTGTTTGCCAGAGAATAGCGCAGATGTTTGTGTTTGGGGGCTTGTGGCTGGGAGTGGCCGACTGGCGCCTTAGAATCTGTGTTACGCAGCATGGTTCCCAGACCAGAGGTGGCACCAGTGCCAAGTTGGGCTGGTTTGATAGTACCAAGTGGCTCCTGCAATCTGCCATCCAGAAGCGGGGCAGCTTACTTTTGTTTGCCAGGGAAACGGGCCGAGGTTTGTGACTTGGGACCTAAGGCTGGGAGTGACCGGCTGGCTCCTGGAAAGCTACAATAGGCAGGATGGTGACCAGACCCATGGTGGCACCAGTGCCAAGTTGGGCTGGTTTGATAGTACCAAGTAGCTCCTGCAATATGCCATCAAAAAGTTGGCAGGCGAGTTTTGTTTTCCAGGGAAAAGCGCCGTTGTTTGTATTTGGGGGCTTGTGGCTGGGAGTGGCCGGCTCGCTCCTTTGAACCCACGATACGCAGGATGGTTCCCAGACCCAAGGTGGCACCAGTGCCAAGTTGGGCTGGTTTGATACTACCAAGTGCGTCCTGCAATCTGCCATCCAGAAGCGGGGCAGCTTAATTTTGTTTGCCAGGGAAACGGGCCGTGGGTTTTGTATGGGGGCCTATGGCTGAGAGTGGCCGGCTGGCTCCTGAAAATCCACGCTAGGCAGCATGGTTCCCAGATGCAAGGTGGCACCAGTGCCAAGTCGGGCTGGTTTGATGGTGCAAAGTGGCTCCTGCAATCTGCCATCCAGAAGCGGGGCAGCTGATTTTTGTTTGCCAGAGAAAAATTCCGTGGATTGTTTTTGGGGGCATATTGCTTGGAGTGGCCGGCTGGCTCCTTAAAATGCTCGATACGCATGATGGTTCCCAGGCCCAAGGTGTCACCACTACCAAGTCGGCCTGCGGTTTTAGTATCAAGTTCATCCTGCAATTTGCCATCCAGAAGAGGGGCAGTTGAGTTTTGTTTGCCAGAGAAACGGGCCGAGGTTTCTGTTTGGGGACATATGGCTGAGAGTGGCCGGGTGGCCCCTGAATATCCACGATACACAGCATGGTTCCCAGATCAGAGGTGGCACCAGTGCCAAGTCGGGCTGGTTTGATAGTCCCAAGTGTCTCCTGCAATCTGCCATCCAGAAGCGGGGCAGCTTACTTTTGTTTGCCAGAGAAATAGGCCTAGGTTTTTGTCTGGGGGCCTATGGCTAGGAGTGGCCGGCTGGCTCCTAAGAATCCACGATACGCAGGATGTTTCCCAGACCCAAGGTGGCACCAGTGCCAAGTCGGGCTGGTTTGATAGTACCAAGTGGCTCCTGCAAACTCCATCAAAATGTTGGCAGACGTGTTTTGTTTTCCAGGGAACAGCGCCGTTGATTTTGTTTGGGGACCTGTGGCTGGGAGTGGCCGGCTGGCTCCTTAGAATCCACGATACGCAGGATGGTTCCCAGACCCAAGGTGGCACCAGTGCCAAGTCGGGCTGGTTTGATTACACCAAGTGGCTCCTACAATCTGCCATCCAGAAGTGAGGCAGCTAAGTTTTGTTTGCCAGAAAAAAGGGCCGTGGTTTTTGTTGGGGGCCTGTGGCTGGGAGTAGCCGGCTGGCTCCTTAAAATCCACGATAGGCTGGATGGTTCCCAGACCCAAGGTGGCACCAGTGCCAAGTTGGGCTGGTTTGATAGTACCAAGTGGCTCCTGCAATCTGCCATCCAGAAGCGGGGTAGCTTACTTTTGTTTGCCAGAGAAATAAGCCTAGGTTTTTGTTTGGGGGCCTGTGGCTAGGAGTGGCCGGCTGGCTCCTAAGAATCCACGATACGCAGGATGTTTCCCAGACCCAAGGTGGCACCAGTGCCAAGTCGGGCTGGTTTGATAGTACCAAGTGGCTCCTGCAAACTCCATCAAAAAGTTGGCAGGCGTGTTTTGTTTTCCAGGGAACAGCGCCGTTGATTTTGTTTGGGGGCCTGTGGCTGGGAGTGGCCGGCTGGCTCCTTAGAATCCACGATACGCAGGATGGTTCCCAGACCCAAGGTGGCACCAGTGCCAAGTCGGGCTGGTTTGATTACACCAAGTGGCTCCTGCAATCTGCCATCCAGAAGTGAGGCAGCTAAGTTTTGTTTGCCAGAAAAAAGGGCCGTGGTTTTTGTTGGGGGCCTGTGGCTGGGAGTGGCCGGCTGGCTCCTTAGAATCCACCATACGCAGGATGGTTCCCAGACCCAAGGTGGCACCAGTGCCAAGTCGGGCTGGTTTGATAGTCCCAAGTGGCTCCTGCAATCTGCCATCCAGACGCGGGGCAGCGGATTTTTGTTTCCATGAGAAATGGTCCGTGGTTTGTTTTTGGGGGTATATGGCTGGGCCTGGCCGGCTGGCTCCTTAAAAAGCTCGATATGCAGGATGGTTCCCTGACACAAGGTGGCACCAGTGCCACGTCGGGCGGTTTTCGTAGTACAAAGTGCGTCCTAAAATTTGCCATCCAGAAGAGGGGCAGTTGAGTTTTGTTTGCCAGAGAAAAGGTCCGTGGTTTGTTTTTGGGGGCATATGGCTGAGAGTGGCTGGCTGGCCCCTGAAAATCCACGATACACAGGATGGTTCCCAGATCCAAGGTGGCACCTGTGCCAAGTCGGGCTGATTTGATAGTACTAAGTAGCTCCTGCAATCTGCCATCCAGAAGCGGGGCAGCTTACTTTTGTTTGCCAGGGAAACGGGCCGAGGTTTGTGTTTGGGGGCCTATGGCTGAGAGTGACCGGCTGGCTCCTGAAAAGCTACGATAGGCAGGATGGTGACCAGACCCATGGTGGCACCAGTGCCAAGTTGGGCTGGTTTGATAGTACCAAGTGGTTCCTGCAATCTGCCATCCAGAAGCAGGGCAGCTGAGTTTTGTTTGCCAGAGAAAAGGGCCTTGGTTTGTGTTTGGGGGCATATGGCTGGGTGTGGCCAGCTGGCTCCTTAAAATGCACGATATGCAACATGGCTCCCAGACCCAAGGTGGCACCAGTGCCAAGTTGGGCTGGTTTGATAGTACCAAGTGGCTCCTGCAATCTTCCATGATCACGTGGAGAAATACTTTCTGGTTTCAGCCTCATGCTCTTTCTTCTCTCCCTCAACTTCTCTATCACCTCTCATCTGGTTCACATGCGCTGTCTTCAAGGTCCACAGGCTACTTTTCACAGAATCTTCTGGCCTGATGAAGTAAGAATGATGAATAGAACAGAGCTGGGATCTATTTTCCAGTTTGGATAAAATGCATTCTGCACACAAATCCAAGGAGAACGGGCTGCCCCGATGCCCAGAAAATCTTTCACTCCTGCTAGTGTTCTACGTCAACCGCAACTTAGTCTGAAAGAAAAGCTTTTTCTCTGAGAGCATCTGAGAGGTTTGCATGAAGCACTGATATCTGACATATGCAATTTTGAATAGGAGAGGAAAAAGAAAATGGCAAGGAGTTTTTAATTTTAGTGGTTTCAATTTTAATTTCCGTGCACTTTTTCAAAACTTGTCAGCTCAAATGCCCATCAACATCTTTTAGTCATCTGTAAGTCAGTATTCATATAAAATGTGCTTCAAATCCAAAGAATTTCAAATTTGCACTCCAAGCTTCTATGCCTAGATTTATGATTTCCTACACATATTAGATGAAAGGAAGGCCTTTTTTACTGTGGGAGTGCTGGAACACTGGAACAGGTTGCCCAGAGAAGTTGTGGGTGTCCCATCCCTGAAAGTATTCAAGGTCGCCTTGGACGGGGCTTGGAGCAGCAACAAAGGAGAAGCTTGATGGTAGAGAAACAAAGTTGGACTATAGAAGAAACTCGGATTGAAGTATAGGATCAAGTTTTCTCTCAGCTCTTGGGGTAAATTCAAAGTTGTACAAAATGACATTTATCTGTGCTATTCACTACTGTAACAGAAAGTTTCATGAAAACTGTACAGAAGATAGTAAATTTTAAAAGAGATAAGAATTACAGCATAAAATCCATGGGATAGGTTACAACATGAGACACTCTCTAAGAGAAAATCTCTTTGTTTCAGCACTTCATCGGGGTAAGATTTCATGAAGTGCCAAAGAAGGCGGCAAAATATCATTCGGGACATTATTTACTGGAATTCAGCCTGGCCATTAGTAGGAACTGCCTTTGAACATATCATGTAGATATACCACACACACTTTCCCTTCACTGAAAAATTACTGTTTACAACAAATAAGCAATTGACGATCAAAATTGATTGAAAGCATCTTAAACATGTCAAGTATTTCATTGTAGATGATCTGTGATCCAAATGCTTCTTCCACCTTCGAGAGGGACAGAAGAATTCTTCCATATCATGATGGTTTAAAATTGTATCAACCAATGTTTTCTGCTGAAAAGATATCATCTATTTTTTTCTATTTTTGGAAGAAAATATTCCTAGACATACAACAGGTGAGAACTAAGTAATTTTAAAGAAACAAATGAAATGAAAATATTCTGTAAATAGAATGAAATGAAAAGCTGTGTTTTAAATAGGAGCTAAATATTAAACAGAATTTTTGTACCAGGCATTTGAATTACTGCACCAGCTCTTTTGCCCATCAAGAGAGGCATTTAGCATTTCAGTCTTTTCCAAGGTGTTCATGATCTGCTATGCTGATCTCTGTGTGTGCCTAGGTGTGTGTGGAGGGGGGGGCGTATGAAGGGGAGTGTGTATGTTTGCTTTACAATTGTTGTGGCAGATTCATGCCTCAGCTCCACATTTTGTTTTAAAAAGGTCACACCGAGTGGATATGAAGTTTACTATCAACAAGAGATCGATTCCCAAATCATCCATTTGACTCTCCCTTATAAATCATGTGCTTTGTTGCATATTTATCAAATATACTTTCAAGCCAGATGGAGGAAGGAGGATGTGGGAATCCCTCCACCATCTTGCAACTTTTATGTAAGTAGGTTTTCAAGAAAATCATCATTTCTCTTTTAAATATGTCTGGAACAGGCATGATGGTAGTGTCAACCTGTTGGAGTTTTTGTTGCTGGAAGAAGTTGTACAAAAGGATTGGTTTTTACATTGACCAGTTACTGAATCAAGCGCAGGAATACATTGGAAATTTAGCTGGGGGTTCCTTTTCCCAGCAGACTACTTCTAGAACGAGCTTGTACACTGAAGCTGACTCTTTTGCTCTCTTTTTGTTTCTTTCCTATTTTCTTGGCTTCTTTGCCACTATCTAGACAATTTTGGAACTTTGTTCCCAACTAAAATGGTTTCAATAGTCTGATTGTGATCATACATTTTTACAAGGAATTTTTAAAATCTTTCCTCGAGTCCAGAAAGTCAAGGACTTAGATCTTTTTCTTCCCTTATCAATATTGCCATGAAATTGATAAATAAAGACCAACTCTTTATTTTTGTTTTTAACCCACGTAGATAATTCCCATCCATTAATCCATTTTGTGGACCAATAGCTGCCATTCTGATGGAAGCTGTCACTTCTTAACAATAGGCATTCTGTGACTATGTTGACTGCACTTTGGGTGAAGATCCTAACTGGTCTTAGATATACATAGGGAGAAATTTGCTCAGCCAGTGTCAGTCTTAAGCATGCGTATCAGAAGATCTTTCTAGAGCTGGGAATTTTCCCATGAAAGGGATTCAGTTAGGGAAGAGACACTTGTGCCAGAGTTTTACATTCTTCTTGAACACTGCTTAAGGAACTTAGATGCCATGTCCATTTGGATCTCTGTCTGCACAGAACTTTGTCATGCCAGCGCTTTGAAATGCATCTTGAAGAGAATTCACTAGCACAGAATGAAAGAGAGTGGAAGGGGTTGGTGGGGCTAACCAGGCCCAACCCCCCTGCCTAAACCAGGATACCTAGAGCCTCTTGCCCAGGATTCTATCTGGGTGTACTTTTAATGTCTTCAAAGACCCAGGCTCCACAATCTTTCTGGGCAGTCTGTGCCGTGGTTCAGTCACCCTGACAGTAAAGAAACATTTACTGATGTTCAAAGGCAATCTCCTGTATTTCAGTGTGTGCCCACTGCCTCTTGTCTTTTCCCTCAGCATCACTGAAAAGACACTGATTCCCTCCCCTTTGCACTATTGCTTCCATATGTATGTGTGATGCCATGTAGAGGTATGTCAAAAACCTCCCTGAAGCCCAGGCAGATAATATTCCCTTCATCTACCAGTCAAGTTGATTCATCAGAGGAGTTTAAAGTGATGTTCAGCATGAAATTCCCCTGAAAAATCATGCTAACTACATTATTTGGTCATCTGTCATGTGCCTGGCAAGGATTTCCAGGAAGAGCTGCTTCATCAACTTCCTGGGGATAAAAAAGAGGCTGGCTGGTTTGTACTATGGCGAGTCCTCTTAATTGCCTTTTTTGAAGATGGGTGTCATTTGCTAACATCCACTCTTTAGCTCCTCTTCTCATCTACACCTCGGCAAAAAGCTTTTCCACTATGTCTGGCTAGGAAAAACTGTGCCAGCACAGAAAACATCTCCCATCGTGTTCTAGAAGTTGCACGGATGTCTGCCAAGTGTTTGGCAGGAAGAAAAGAAAAGTTGTCCAAAACAGCTTCCAATCGAATGTTCCTGTGATTGGAAAAGTCAGGAGAGTGCAAAGGTACTGTTTTCTATCAGTTGGCAAGGTGCGCACACAATCCCAGTGTTGTACAGCTTGCTTCTTCACCTTCCCGAAGCTGCCGCTCTCGCCGGCTGCCGGAGCCCAAGAAGCGGCTTCTTCGCGCAAAGACGATTGTGCCGCTCACAGTGCTCTCCTTAGCGCGGCTTCTGCCGAAAGACGCCCGGCAGCGGCTCTTACCTCCGGAGAGCATCCTACCTTCGTCTTTAGCTCCTCTTCTCATCTACACCTCGGCAAAACGCTTTTCCACTATGTCTGGCTAGGAAAAACTGTGCCAGCACAGAAAACATCTCCCATCGTGTTCTAGAAGTTGCACGGATGTCTGCCAAGTGTTTGGCAGGAAGAAAAGAAAAGTTGTCCAAAACAGCTTCCAATCGAATGTTCCTGTGATTGGAAAAGTCAGGAGAGTGCAAAGGTACTGTTTTCTATCAGTTGGCAAGGTGCGCACACAATCCCAGTGTTGTACAGCTTGCTTCTTCACCTTCCCGAAGCTGCCGCTCTCGCCGGCTGCCGGAGCCCAAGAAGCGGCTTCTTCGCGCAAAGACGATTGTGCCGCTCACAGGGCTCTCCTTAGCGCGGCTTCTGCCGAAAGACGCCCGGCAGCGGCTCTTACCTCCGGAGAGCATCCTACCTTCGTCTTTAGCTCCTCTTCTCATCTACACCTCGGCAAAACGCTTTTCCACTATGTCTGGCTAGGAAAAACTGTGCCAGCACAGAAAACATCTCCCATCGTGTTCTAGAAGTTGCACGGATGTCTGCCAAGTGTTTGGCAGGAAGAAAAGAAAAGTTGTCCAAAACAGCTTCCAATCGAATGTTCATGTGATTGGAAAAGTCAGGAGAGTGCAAAGGTACTGTTTTCTATCAGTTGGCAAGGTGCGCACACAATCCCAGTGTTGTACAGCTTGCTTCTTCACCTTCCCGAAGCTGCCGCTCTCGCCGGCTGCCGGAGCCCAAGAAGCGGCTTCTTCGCGCAAAGACGATTGTGCCGCTCACAGGGCTCTCCTTAGCGCGGCTTCTGCCGAAAGACGCCCGGCAGCGGCTCTTACCTCCGGAGAGCATCCTACCTTCGTCTTTAGCTCCTCTTCTCATCTACACCTCGGCAAAACGCTTTTCCACTATGTCTGGCTAGGAAAAACTGTGCCAGCACAGAAAACATCTCCCATCGTGTTCTAGAAGTTGCACGGATGTCTGCCAAGTGTTTGGCAGGAAGAAAAGAAAAGTTGTCCAAAACAGCTTCCAATCGAATGTTCCTGTGATTGGAAAAGTCAGGAGAGTGCAAAGGTACTGTTTTCTATCAGTTGGCAAGGTGCGCACACAATCCCAGTGTTGTACAGCTTGCTTCTTCACCTTCCCGAAGCTGCCGCTCTCGCCGGCTGCCGGAGCCCAAGAAGCGGCTTCTTCGCGCAAAGACGATTGTGCCGCTCACAGGGCTCTCCTTAGCGCGGCTTCTGCCGAAAGACGCCCGGCAGCGGCTCTTACCTCCGGAGAGCATCCTACCTTCGTCTTTCGCGTCTTTTGTAGTCTACACCTTAGCAAAACGCTTTTCCACTATGTCTGGCTAGGAAAAACTGTGCCAGCACAGAAAACATCTCCCATCGTGTTCTAGAAGTTGCACGGATGTCTGCCAAGTGTTTGGCAGGAAGAAAAGAAAAGTTGTCCAAAACAGCTTCCAATCGAATGTTCCTGTGATTGGAAAAGTCAGGAGAGTGCAAAGGTACTGTTTTCTATCAGTTGGCAAGATGCGCACACAATCCCAGTGTTGTACAGCTTGCTTCTTCACCTTCCCGAAGCTGCCGCTCTCGCCGGCTCCCGGAGCCGAAGAAGCGGCTTCTTCGCGCAAAGACGATTGTGCCGCTCACAGGGCTCTCCTTAGCGCGGCTTCTGCCGAAAGACGCCCGGCAGCGGCTCTTACCTCCGGAGAGCATCCTACCTTCGTCTTTCGCGTCTTTTGTAGTCTACATCTTAGCAAAACGCTTTTCCACTATGTCTGGCTAGGAAAAACTGTGCCAGCACAGAAAACATCTCCCATCGTGTTCTAGAAGTTGCACGGATGTCTGCCAAGTGTTTGGCAGGAAGAAAAGAAAAGTTGTCCAAAACAGCTTCCAATCGAATGTTCCTGTGATTGGAAAAGTCAGGAGAGTGCAAAGGTACTGTTTTCTATCAGTTGGCAAGGTGCGCACACAATCCCAGTGTTGTACAGCTTGCTTCTTCACCTTCCCGAAGCTGCCGCTCTCGCCGGCTGCCGGAGCCCAAGAAGCGGCTTCTTCGCGCAAAGACGATTGTGCCGCTCACAGTGCTCTCCTTAGCGCGGCTTCTGCCGAAAGACGCCCGGCAGCGGCTCTTACCTCCGGAGACCATACTACCTTCGTCTTTCGCGTCTTTTGTAGTCTACATCTTAGCAAAACGCTTTTCCACTATGTCTGGCTAGGAAAAACTGTGCCAGCACAGAAAACATCTCCCATCGTGTTCTAGAAGTTGCACGGATGTCTGCCAAGTGTTTGGCAGGAAGAAAAGAAAAGTTGTCCAAAACAGCTTCCAATCGAATGTTCCTGTGATTGGAAAAGTCAGGAGAGTGCAAAGGTACTGTTTTCTATCAGTTGGCAAGGTGCGCACACAATCCCAGTGTTGTACAGCTTGCTTCTTCACCTTCCCGAAGCTGCCGCTCTCGCCGGCTGCCGGAGCCCAAGAAGCGGCTTCTTCGCGCAAAGACGATTGTGCCGCTCACAGTGCTCTCCTTAGCGCGGCTTCTGCCGAAAGACGCCCGGCAGCGGCTCTTACCTCCGGAGAGCATCCTACCTTCGTCTTTCGCGTCTTTTGTAGTCTACATCTTAGCAAAACGCTTTTCCACTATGTCTGGCTAGGAAAAACTGTGCCAGCACAGAAAACATCTCCCATCGTGTTCTAGAAGTTGCACGGATGTCTGCCAAGTGTTTGGCAGGAAGAAAAGAAAAGTTGTCCAAAACAGCTTCCAATCGAATGTTCCTGTGATTGGAAAAGTCAGGAGAGTGCAAAGGTACTGTTTTCTATCAGTTGGCAAGGTGCGCACACAATCCCAGTGTTGTACAGCTTGCTTCTTCACCTTCCCGAAGCTGCCACTCTCGCCGGCTGCCGGAGCCCAAGAAGCGGCTTCTTCGCGCAAAGACGATTGTGCCGTTCACAGTGCTCTCCTTAGCGCGGCTTCTGCCGAAAGACGCCCGGCAGCGGCTCTTACCTCCCGAGAGTGGCAGCTTCGGGAAGGTGAAGAAGCAAGCTGTACAACACTGGGATTGTGTGCGCACCTTGCCAACTGATAGAAAACAGTACCTTTGCACTCTCCTGACTTTTCCAATCACAGGAACATTCGATTGGAAGCTGTTTTGGACAACTTTTCTTTTCTTCCTGCCAAACACTTGGCAGACATCCGTGCAACTTCTAGAACACGATGGGAGATGTTTTCTGTGCTGGCACAGTTTTTCCTAGCCAGACATAGTGGAAAAGCGTTTTGCCGAGGTGTAGATGAGAAGAGGAGCTAAAGACGAAGGTAGGATGCTCTCCGGAGGTAAGAGCCGCTGCCGGGCGTCTTTCGGCAGAAGCCGCGCTAAGGAGAGCCCTGTGAGCGGCACAATCGTCTTTGCGCGAAGAAGCCGCTTCTTGGGCTCCGGCAGCCGGCGAGAGCGGCAGCTTCGGGAAGGTGAAGAAGCAAGCTGTACAACACTGGGATTGTGTGCGCACCTTGCCAACTGATAGAAAACAGTACCTTTGCACTCTCCTGACTTTTCCAATCACATGAACATTCGATTGGAAGCTGTTTTGGACAACTTTTCTTTTCTTCCTGCCAAACACTTGGCAGACATCCGTGCAACTTCTAGAACACGATGGGAGATGTTTTCTGTGCTGGCACAGTTTTTCCTAGCCAGACATAGTGGAAAAGCGTTTTGCCGAGGTGTAGATGAGAAGAGGAGCTAAAGACGAAGGTAGGATGCTCTCCGGAGGTAAGAGCCGCTGCCGGGCGTCTTTCGGCAGAAGCCGCGCTAAGGAGAGCACTGTGAGCGGCACAATCGTCTTTGCGCGAAGAAGCCGCTTCTTGGGCTCCGGCAGCCGGCGAGAGCGGCAGCTTCGGGAAGGTGAAGAAGCAAGCTGTGCAACACTGGGATTGTGTGCGCACCTTGCCAACTGATAGAAAACAGTACCTTTGCACTCTCCTGACTTTTCCAATCACAGGAACATTCGATTGGAAGCTGTTTTGGACAACTTTTCTTTTCTTCCTGCCAAACACTTGGCAGACATCCGTGCAACTTCTAGAACACGATGGGAGATGTTTTCTGTGCTGGCACAGTTTTTCCTAGCCAGACATAGTGGAAAAGCTTTTTGCCGAGGTGTAGATGAGAAGAGGAGCTAAAGAGTGGATGTTAGCAAATGACACCCATCTTCAAAAAAGGCAATTAAGAGGACTCGCCATAGTACAAACCAGCCAGCCTCTTTTTTATCCCCAGGAAGTTGATGAAGCAGCTCTTCCTGGAAATCCTTGCCAGGCACATGACAGATGACCAAATAATGTAGTTAGCATGATTTTTCAGGGGAATTTCATGCTGAACATCACTTTAAACTCCTCTGATGAATCAACTTGACTGGTAGATGAAGGGAATATTATCTGCCTGGGCTTCAGGGAGGTTTTTGACATACCTCTACATGGCATCACACATACATATGGAAGCAATAGTGCAAAGGGGAGGGAATCAGTGTCTTTTCAGTGATGCTGAGGGAAAAGACAAGAGGCAGTGGGCACACACTGAAATACAGGAGATTGCCTTTGAATATCAGTAAATGTTTCTTTACTGTCAGGGTGACTGAACCACGGCACAGACTGCCCAGAAAGATTGTGGAGCCTGGATCTTTGAAGACATTAAAAGTACACCCAGATAGAATCCTGGGCAAGAGGCTCTAGGTATCCTGGTTTAGGCAGGGGGGTTGGGCCTGGTTAGCCCCACCAACCCCTTCCACTCTCTTTCATTCTGTGCTAGTGAATTCTCTTCAAGATGCATTTCAAAGCGCTGGCATGACAAAGTTCTGTGCAGACAGAGATCCAAATGGACATGGCATCTAAGTTCCTTAAGCAGTGTTCAAGAAGAATGTAAAACTCTGGCACAAGTGTCTCTTCCCTAACTGAATCCCTTTCATGGGAAAATTCCCAGCTCTAGAAAGATCTTCTGATACGCATGCTTAAGACTGACACTGGCTGAGCAAATTTCTCCCTATGTATATCTAAGACCAGTTAGGATCTTCACCCAAAGTGCAGTCAACATAGTCACAGAATGCCTATTGTTAAGAAGTGACAGCTTCCATCAGAATGGCAGCTATTGGTCCACAAAATGGATTAATGGATGGGAATTATCTACGTGGGTTAAAAACAAAAATAAAGAGTTGGTCTTTATTTATCAATTTCATGGCAATATTGATAAGGGAAGAAAAAGATCTAAGTCCTTGACTTTCTGGACTCGAGGAAAGATTTTAAAAATTCCTTGTAAAAATGTATGATCACAATCAGACTATTGAAACCATTTTAGTTGGGAACAAAGTTCCAAAATTGTCTAGATAGTGGCAAAGAAGCCAAGAAAATAGGAAAGAAACAAAAAGAGAGCAAAAGAGTCAGCTTCAGTGTACAAGCTCGTTCTAGAAGTAGTCTGGTGGGAAAAGGAACCCCCAGCTAAATTTCCAATGTATTCCTGCGCTTGATTCAGTAACTGGTCAATGTAAAAACCAATCCTTTTGTACAACTTCTTCCAGCAACAAAAACTCCAACAGGTTGACACTACCATCATGCCTGTTCCAGACATATTTAAAAGAGAAATGATGATTTTCTTGAAAACCTACTTACATAAAAGTTGCAAGATGGTGGAGGGATTCCCACATCCTCCTTCCTCCATCTGGCTTGAAAGTATATTTGATAAAATATGCAACAAAGCACATGATTTATAAGGGAGAGTCAAATGGATGATTTGGGAATCGATCTCTTGTTGATAGTAAACTTCATATCCACTCGGTGTGACCTTTTTAAAACAAAATGTGGAGCTGAGGCATGAATCTGCCACAACAATTGTAAAGCAAACATACACACTCCCCTTCATATGCCCCCCCCTCCACACACACCTAGGCACACACAGAGATCAGCATAGCAGATCATGAACACCTTGGAAAAGACTGAAATGCTAAATGCCTCTCTTGATGGGCAAAAGAGCTGGTGCAGTAATTCAAATGCCTGGTACAAAAATTCTGTTTAATATTTAGCTCCTATTTAAAACACAGCTTTTCATTTCATTCTATTTACAGAATATTTTCATTTCATTTGTTTCTTTAAAATTACTTAGTTCTCACCTGTTGTATGTCTAGGAATATTTTCTTCCAAAAATAGAAAAAAATAGATGATATCTTTTCAGCAGAAAACATTGGTTGATACAATTTTAAACCATCATGATATGGAAGAATTCTTCTGTCCCTCTCGAAGGTGGAAGAAGCATTTGGATCACAGATCATCTACAATGAAATACTTGACATGTTTAAGATGCTTTCAATCAATTTTGATCGTCAATTGCTTATTTGTTGTAAACAGTAATTTTTCAGTGAAGGGAAAGTGTGTGTGGTATATCTACATGATATGTTCAAAGGCAGTTCCTACTAATGGCCAGGCTGAATTCCAGTAAATAATGTCCCGAATGATATTTTGCCGCCTTCTTTGGCACTTCATGAAATCTTACCCCGATGAAGTGCTGAAACAAAGAGATTTTCTCTTAGAGAGTGTCTCATGTTGTAACCTATCCCATGGATTTTATGCTGTAATTCTTATCTCTTTTAAAATTTACTATCTTCTGTACAGTTTTCATGAAACTTTCTGTTACAGTAGTGAATAGCACAGATAAATGTCATTTTGTACAACTTTGAATTTACCCCAAGAGCTGAGAGAAAACTTGATCCTATACTTCAATCCGAGTTTCTTCTATAGTCCAACTTTGTTTCTCTACCATCAAGCTTCTCCTTTGTTGCTGCTCCAAGCCCCGTCCAAGGTGACCTTGAATACTTTCAGGGATGGGACACCCACAACTTCTCTGGGCAACCTGTTCCAGTGTTCCAGCACTCCCACAGTAAAAAAGGCCTTCCTTTCATCTAATATGTGTAGGAAATCATAAATCTAGGCATAGAAGCTTGGAGTGCAAATTTGAAATTCTTTGGATTTGAAGCACATTTTATATGAATACTGACTTACAGATGACTAAAAGATGTTGATGGGCATTTGAGCTGACAAGTTTTGAAAAAGTGCACGGAAATTAAAATTGAAACCACTAAAATTAAAAACTCCTTGCCATTTTCTTTTTCCTCTCCTATTCAAAATTGCATATGTCAGATATCAGTGCTTCATGCAATCCTCTCAGATGCTCTCAGAGAAAAAGCTTTTCTTTCAGACTAAGTTGCGGTTGACGTAGAACACTAGCAGGAGTGAAAGATTTTCTGGGCATCGGGGCAGCCCGTTCTCCTTGGATTTGTGTGCAGAATGCATTTTATCCAAACTGGAAAATAGATCCCAGCTCTGTTCTATTCATCATTCTTACTTCATCAGGCCAGAAGATTCTGTGAAAAGTAGCCTGTGGACCTTGAAGACAGCGCATGTGAACCAGATGAGAGGTGATAGAGAAGTTGAGGGAGAGAAGAAAGAGCATGAGGCTGAAACCAGAAAGTATTTCTCCACGTGATCATGGAAGATTGCAGGAGCCACTTGGTACTATCAAACCAGCCCAACTTGGCACTGGTGCCACCTTGGGTCTGGGAGCCATGTTGCATATCGTGCATTTTAAGGAGCCAGCTGGCCACACCCAGCCATATGCCCCCAAACACAAACCAAGGCCCTTTTCTCTGGCAAACAAAACTCAGCTGCCCTGCTTCTGGATGGCAGATTGCAGGAACCACTTGGTACTATCAAACCAGCCCAACTTGGCACTGGTGCCACCATGGGTCTGGTCACCATCCTGCCTATCGTAGCTTTTCAGGAGCCAGCCGGTCACTCTCAGCCATAGGCCCCCAAACACAAACCTCGGCCCGTTTCCCTGGCAAACAAAAGTAAGCTGCCCCGCTTCTGGATGGCAGATTGCAGGAGCTACTTAGTACTATCAAATCAGCCCGACTTGGCACAGGTGCCACCTTGGATCTGGGAACCATCCTGTGTATCGTGGATTTTCAGGGGCCAGCCAGCCACTCTCAGCCATATGCCCCCAAAAACAAACCACGGACCTTTTCTCTGGCAAACAAAACTCAACTGCCCCTCTTCTGGATGGCAAATTTTAGGACGCACTTTGTACTACGAAAACCGCCCGACGTGGCACTGGTGCCACCTTGTGTCAGGGAACCATCCTGCATATCGAGCTTTTTAAGGAGCCAGCCGGCCACGCCCAGCCATATACCCCCAAAAACAAACCACGGACCATTTCTCATGGAAACAAAAATCCGCTGCCCCGCGTCTGGATGGCAGATTGCAGGAGCCACTTTGCACCATCAAACCAGCCCGACTTGGCACTGGTGCCACCTTGGGTCTGGGAACAATCCTGCGTATCGTACATATTCAGGAACCAGCCGAACACTCCCAGCCACAGGCCCCCAAACACAAACAACGGCCCATTTCCCTGGCAAACAAAAGTCAGCTGCCCCGCTTCTGGATGGCAGATTGCAGGAGCCACTTGGTGTAATCAAACCAGCCCGACTTGGCACTGGTGCCACCTTGGGTCTGGGAACCATCCTGCGTATCGTGGATTCTAAGGAGCCAGCCAGCCACTCCCAGCCACAGGCCCCCAAACAAAATCAACGGCGCTGTTCCCTGGAAAACCAAACACGCCTGCCAACTTTTTGATGGAGTTTGCAGGAGCCACTTGGTACTATCAAACCAGCCCGACTTGGCACTGGTGCCACCTTGGGTCTGGGAAACATCCTGCGTATCGTGGATTCTTAGGAGCCAGCCGGCCACTCCTAGCCACAGGCCCCCAAACAAAAACCTAGGCCTATTTCTCTGGCAAACAATAGTAAGCTGCCCCGCTTCTGGATGGCAGATTGCAGGAGACACTTGGTACTATCAAACCAGCCCAACTTGGCACTGGTGCCACCTTGGATCTGGGAACCATGCTGTGTATCGTGGATATTCAGGGGCCAGCCGGCCACTCTCAGCCATATGTCCCCAAACAGAAACCTCGGCCCGTTTCTCTGGCAAACAAAACTCAACTGCCCCTCTTCTGGATGGCAAATTGCAGGATGAACTTGATACTAAAACCGCAGGCCGACTTGGTAGTGGTGACACCTTGGACCTGGGAACCATCATGCGTATCGAGCATTTTAAGGAGCCAGCCGGCCACTCCCAGCAATATGCCCCCAAAAACAATCCACGGAATTTTTCTCTGGCAAACAAAAATCAGCTGTCCCGCTTCTGGATGGCAGATTGCAGGAGCCACTTTGCACCATCAAACCAGCCCGACTTGGCACTGGTGCCACCTTGCATCTGGGAACCATGCTGCCTAGCGTGGATTTTCAGGAGCCAGCCGGCAACTCTCAGCCATAGGCCCCCAAACAAAACCCACGGCCCGTTTCCCTGGCAACCAAAATTAAGCTGCCCCGCTTCTGGATGGCAGATTGCAGGACGCACTTGGTAGTATCAAACCAGCCCGACTTGGCACTGGTGCCACCTTGGGTCTGGGAACCATCCTGCGTATCGTGGGTTCAAAGGAGCCAGCTGGCCACTCCCAGCCACAGGCCCCCAAATACAAACAACGGCGCTTTTCCCTGGAAAACAAAACTCGCCTGCCAACTTTTTGATGGCAGATTGCAGGAGCCACTTGGTACTATCAAACCAGCCCAACTTGGCACTGGTGCCACCATGGGTCTGGTCACCATCCTGCCTATTGTAGCTTTCCAGGAGCCAGCCGGTCACTCCCAGCCATAGGTCCCCAGTCACAAACCTCGGCCCGTTTACCTGGCAAACAAAAGTAAGCTGCCCCGCTTCTGGATGGCAGATTGCAGGAGCCACTTGGTACTATCAAACCAGCCCAACTTGGCACTGGTGCCACCTCTGGTCTGGGAACCATGCTGCGTAACACAGATTCTAAGGCGCCAGTCGGCCACTCCCAGCCACAATCCCCCAAACACAAACAACGGCGCTATTCTCTGGCAAACAAAACTCCACTGCCCCTCTTCTGGATGGCAAATTGCAGGACGCACTTGGTACTATAAAAACAGCCCTACTTGGCACTGGTGCCACCTTGGGTCTGGGAACCATCCTGCGTATCGATCTTTTTAATGAGACAGCCGGCCACTCCCAGCCATATGCCCCCAAACACAACCCACGGCCCTTTTCTCTGGCAAACAAAACTCAACTGCACCGCTTCTGGATGGCAGATTGCAGGAGCCACTTGGTACTATCAAACCAGCCCGACTTGGCACTGGTGCCACCTTGGGTCTGGGAACCATCCAGCCTATCGTGGATTTTAAGGAGCCAGCCGGCTACTCCCAGCCACAGGCCCCCAACAAAAACCACGGCCCTTTTTTCTGGCAAACAAAACTTAGCTGCCTCACTTCTGGATGGTAGATTGCAGGAGCCACTTGGTGTAATCAAACCAGCCCGACTTGGCACTGGTGCCACCTTGGGTCTGGGAACCATCCTGCGTATCGTGGATTCTAAGGAGCCAGCCGGCCACTCCCAGCCACAGGTCCCCAAACAAAATCAACGGCGCTGTTCCCTGGAAAACAAAACACGTCTGCCAACATTTTGATGGAGTTTGCAGGAGCCACTTGGTACTATCAAACCAGCCCGACTTGGCACTGGTGCCACCTTGGGTCTGGGAAACATCCTGCGTATCGTGGATTCTTAGGAGCCAGCCGGCCACTCCTAGCCACAGGCCCCCAGACAAAAACCTAGGCCTATTTCTCTGGCAAACAAAAGTAAGCTGCCCCGCTTCTGGATGGCAGATTGCAGGAGACACTTGGTACTATCAAACCAGCCCAACTTGGCACTGGTGCCACCTTGGATCTGGGAACCATGCTGTGTATCGTGGATATTCAGGGGCCACCCGGCCACTCTCACCCATATGTCCCCAAACAGAAACCTCGGCCCGTTTCTCTGGCAAACAAAACTCAACTGCCCCTCTTCTGGATGGCAAATTGCAGGATGAACTTGATACTAAAACCGCAGGCCGACTTGGTAGTGGTGACACCTTGGACCTGGGAACCATCATGCGTATCGAGCATTTTAAGGAGCCAGCCGGCCACTCCCAGCAATATGCCCCCAAAAACAATCCACGGAATTTTTCTCTGGCAAACAAAAATCAGCTGCCCCGCTTCTGGATGGCAGATTGCAGGAGCCACTTTGCACCATCAAACCAGCCCGACTTGGCACTGGTGCCACCTTGCATCTGGGAACCATGCTGCCTAGCGTGGATTTTCAGGAGCCAGCCGGCCACTCTCAGCTATAGGCCCCCATACAAAACCCACGGCCCGTTTCCCTGGCAAACAAAATTAAGCTGCCCCGCTTCTGGATGGCAGATTGCAGGACGCACTTGGTAGTATCAAACCAGCCCAACTTGGCACTGGTGCCACCTTGGATCTGGGAACCATCCTTCCTATCGTGGATTTTCAGGGGCCAGCCGGTCACTCTCAGCCATAGGCCCCAAACACAAACCACGGCCCTTTTCTCTGGAAAACAAAACTCAACTGCCCCTCTTCCTGATGGGAGATTGCAGGAGCCACTGGGTACTATGAAACCAGCCCTACTTGGCACTGGTGCCACCTTGGGTCTGGGAACCATGCTGCGTATCATGGATTTTCAGGAGCCAGCCGGCCACTGCCAGCCACAGGCCCCGAAACACAAACAACAGCCTTTTTCTCTGGCAAACAAAATTCAGCTGCCCCGCTTCTGGATGGCAGATTGCAGGAACCACTTGGTACTAACAAACCAGCCTGACTTGGCACTGGTGCCACCTTGGGTCTGGGAACCATCCTGCCTATCGTGGATTCTAAGGAGCCAGCCGGTCACTCCCAGCCACAGGCCCCAAAACACACACAACGGTGCTTTTCCCTGGAAAACAAAACTCGCCTTCCAAACATTTGATGGCAGATTGCAGGAGCCACTTGGTTTTATCAAATCAGCCCAACTTGGCACTGGTGCCACCATGGGTCTGGTCACCATCCTGCCTATCGTAGCTTTTCAGGTGCCAGCCAGCCACCCCCAGCCAGAGGCCCCTAGACAAATATTTCGGCCCGTTTCCCTGACAAACAAAAGTAAGCTACCCCACTTCTGGATGGCAGATTGCAGGAGCCACTTTGCACCATCAAACCAGCCCAACTTGGCACTGGTGCCACCTCTGGTCTGGGAACCATCCTGCGTATCGTGGGTTCTAAGGAGCCAGCTGGCCACTCCCAGCCACAGGCCCCCAAACACAAACAACGGCGCTTTTCCCTGGAAAACAAAACTCGCCTGCCAACTTTTTGATGGCAGATTGCCGGAGCCACTTGGTACTATCAAACCAGCCCAACTTGGCACTGGTGCCACCATGGGTCTGGTCACCATCCTGCCTATCGTAGCTTTTCAGGAGCCAGCCGGTCACTCCCAGCCATAGGCCCCCAGACACAAACCTCGGCCCGTTTCCCTGGCAAACAAAAGTAAGCTGCCCCGCTTCTGCATGGCAGATTGCAGGAGCTATTTAGTACTATCAAACCAGCCCGACTTGGCACTGGTGACACCTCTGGTCTGGGAACCATCCTGTGTATCGTGGATTTTTAGGGGCCAGCCGGCCACTATCAGCCATATGCCCCCAAAAACAAACCACGGCCCTTTTCTCTGGCAAACAAAACTCAACTGCCCCTCTTCTGGATGGCAAATTTTAGGACGCACTTTGTACTACGAAAACCGCCCGACGTGGCACTGGTGCCACCTTGTGTCAGGGAACCATCCTGTATATCGAGCTTTTTAAGGAGCCAGCCGGCCACGCCCAGCCATATACCACCAAAAACAAACCACGGACCATTTCTCATGGAAACAAAAATCCGCTGCCCCGCGTCTGGATGGCAGATTGCAGGAGCCACTTTGCACCATCAAACCAGCCTGACTTGGCACTGGTGCCACCTTGGGTCTGGGAACAATCCTGCATATCGTGGATTCTAAGGAGCCAGCCGGCCACTCCCAGCCACAGGCCCCCAAACACAAACCTCGGACCGTTTCCCTGGCAAACAAAATTAAGCTGCCCCGCTTCTGGATGGCAGATTGCAGGAGCCACTTGGTAGTGTCAAACCAGCCCGACTTGGCACTGGTGCCACCTTGGGTCTGGGAACCATCCGGCGTATCGTGGATTCTAAGCAGCCACCCGGCCACTCTGAGCCACAGGCGCCCAAACACAAACAATGGCGCTTTTCCCTGGAAAACAAAAATCGCCTGCCAACATTTTGATGGCAGATTGCAGGAGCCACTTGGTGCTATCAAACCAGCCCAACTTGGCACTGGTGCCACCATGGGTCTGGTCACCATCCTGCCTATCGTAGCTTTTCAGGCGCCAGCCGGTCACTCCCAGCCATAGACACCCAGACACAAACC
The DNA here is from genome assembly GCF_035770615.1 of Melospiza melodia melodia. Lineage (NCBI taxonomy): Eukaryota > Metazoa > Chordata > Aves > Passeriformes > Passerellidae > Melospiza > Melospiza melodia. Next base: position 62,326,170 of record NC_086198.1, read on the forward strand.
TCGGCCCGTTTCCCTGGAAAACAAAAGTAAGCTGCCCCGATTCTGGATGGCAGATTGCAGGAGCCACTTGGTACTATCAAATCAGCCCAACTTGGCACTGGTGCCACCATGGGTCTGGTAAACATCCTGCCTATCGTAGCATTTCAGGAGCCAGACGGTCACTCCCTGCCCTAGGCCCCCAGCCACAAACCTCGGCCCGTTTCCCTGGCAAACAAAAGTAAATTGCCCCGCTTTTGGATGGCAGATTGCAGGATGCATTTGGTACTATCAAACCTGCCCGACTTGGCCCTGGTGCCACCTTGGCTCTGGGAACCATGCTGCGTAACGTAGATTCTACGAGGACAGGCGGCCACTCCCAGCCACAGGCCTCTAAACAAAAACAACAGCGCTTTTCCCTGGAAAACAAAACTCGCCTGCCAAATTTTTGATGGCAGATTGCAGGAGCCACTTGGTACTATCAAACCAGCCCAACTTGGTACTGGTTCCACTTTGGGTCTGGTCACCATCCTGCCTATCGTAGCTTTTCAGGAGCCAGCCGCTCACTCCCAGCCATAGGCCCCCAGACAAATATCTCGGCCCGTTTCCCTGGCAAACAAAAGTAAGCTGCCCCGCTTCTGGATGGCAGATTGCAGGAGCCACATGGTACTATCAAACCAGGCCAACATGGCACTGGTGCCACCTTGGCTCTGGGAACCATCCTGCCTATCGTGGATTTTCAGGGGCCAGCCGGCCACTCTCAGCCATATGCCCCCAAACACATACCACGGCCCTTTGCTCTGGCAAACAAAACTCAACTGCCCCTATTCTGGATGGCAAATTGCAGGACGCACTTGGTACTACGAAAACAGCCCGACTTGGCACTGATGCCACCTTGGGTCAGGGAACAATCCTGCGTATCGATCTTTTTAAGGAGCCAGCCGGCCACGTCCAGCCATATAACCCCAAAAAAAAACCACGGAACTTTTCTCCAGCAAACAAAAATCCGCTGCCCCGCGTCTGAATGGCAGATTTCAGGAGCTATTTAGAATTATCAAACCAGCCCGACTTGGCACTGGTGCCACCATGAGTCTGGTAACCATCCTGCCTATCGTAGCTTTTCAGTAGCCAGCCGGTCACTCCCAGCCATAGGCCCCCAGACAAATACCTCGGCCCGTTTCCCTGGGAAACAAAAGTAAGCTGTCCCGCTTCTGGATGGCAGATTGCAGGAGCCACTTGGTACTATAAAACCAGCAAAACTTGGCACTGGTGCCACCTTGGCTCTGGGAACCATCCTGCGTATCCTGGGTTCAAAGGAGGCAGCCGGCCACTCCCAGCCACAGGCCTCTAAACAAGAACAACGGCGCTTTTCCCTGGAAAACAAAACTCGCCTGACAACTTTATGATGGCAGATTGCAGGAGCCACTTGGTACTATCAAACCAGCCCAACTTGGCACTGGTGCCACCATGGGTCTGGTCACCATCCTGCCTATCGTAGCTTTTCAGGAGCCAGCCGCTCACTCCCAGCCATAGGCCCCCAGACAAATATCTCGGCCCGTTTCCCTGGCAAACAAAAGTAAGCAGCCCCGCTTCTGGATGGCAGATTGCAGGAGCCGCATGGTACTATCAAACCAGGCCAACATGGCACTGGTGCCACCTTGGTTCTGGGAACCATCCTGCCTATCGTGGATTTTCAGGGGCCAGCCGGCCACTCTCAATCATATGCCCCCAAACATATACCACGGCCCTCTTCTCTGGCAAACAAAACTCAACTGCCCCTCTTCTGGATGGCAAATTGCAGGACGCACTTGGTACTACGAAAACAGCCCGACTTGGCACTGATGCCACCTTGGGTCAGGGAACAATCCTGCGTATCGAGCTTTTTAAGGAGCCAGCCGGCCACGTCCAGCCATATACCCCCAAAAAAAAACCACGGAACTTTTCTCCAGGAAACAAAAATCCGCTGCCCCCCGTCTGGATGGCATATTGCAGGAGCTATTTAGTATTATCAAACCAGCCCGACTTGGCACTGGTGCCACCATGAGTCTGGTAACCATCCTGCCTATCGTAGCTTTTCAGTAGCCAGCCAGTCACTCCCAGCCATAGGCCCCCAGACAAATACCTCGGCCCGTTTCCCTGGGAAACAAAAGTAAGCTGTCCCGCTTCTGGATGGCAGATTGCAGGAGCCACTTGGTACTATCAAACCAGCCCAACTTGGCACTGACGCCACCTTGGCTCTGGGAACCATCCTGCGTATCCTGGGTTCAAAGGAGGCAGCCGGCCACTCCCAGCCACAGGCCTCCAAACACAAAAAACGGCGCTTTTCCCTGGAAAACAAAACTGGCCTGCCAACTTTTTGATGGCAGATTGCAGGAGCCACTTGGTACTATCAAACCAGCCCAACTTGGCGCTGGTGCCACCATGGGTCTGGTCACCATCCTGCCTATCGTAGCTTTTCAGGCGCCAGCCGGTCACTCCCAGCCATAGGCCCCCAGTCACAAACCTCGGCCCGTTTCCCTGGCAAACAAAAGTAAGCTACCCCGCTTCATGATGGCAGATTGCAGGAGCCACTTTGTACCATCAAACCAGCCCGACTTGGCACTGGTGCCACCTCTGGTCTGGGAACCATCCTGCGTATCGTGGATTCTAAGGAGCCAGCTGGCCACTCCCAGCCACAGGCCCCCAAACACAAACAACGGCGCTTTTCCCTGGAAAACAAAACTCACCTGCCAACTTTTTGATGGCAGATTGCAGGAGCCACTTGGTACTATCAAACCAGCCCAACTTGGCACTGGTGCCACCATGGGTCTGGTCACCATCCTGCCTATCGTAGCTTTTCAGGAGCCAGCCGGTCACTCCCAGCCATAGGCCCCCAGACACAAAGCTCTGCCCGTTTCCCTGGCAAACAAAAGTAAGCTGCCCCGCTTCTGGATGGCAGATTGCAGGAGTCACTTTGCACCATCAAACCAGCCCGACTTGGCACTGGTGCCACCTCTGGTCTGGGACCCATCCTGCGTATCGTGGATTCTAAGGAGACAGCTGGCCACTCCCAGCCACAGGCCCCCAAACAAAAACAACGGCGCTTTTCCCTGGAAAACAAAACTCGCTTGCAAACTTTTTGATGGCAGATTGCAGGAGCCACTTGGTACTATCAAACCACCCCAACCTGGTAACAAGTGGTTCCTGCAATCTGACATCCAGAAGCGGGGCAGCTTACTTTTGTTTGCCAGGGAAACGGACCGTTGTTTGTGTTTGGAGGCGTATGGCTGGGAGTGGCCGACTGGCTCCTTAAAATCCACGATACGCAGCATGGTTCCCAGACCAGAGGTGGCACCAGTGCCAAGTCGGGCTGGTTTGATAGTACCAAGTGGCTCCTGCAATCTGCCATCCAGAAGCGGGGCAGCTTACTTTTGTTTGCCAGGGAAACGGGCCGAGGTTTGTGACTGGGGACCTATGGCTGGGAGTGACCGGCTGGCTCCTGAAAAGTTGCGATAGGCAGGATGGTGACCAGACCCATGGTGGCACCAGTGCCAAGTTGGGCTGGTTTGATAGTACCAAGTGGCTCCTGTAATCTGCCATCAAATAGTTGGTAGGCGAGTTTTGTTTTCCAGGGAAAAGCGCCGTTGTTTGTGTTAAGGGGCCTGTGGTAGGGAGTGGCCGGCTGGCTAATTAGAATCCACGATACGCAGGATGGTTCCCAGACCAGAGGTGGGACCAGTGCCAAGACGGGCTAGTTTGATGGTGCAAAGTGGCTCCTGCAATCTGCCATCCAGAAGCGGGGTAGCTTACTTTTGTTTGCCAGGGAAACGGGCCGAGCTTTTTGTCTGGGGGCGTATGGCTGGGAGTGACCGGCTGGCTCCTGAAAAGCTACGATAGGCAGGATGGTGACCAGACCCATGGTGGCACCAGTGCCAAGTTGGGCTGATTTGATAAAACCAAGTGGCTCCTGCAATCTGCCATCAAAAAGTTGGCAGGAGAGTTTTGTTTTCCAGGGAAAAGCGCCGTTGTTTGTGTTTGGGGGCCTGTGGCTGGGAGTGGCCGGCTGGCTCCTTAGAATCCACGATACGCAGCATGGTCCCCAGACCCAAGGTGGCACCAGTGCCAAGTTGTCTGGTTTGATAGTACCAAGTCGTTCCTGCAATCTGCCATCCAGAAGCGGGGCAGCTTACTTTTGTTTGCCAGGGAAACGGGCCGAGCTTTGTGTCTGGAGGCCTATGGCTGCGAGTGACCGACTGGCTCCTGAAAAACTACGATAGGCAGGATGGTGACCAGACCCATGGTGGCACCAGTGCCAAGTTGGGCTGGATTGATAGTACCAAGTGGCTCCTGCAATCTGCCATCAAAAATTTGGCAGGCGAGTTTTGATTTCCAGGGAAAAGCGCCGTTGTTTGTGTTTGGGGGCCTGTGGCTGGGAGTGGCCGGCTTGCTAATTGGAATCCACGATACGCAGGATGGTTCCCAGACCTGACGTGGCACCAGTGCCAAGTCGGGCTAGTTTGATGCTGCAAAGTGGCTCCTGCAATCTGCCATGCAGAAGCAGGGTAGCTTACTTTTGTTTGCCAGGGAAAATGGCCGAGGTTTTTGTCTGGGGCCTATGGCTGGGAGTGACCGGCTGGCTCCTGAAAAGCTACGATAGGCAGGATGGTGACCAGACCCATGGTGGCACCAGTGCCAAGTTGGGCTGATTTGATAGTAGCAAGTGGCTCCTGCAATCTGCCATCAAAAAGTTGGCAGGCGAGTTTTGTTTTCCAGGGAAAAGCGCCGTTGTTTGTGTTTGGGGGCCTGTAGCTTGGAGTGACCGGCTGGTTCCTTAGAATCCACGATACGCAGGATGGTTCCCAGACCAGAGGTGGCACCAGCGCCAAGTCGGGCTGGTTTGATAGTACCAAGTGGCTCCTGCAATCTGCCATCCAGAAGCGGGGTAGCTTATTTTGTATGCCAGGGAAAGGGGCCGAGGTTTTTGTCTGGGGGCCTATAGCTGGGAGTGACCGGCTGGCTCCTGAAAAGCTACGATAGGCAGGATGGTGACCAGACCCATGGTGGCACCACTGCCAAGTTGGGCTAATTTGATAGTACCAAGTGGCTCCTGCAATCTGCCATCAAAATGTTGGCAGGCGAGTTTTGTTTTCCAGGGAAAAGCGCCGTTGATTTTGTTTGGGGGCCTGTGGCTGGGAGTGACCGGCTGGCTCCTTAGAATCCACGATACGCAGGATGGTTCCCAGACCAAAGGTGGCACCAGTGCCAAGTTGGGCTGGTTTGATAGTACCAAGTGGCTCCTGCAATCTGCCATCAAAAAGTTGGCAGGCGAGTTTTGTTTTCCAGGGAAAAGCGCCGTTGTTTGTGTTTGGGGGCCTGTGGGTGGGAGTGGCCGGCTGGCTCCTTAGAATCCACGATACGCAGGATGGTTCCCAGACCAGAGGTGGCACCAGTGCCAAGTCGGGCTGGTTTGATAGTACCAAGTGCGTCCTGCAATCTGCCATCCAGAAGCGGGGCAGCTTACTTTTGTTTGCCAGGGAAACGGGCCGTTGTTTGTGTTGGGGGGCCTGTGGCTGGGAGTTGCCGACTGGCTCCTTAGAATCCACGATACGCGGGATGGTTCCCAGACCAGAGGTGGCACCAGTGCCTAGTCGGGCTGGTTTTATAGTACCAAGTGGCTCCTGCAATCTGCCATCCAGAAGCGGGGCAGCTTACTTTTGTTTTCCAGGGAAAAGCGCCGTTGTTTGTGTTTGGGGGCCTGTGGGTGGGAGTGGCCGGCTGGCTCCTGAAAAGTTACGATAGGCAGGATGGTGACCAGACCCATGGTGGCACCAGTGCCAAGTCGGGCTGGTTTGATAGTACCAAGTGGCTCCTGCAATCTGCCATCAAAAAGTTGGCAGGCGAGTTTTGTTTTCCAGGGAAAAGCGCCGTTGTTTGTGTTTGGGGGCCTGTGGCTGGGAGTGGCCGGCTGGCTCCTTAGAATCCACGATACGCAGCATGGTATCCAGCCCCAAGGTGGCACCAGTGCCAAGTTGGGCTGGTTTGATAATACCAAGTGGTTCCTGCAAACTCCATCAAAAAGTTGGCAGGCGTGTTTTGTTTTCCAGGGAACAGCGCCGTTGATTTTGTTTGGGGGCCTGTGGCTGGGAGTGGCCAGCTGGCTCCTTAGAATCCACGATACGCAGGATGGTTCCCAGACCCAAGGTGGCACCAGTGCCAAGTCGGGCTGGTTTGATTACACCAAGTGGCTCCTGCAATCTGCCATCCAGAAGTGAGGCAGCTAAGTTTTGTTTGCGAGAAAAAAGGGCCGTGGTTTTTGTTGGGGGCCTGTGGCTGGGAGTAGCCGGCTGGCTCCTTAAAATCCACGATAGGCAGGATGGTTCCCAGACCCAAGGTGGCACCAGTGCCAAGTCGGGCTGGTTTGATAGTACCAAGTGGCTCCTGCAAGCTGCCATCCAGAAGCGGGGAAGCTGAGTTTTGTTTGCCAGAGAAAAAGGCTGTGGTTTTTGTTTGGGGGCCTGTGGCTGGCAGTGGCCGGCTGGCTCCTGAAAATCCACGATACGCAGCATGGTTCCCAGACCCAAGGTGGCACCAGTACAAAGTGGGGCTCGTTTGACAGTGTCAAGTGCCTCCTGCAATCTCCCATCCAGAAGCGGGGCAGCTGAGTTTTTTTTGCCAGGGAAACGGACCTTTGTTTTTGATTGGGGTCTGTGGCCGAGAGTGGTCGGCTGTCTCCTGACAATCCACAATACGCAGGATGGTTCCCAGACCAAAGGTGGCACCAGTGCCCAGTCGGGCTGGTTTGATAGTACCAAGTGCCTCCTGCAATCTGCCATCCAGAAGCGGGGCAGCTGAGTTTTGTTTGCCAGAGAAAAGGGCCGTGGGTTGTGTTTGGGGGCATATGGCTGGGAGTGGCCACCTGGCTCCTTAAAATGCACGATACGCCGCATGGTAACCAGACGCAAGGTGGCACCAGTGCCAAGTCGGGCTGTTTTTGTAGTACCCAGTGGCTCCTGCAATTTGCCATCCAGAAGCGGGGCAGCTAAATTTTGTTTGCTAGAGAAAAGGGCTGTGGTTTGTGTTTGGGGGCCTATGGCCGAGAGTGGTAGGCTGGCCCCTGAAAATCAACGATAGGCAGGATGGTTCCCAGATCCAAGGTGGCACCAGTGCCAAGTAAGGCTGGTTGTATGGTTCAAAGTGACTCCTGCAATCTGCCATCCAGAAGCGGGACAGCTGAGTTTTTTTTGCCAGAGAAAAGGTCCGTGGTTTCTTTTTGGGGCATACGGCTGGGAATTGCCGGCTGGCTCCTTAAAATGCTCGATACGCAGGATGGTTCCCAGAGCCAAGGTGGCACCACTGCCAAGTCGGGCTCTTTTTGTAGTACCAAGTGCGTCCTGCAATTTGCCATCCAGAAGAGGGGCAGTTGAGTTTTGTTTGCCAGAGAAAAGGGCCGAGGTTTGTGTTTGGGAGCATATGGCTGGGAATGACCGGCTGGCCCCTGAAAATCCACGATACGCCGGATGGTTCCCAGATCCAAGGTGGTACCATTACCAAGTCGGGCTGGTTTGATAGTCCCAAGTGGCTCCTGCAATCTGCCATCCAGAAGCGGGGCAGCTGAGTTTTGTTTGCCAGGGAAATGGGCCGTTGTTTGTGTTTGGGGGCCTGTGGCTGGGAGTGTTCGGCTGGTTCCTGAATATGTACGATACGCAGGATTGTTCCCAGATCCAAGGTGGCAGCAGTGCCATGTTGTGCTGGTGTGATAGTCCCAAGTGGCTCCTGCAATCTGCCATCCAGAAGTGGGGCAGCTGAGTTTTGTTTGCCAGAGAAAAGGTCCGTGGTTTGTGTTTGGGGGCATATGGCTGAGAGTGGCCGGCTGGCCCCTGAAAATCCACGATACACAGGATGGTTCCCAGATCCAAGGTGGCACCTGTGCCAAGTCGGGCTGATTTGATAGTACTAAGTAGCTCCTGCAATCTGCCATCCAGAAGCGGGGCAGCTTACTTTTGTTTGCCAGGGAAACGGGCCGAGGTTTCTGTTTGGGGGCCTATGGCTGGGAGTGACCGGCTGGCTCCTGAAAAGCTACAATAGGCAGGATGGTTCCCAGAGCCAAGGTGGCACCAGTGCCAAGTTGGGCTGGTTTGATAGTACCAAGTGGCTCCTGCAATCTGCCATCCAGAAGCAGGGCAGCTGAGTTTTGTTTGCCAGAGAAAAGGGCTTGGTTTGTGTTTGGGGGCATATGGCTGGGTGTGGCCAGCTGGCTCCTTAAAATGCACGATATGCAACATGGCTCCCAGACCCATAGTGGCACCAGTGCCAAGTCGGGCTGGTTTGATAGTACCAAGTGGCTCCTGCAATCTTCCATGATCACGTGGAGAAATACTTTCTGGTTTCAGCCATATGCTCTTTCTTCTCTCCCTCAACTTCTCTATCACCTCTCATCTGGTTCACATGCGCTGTCTTCAAGGTCCGCAGGCTACTTTTCACAGAATCTTCTGGCCTGATGAAGTAAGAATGATGAATAGAACAGAGCTGGGATCTATTTTCCAGTTTGGATAAAATGCATTCTGCACACAAATCCAAGGAGAACGTGCTGCCCCAATGCCCAGAAAATCTTTCACTCCTGCTAGTGTTCTACGTCAACCGCAACTTAGTCTGAAAGAAAAGCTTTTTCTCTGAGAGCATCTGAGAGGTTTGCATGAAGCCCTGATATCTGACATATGCAATTTTGAATAGGAGAGGAAAAAGAAAATGGCAAGGAGTTTTTAATTTTAGTGGTTTCAATTTTAATTTCCGTGCACTTTTTCAAAACTTGTCAGCTCAAATGCCCATCAACATCTTTTAGTCATCTGTAAGTCAGTATTCATATAAAATGTGCTTCAAATCCAAAGAATTTCAAATTTGCACTCCAAGCTTCTATGCCTAGATTTATGATTTCCTACACATATTAGATGAAAGGAAGGCCTTTTTTACTGTGGGAGTGCTGGAACACTGGAACAGGTTGCCCAGAGAAGTTGTGGGTGTCCCATCCCTGAAAGTATTCAAGGTCACCTTGGACGGGGCTTGGAGCAGCAACAAAGGAGAAGCTTGATGGTAGAGAAACAAAGTTGGACTATAGAAGAAACTCGGATTGAAGTATAGGATCAAGTTTTCTCTCAGCTCTTGGGGTAAATTCAAAGTTGTACAAAATGACATTTATCTGTGCTATTCACTACTGTAACAGAAAGTTTCATGAAAACTGTACAGAAGATAGTAAATTTTAAAAGAGATAAGAATTACAGCATAAAATCCATGGGATAGGTTACAACATGAGACACTCTCTAAGAGAAAATCTCTGTGTTTCAGCACTTCATCGGGGTAAGATTTCATGAAGTGCCAAAGAAGGCGGCAAAATATCATTCGGGACATTATTTACTGGAATTCAGCCTGGCCATTAGTAGGAACTGCCTTTGAACATATCATGTAGATATACCACACACGCTTTCCCTTCACTGAAAAATTACTGTTTACAACAAATAAGCAATTGACGATCAAAATTGATTGAAAGCATCTTAAACATGTCAAGTATTTCATTGTAGATGATCTGTGATCCAAATGCTTCTTCCACCTTCGAGAGGGACAGAAGAATTCTTCCATATCATGATGGTTTAAAATTGTATCAACCAATGTTTTCTGCTGAAAAGATATCACCTATTTTTTTCTATTTTTGGAAGAAAATATTCCTAGACATACAACAGGTGAGAACTAAGTAATTTTAAAGAAACAAATGAAATGAAAATATTCTGTAAATAGAATGAAATGAAAAGCTGTGTTTTAAATAGGAGCTAAATATTAAACAGAATTTTTGTACCAGGCATTTGAATTACTGCACCAGCTCTTTTGCCCATCAAGAGAGGCATTTAGCATTTCAGTCTTTTCCAAGGTGTTCATGATCTGCTATGCTGATCTCTGTGTGTGCCTAGGTGTGTGTGGAGGGGGGGGCATATGAAGGGGAGTGTGTATGTTTGCTTTACAATTGTTGTGGCAGATTCATGCCTCAGCTCCACATTTTGTTTTAAAAAGGTCACACCGAGTGGATATGAAGTTTACTATCAACAAGAGATCGATTCCCAAATCATCCATTTGACTCTCCCTTATAAATCATGTGCTTTGTTGCATATTTTATCAAATATACTTTCAAGCCAGATGGAGGAAGGAGGATGTGGGAATCCCTCCACCATCTTGCAACTTTTATGTAAGTAGGTTTTCAAGAAAATCATCATTTCTCTTTTAAATATGTCTGGAACAGGCATGATGGTAGTGTCAACCTGTTGGAGTTTTTGTTGCTGGAAGAAGTTGTACAAAAGGATTGGTTTTTACATTGACCAGTTACTGAATCAAGCGCAGGAATACATTGGAAATTTAGCTGGGGGTTCCTTTTCCCAGCAGACTACTTCTAGAACGAGCTTGTACACTGAAGCTGACTCTTTTGCTCTCTTTTTGTTTCTTTCCTATTTTCTTGGCTTCTTTGCCACTATCTAGACAATTTTGGAACTTTGTTCCCAACTAAAATGGTTTCAATAGTCTGATTGTGATCATACATTTTTACAAGGAATTTTTAAAATCTTTCCTCGAGTCCAGAAAGTCAAGGACTTAGATCTTTTTCTTCCCTTATCAATATTGCCATGAAATTGATAAATAAAGACCAACTCTTTATTTTTGTTTTTAACCCACGTAGATAATTCCCATCCATTAATCCATTTTGTGGACCAATAGCTGCCATTCTGATGGAAGCTGTCACTTCTTAACAATAGGCATTCTGTGACTATGTTGACTGCACTTTGGGTGAAGATCCTAACTGGTCTTAGATATACATAGGGAGAAATTTGCTCAGCCAGTGTCAGTCTTAAGCATGCGTATCAGAAGATCTTTCTAGAGCTGGGAATTTTCCCATGAAAGGGATTCAGTTAGGGAAGAGACACTTGTGCCAGAGTTTTACATTCTTCTTGAACACTGCTTAAGGAACTTAGATGCCATGTCCATTTGGATCTCTGTCTGCACAGAACTTTGTCATGCCAGCGCTTTGAAATGCATCTTGAAGAGAATTCACTAGCACAGAATGAAAGAGAGTGGAAGGGGTTGGTGGGGCTAACCAGGCCCAACCCCCCTGCCTAAACCAGGATACCTAGAGCCTCTTGCCCAGGATTCTATCTGGGTGTACTTTTAATGTCTTCAAAGATCCAGGCTCCACAATCTTTCTGGGCAGTCTGTGCCGTGGTTCAGTCACCCTGACAGTAAAGAAACATTTACTGATGTTCAAAGGCAATCTCCTGTATTTCAGTGTGTGCCCACTGCCTCTTGTCTTTTCCCTCAGCATCACTGAAAAGACACTGATTCCCTCCCCTTTGCACTATTGCTTCCATATGTATGTGTGATGCCATGTAGAGGTATGTCAAAAACCTCCCTGAAGCCCAGGCAGATAATATTCCCTTCATCTACCAGTCAAGTTGATTCATCAGAGGAGTTTAAAGTGATGTTCAGCATGAAATTCCCCTGAAAAATCATGCTAACTACATTATTTGGTCATCTGTCATGTGCCTGGCAAGGATTTCCAGGAAGAGCTGCTTCATCAACTTCCTGGGGATAAAAAAGAGGCTGGCTGGTTTGTACTATGGCGAGTCCTCTTAATTGCCTTTTTTGAAGATGGGTGTCATTTGCTAACATCCACTCTTTAGCCTCTCTTGTCGTCTACATCTTAGCAAAACGCTTTTCCACTATGTCTGGCTAGGAAAAACTGTGCCAGCACAGAAAACATCTCCCATCGTGTTCTAGAAGTTGCACGGATGTCTGCCAAGTGTTTGGCAGGAAGAAAAGAAAAGTTGTCCAAAACAGCTTCCAATCGAATGTTCCTGTGATTGGAAAAGTCAGGAGAGTGCAAAGGTACTGTTTTCTATCAGTTGGCAAGGTGCGCACACAATCCCAGTGTTGTACAGCTTGCTTCTTCACCTTCCCGAAGCTGCCGCTCTCGCCGGCTGCCGGAGCCCAAGAAGCGGCTTCTTCGCGCAAAGACGATTGTGCCGCTCACAGTGCTCTCCTTAGCGCGGCTTCTGCCGAAAGACGCCCGGCAGCGGCTCTTACCTCCGGAGAGCATCCTACCTTCGTCTTTAGCTCCTATTCTCATCTACACCTCGGCAAAAAGCTTTTCCACTATGTCTGGCTAGGAAAAAACTGTGCCAGCACAGAAAACATCTCCCATCGTGTTCTAGAAGTTGCACGGATGTCTGCCAAGTGTTTGGCAGGAAGAAAAGAAAAGTTGTCCAAAACAGCTTCCAATCGAATGTTCCTGTGATTGGAAAAGTCAGGAGAGTGGCAAAGGTACTGTTTTTCTATCAGTTGGCAAGGTGCGCACACAATCCCAGTGTTGTACAGCTTGCTTCTTCACCTTCCCGAAGCTGCCGCTCTCGCCGTCTGCCGGAGCCCAAGAAGCGGCTTTCTTCGCGCAAAGACGATTGTGCCGCTCACAGTGCTCTCCTTAGCGCGGCTTTCTGCCGAAAGACGCCCGGCAGCGGCTCTTACCTCCGGAGAGCATCCTACCTTCGTCTTAGCTCCTCTTCTCATCTACACCTCGGCAAAACGCTTTTCCACTATGTCTGGCTAGGAAAAAACTGTGCCAGCACAGAAAACCATCTCCCATCGTGTTCTAGAAGTTGCACGGATGTCTGCCAAGTGTTTGGCAGGAAGAAAAGAAAAGTTGTCCAAAACAGCTTCCAATCGAATGTTCCTGTGATTGGAAAAGTCAGGAGAGTGCAAAGGTACTGTTTTCTATCAGTTTGGCAAGGTGCGCACACAATCCCAGTGTTGTACAGCTTGCTTCTTCACCTTCCCGAAGCTGCCGCTCTCGCCGGCTGCCGGAGCCCAAGAAGCGGCTTCTTCGCGCAAAGACGATTGTGCCGCTCACAGGGCTCTCCTTAGCGCGGCTTCTGCCGAAAGACGCCCGGCAGCGGCTCTTACCTCCGGAGAGCATCCTACCTTCGTCTTTAGCTCCTCTTCTCATCTACACCTCGGCAAAAAAGCTTTTCCACTATGTCTGGCTAGGAAAAACTGTGCCAGCACAGAAAACATCTCCCATCGTGTTCTAGAAGTTGCACGGATGTCTGCCAAGTGTTTGGCAGGAAGAAAAGAAAAGTTGTCCAAAACAGCTTCCAATCGAATGTTCCTGTGATTGGAAAAGTCAGGAGAGTGCAAAGGTACTGTTTTCTATCAGTTGGCAAGGTGCGCACACAATCCCAGTGTTGTACAGCTTGCTTCTTCACCTTCCCGAAGCTGCCCGCTCTCGCCGTCTGCCGGAGCCCAAGAAGCGGCTTCTTCGCGCAAAGACGATTGTGCCGCTCACAGTGCTCTCCTTAGCGCGGCTTCTGCCGAAAGACGCCCGGCAGCGGCTCTTACCTCCGGAGAGCATCCTACCTTCGTCTTTAGCTCCTCTTCTCATCTACACCTCGGCAAAACGCTTTTCCACTATGTCTGGCTAGGAAAAAACTGTGCCAGCACAGAAAACATCTCCCATCGTGTTCTAGAAGTTGCACGGATGTCTGCCAAGTGTTTGGCAGGAAGAAAAGAAAAGTTGTCCAAAACAGCTTCCAATCGAATGTTCCTGTGATTGGAAAAGTCAGGAGAGTGCAAAGGTACTGTTTTCTATCAGTTGGCAAGGTGCGCACACAATCCCAGTGTA